>NC_141047.1:68217691-68817691 GCF_041138505.1 Cibotium barometz
ACACAATTAAAAAAACTTTCAACTACAATTAAAAAAAACTCTCAAACACACACAGCACACACACACACACACACACACACACACTCGAATTAGCTCACCATCAGGAACCGATTTCCAATCCCACACGCATAGATGACATCTTGGATAAGCTTGATGGCTCGGCTTGTTTCAGTCGCATAGACCTAAAGAGTGGCTATCACCAGATTCATGTAGTACCCCAGGATGTCCACCATAAAATCGCATTCAGAGGACAACTTTTGGATTGTATGAGTTTTTGGTGATGCCTTTTGGCCTTACCAATGCCCAGGCAACATTCAACCGTATGATGGACATGATATTTCAACCCCATCATAAATTCACAGGTGTATTCTTTGACAATATCTTGGTTTTCTCCAAGAATGAGAAGGAGCATAAGACTCATTTGGCTCCAGTGTTTGAAGAGTTGCGAAAGCATAAACTCTTCATAAATGCTAAGAAAAGTGAGTTCTTTCTATTAGAGATACACTATTTGGGGAACATTGTATCCAAAGAGGGTGTGAGAATGGATCCTACTAAGATTGGAACCATTCGGAATTGGCCAGAGTTACAAAATGTACATGAAGTGTGTAGCTTTCTTGGATTATGTTCATACTATAGGCGATTCATAAGGCGTTTCGCTAGGATTGCCTCGCCATTACATGATCTTACAAAGAAGAAAGCCGCCTTCAAATGGACTTTGAATGAGTAAGATGTCTTCTTGCAACTCAAAAATGCTATCATTTGTGGGCTCGTGTTGATTGTTCCCAACTTGCAAAAGCCATTCATGGTGGAATGTGGTGCATGTGGGAATTGTATAGGAGCTGTCCTTAATTAAGAGGGTCATGCAGTTGCTTATGAGAGCCGTCGATTGCATGATGCTGAGATCCAAATGGACATTTATGAAAAAGATCTCTTGGCTGTAATTCATGCCTTAAAAATATGGAAGCATTATCTTATTGGGGCTGAATTTGTAGTCAAGACAGATCACCAAAGCTTGAGGTACTTTTTATCTCAAACAAAGCTCGCCGCCGACGACGGAGAAGAAATTGAGAATGGCGAACTTTATTTTTCGGTGTTTCATTTTCAGATCATACATACTCCGGAAAAGAAGAATGTAGTGGTAGATGCCTTGTCCAGGAGGCCATATGTGGCTGCCATTTCAGTGGCCTCACATGGGGACTTGATTGCCGTGCGTGATTTATATCATTTGGATTATGCTAATTTTTGCCATATTTGGGTTGATTTGATGGCTGGTAGCACACATGCCACTTATGTGATCAAAGACGGTTATCTCATGAAGGATAACTGCTTATGTGTGGTGAAGGATATGTGTCCAAAGATTATGGAGGAATGTCACGCCCCACCTTATGCTGGTCATAGAGGTATTTTACCTACAACAACACGCATGATAGAAAGATATTTCTTTTGGCCAAGCATGCGTAAAGACATTGAGGTTCATGTACGTGCATGTATTACTTGCCAGAAGGTGAAATTTAATAGGCAAAAGCTTCTGAGTTTGCTTCAACCTTTGCCTCTCGCAGCCGTGGGAAAGCATTACTATGGACTTCATTATAGACTTGGCTAGATCCCCACATGGGAATGATGCTATTTGGACCATAGTTGATAGGTTTAGCAAGTAAGCTCACTTCTTGCCCGTCAATCTCCATTTCTGGAGCCACTTCTATGGGATTGTCACTTCATAAAGTGGCCAGATTTGTACCATGTTCACATATGGCCAAAGCCAGTGTCCCATGTGAAAGGGGTTGTCATCTTGTGTCCCATGTGAAAGGGGTTGTCATCTTGTGTCACATGGATGGGAACCAGTTTTGTGCCACCCCTAACCAGTATTGTGCCATATGGACGGGAGCCTGTTTGCTACCACGCGTGTATGACCAGGATTGTGTCTTACCCATGGGACTGTCACTCCATGATGGTAGGACTGATATTTGTGCCGAGCTTTGTCTATGGGATTGTCACTCCATAATAGAAAGGCCCATGCTAGGATTTTTGTTTTGCCTATAGGACTATCACTCCTCCATAGGAAGACCAGGACTTCACATTTTTGTTGCGCCAGTTTTGTGCCCGACAAGAAATTCTTGTACAAGTTTCATGAAAGGGAGATTTCATCCATTTCATGTGCACATGCATTCATGTTTGCATGCATAAACTTGTTTTTGCATGACTTGTTTTCGTGTGTTTGCCTGCTACGACGTGCTAGTACACTGGATGGGCCAGTGTACCGTGGGTGTGCTGTTTGCTGGTGACGAGTTGGTGTGGCGTGTGAACAAGTGGTAAGTATTACTTTTTTTTTCAAATGTAAAAATCTATAAAGTAGTGTAAACCTTAATATTTAAAAGGTTGGGTGTTCACACATATTTAAAATTATGATTGGACACCTTTCAATGTGGGTGCCCAAGGATTAACCATTGATTAAGGCCTAATAATATTTAAGACTAAGGATTGCATGGGAAAAATTTTCCTCCAGCACGTGGATGGTGTATGACGCTTACTGGATTGGGGGAATGGTTTTCACCCGCCTATTGTTGCTGCCCCCCTGTACCCGCCCTCACACCCATTAGTTGCTGCTCCCGCCATCAGCACCCGCCTACTGCTGTCCTTGTACCCGCCCTCACACTCGCCGACTACTGCTCCTGTACCTGCCATCAACACCAACCGACTGCTGCTGCTGCTCCTGTACTCACCATCAGTACTCACTGTAGGCTGTTGTCTGTACCAACAACTAGGACTAGGGAGGTTTGCTACTGCCCTGTACCCGCCCTCACACACACCGACTGCTACTCCTATACACCCACCATCAGCATTCGCCTCATGTTGTCCCTATACTTGCCCTCACACCCACCGACTGTTGCTCATGTATCTGTCACATCAGCACCCATTGGTTGCTGCTGCTCTTGTACTCACCATCTCAGTACCTGTTGTCGGCTGCTGTTTGCACCAACTAGGACACCAGGCAGGTTTGCTACTGCCCTGTACCAACCGTACACCTACCGGCTCCTGCTCCTATACTCGCCCATCAGTACCCACCAAACTATTGCTATCTGGGTCTCCTATCCTTAGATTCCAATTTGAATCTAAATCAAGTACTTGTTTCTGTAATTCAAATTCAGATAAGATTAAATTTAAATGTTGTTTTTCCAAGTCTTGTGTAGGCAATCATCACCACTGGTTTCCTTCATTACCATAGAAGGCCACTCGGATGGTGATCTTTCCCCGTGAGTACCCTGACCGTGCCCTCACATTCAGAGGAGCCAGTGAAGGTCAATGGGGTTTAAGGAAAATTGGGAGCAAAACTTACTTGGGAGCACCAGGTATCACTCCCTCCTTGGTGCCTCACCTTGCCAAGTGTTAGTACAGGCGGGCCTGTCACGGTCCCAGGAGACCAGTGTGAGGGGCAGGTGTTCAGCCAGTGAAGGTGGGAGACTGCCTATGATTTGATCTACTCTGACAACCTATTCTTCATCGACAAAAACCTTATTGTTTTAGTTGTATTCACTCTATGTTATGGAGAAATCTGGCCTTGGGGCCCTTGAACACTTGTACATATAAATACTCCAAGAAATACAAACTGTATTGAGGGAGGGGGGCGACCCTTTCCAGCCCCAGTGATGGTGTCAAGTGTTCTCTGTTATTTCCAGTTTTAATGTTACAAGTATTATTCCATTGTTTGTATTAGTTAAGTGATCTAATAATGTGTATTTTATCTTCCGATTTGTAAGCGAACAAGCCAAGACTAGAAGTCACGAACATTCATGTCAAGATGGCAAACGGAGACACCTGGAGGTGGTAGGACACGCCTCTTGGCATGCAATGCTAGATGGGCATGGGGATTTACTGACCTCCCACAACTATATACTAGTGGGCTTGCCTAGTAAGATGGAGCATTACCGACACTATTTTCCACAACTCATGGAGGACGGTTTCATCCAGCGCCCAAGATACATGGACGTTTAGATGTTACATGCCTTATAGGTCACCATTGGCCAGCTTAGAGTATCATCACACACCAGCTGGAGCATCTAGGAAGGCCAAATTATACTGATTATGTCACATAGAGGTGGAGTCCGAGAAGTACTATACATGCAGATGCCCTGTCTACTACGAGATTAGAGGGAAATACCACTGCCTCTTTAGAGAGGCTTCGGTCCCCTCAGCCAAGTGGTGGACTATCACGATCAGAGATGTTTGGGATATTTCCTTATGGAGCTCCATAGGCATAGAGAGTCTACTACAGGCACAAATTTCATGACCTAGCTTATCTCAGACTAGGATCACCAGCTTCTTTGTGCATTAGGCGGAGACATGTCTAGCTCCTCCTCCGACAGCACACTAGGCACTCATACTCGGGCCACAGTTACTGGCCAGGGACTCACTGTATCGAGGGTCACCGAGATCAGAGCAGTGTGGAGACCACACCCATTAGGATCCAAACCACCGCATCCACATCCGCCCCAGATTGATGAGATCCTAGCCTGACACCAGACCGCTCGCGGGAGGCGGCATCGAGACGACCTCACATAGATGTTGGCGAAGCTTGGAACTTGCTTAGCTCCCTCTCCAATATGCTGGATATCCTTGATCACCAAACAGACACAGGGTGGAGATAGGAGATAGGATGCATTCTCATGTTTACACTCTCTATAGCATGCTAGTTAGAGGCTGCATCCCCTCTAGTCATAGAGAGATTCTACCCCTCCTCCCTCCTAGAGATAAAGATTTTGTTGTATATGAGGTCCTAGGACTTTCATTTACATTTTCATTTTTGTTTTCCATGACGTATATGCCATGGACACATTGTATCATAGTTTTTGCCTCATAGGCCAATTTGGCCTTCAGAAGACGTTAATATGATCTCTCCCATTTCAGGAACCCCGTACGAAGGGGTGGAGATGATGTATGCTTCCCCTGTATGGGCACCTAGTCTATCCTCAACAGATTGGCGGTGGATTGAGCGACCCTTGATCCTCATGCTATCACGGATAATCTACAGCAAACCCTGAGTCCCACACTCGATTGTACACGCAAAGTTTGTTGCATCCGCCATGGTAGTAGAGGCCCTCTTTCAGACCATCACCTTCATACAGAGAGTCAGGAAAGTACCTAGATCTACTACTCTGACGAGCCCTAGAGTCTTCACACAGAGGATTGTCTCATGAGGTGGACACCCCTCATAGTATGTGACGATGACTACTTGGCTAGAGCGGCATGGGATTCAAATGGATAATTTACCCGAGTCCCTTCCAGTATGACCCAAACTTGCCTTACACCAAGCTGTCCTAGGTGGACAAGAACGGGGTGCTTTGATCTGACCTCACACAGCTACATACCAAGGAAACATGGACCCCAGTGGGCTTGCCCATCAAGATGGAGCATTACCGACACCATTTTCTACAGCTCACAGAGGACGGTTTTCATCTAGTGGCCTAGTGCGAGATGCCAAGTAATATAGGGCGTTTTTACTATTGACAAGTGGTCAAAAGGGAAAAATGTAAGGTCCAAGGGTAAGTATACCCAGATGGACTAGGATCTGGACTAGGATCTGGCCAAAAGGTGACAACTCATGAGCCATTACGTCCATGGCCGACCAAGCGTGCACGGCCGCCACGCAAAGGAGAGGGGCCGAAGTTGGACGTGTGACCAGGACATGTGTCAAGGGTCAACAAGGGCTTGGGCACGGGGGAGATATTCCAAGTGGTTCTAGAAAGGTCACACAAGTAAAACAAGGTTTATGTGTGAAAGTCAAATGAAACATGGTCAATTTGTGAAAACCATGATAGACCATCTATCTTGGCTCACATACTTTAAGTCTCTCATGGTTCACTTCTTTGAAAATGGCATGTCTACCCTTTAATTTAAGAATCAAGTACGAAATCCCACATATGGATTTTCTCCAAGGTTTGAACCATACTTATTTCATAGTTCTAGACTCATACATGTATGTCGTATGGTTGCCGTGTGAAAAAACTATGCCTACAGGTGACAGGTTTTGTCATTTGCCCACTCCACACTCCCTAGTCCCTACTTATGTAACATGTTACATGATACATCATTGATCATACATGTATGATGTAAACAAGTTACATTAATATAAAGGCCGGAGTTTGGATTCTGGCTCTAGATCATTTATGTTTTTTCTAATCCCAAAATCTTTGCAGTTTCAAGTTTCTTTGGTTTTTTGTGTCATATGTAGCGTATTTTTCCTTAAATTTAGGGTGCCGTATGGTATCCAACGTATGGAATTTTTTGGGGATGTGAACCGTACTTTTTTCGTACTTCCATACCCGTAGTATGCGTTTGCCTTATGGAAAAACTATGGTCTCATGCTTGTGATCAGGGTCTTGTATGCATCATAAGGAGTGGAGTGTCATGGTTGTTTCATGTTTGTTTGCACGGAGCTCAATTCATGCATGGAAAGGAGTCGTCTCTTGGTTATAAGGTATGCATCACAAGAAGGATGGACGGAGACTCGATTGTCAAATGGTGCTTTGCAAGCTTCAAATTTCAAGACCGGGGCCGTTGAGAACGGCATTGTAATTGTTTGCGAATGGAGGCCAGAGAGGAAGGAAGAGTTTTGCAAGAGGGTTTTGCACAGGAAAATCTTCTTGTTAGGTGAGCCTCAGTCTCACTGGTGAATGGCAAAGAGAAAAGAACCTTTCTTTGATGTGTACAGCTAGCCAAGGGAGCGCCCACAGCCCAATAGGTGCAGCCAGCCAAATAGAGAAGAAGGGTAGTAGCAGTAGGGAGGACTATGGCGGCAAAGGCCAAAAGAAGAGGTGATGGTCCAATCCCCCTCAAGGAGCAATAGTCAGGCAAGGGGAGAGCCCACCAAGCCGAGAAGGGAGTAATACAAGCCAATTTTTTGGATGGGCATGACCCTTATCATGGACAGCACCATACGACGACAACACAGTTGAAGCCAAGCATCATAGTCAAGATCGCTGCACAGCAATTACAGAGAGTGCAAACGAGCGGCTGCAGTAGACATGCCGCCCACGTAAATTAGCTAGCATGCTAAGGGTTGACGGATGAAGCAACCGTGCCGTAGCGGCACAGAGAAACGGCACGTCAGGGCCGTGCGTGATTAATCGGGCTGTCCAAGTGGGACTGTGACGCGTTTGTTAGATAGAAATCACAAACACACAAAGGGCGGGTTAAGAGAAAAACAAGGGGGGGGGGGGGGGGGGGGGGGGGGGGGGGGGATATTTTATGGTTCATGGCACATCACAGTAGACCCCATTGTACAAACACACATACATGGCCCTAGAAGGCTAGATGGTGCTTTGATCCCTCGAGTGCACACATGCATGCTCATTGTTTCTGGGCATGCATATTAAAATAATGACTTGCAAAGTCTTTGCTTTTGAGCGTGAATCTATTAAAGATAAAGGCTCTTAGAGTGTGTATAACAACATAGTGCATATGGTGCTATGCTCAGAAGCATATGACATGCAACTAGGTACCATAGAATTGGTACACATTAGGTACGCATTGATGAACCAAGGTCCAGAGAGTTCGACAATATCTTTTTTTTTAAGGGGTGAGGGAAAGGGAAATTACCTCAACCACACAACTAAGATAGGCATTCATTTGCTAACGAATGCAAAAACAGCGTGCTAATAAGGTTACTTAATAAATAACTACCTTGGACTAGACAAAGAAAAGCGACAAGGTCTATAAACTGTTCCTTCCGGAAACCCATTGAGACATTAAACATGGCTATGGTAGCAACTCTAAGGTAGACTGTGCATGGCTATCTAAGAATGTAAATAGATTTCGGGCAAAGTTGGATTGTGCATGGCCACCTGGCACCTAGTCCCTTGTTTGACTCACATGCAGGAGGCAGCTTTGTATGTCACCCATCCGGAGTTGGTCCTTTTGTTCAGTTGTATGAACTCGGATGATGGAGGCAACTTAGCTTATCACCCATGGAGGAGTCAGTCCCTTCAGGTATTAGAAAAGAGAGCAGTCCCTTCAGGTATTAGAAAAGAGAGATTGACCGGAAAAAAAAAGATGTTACACGCATTTTGTTACCAATTCTTAGTTTGAAGCACGATTCAGATACTAGTCTCAATGTGTAAAGATCTTTGATCAAGCAAAGAGTCTGTCATCAGAAAAATTGTAAGCATACATAATGCTAGCTGTAAAGTGGAAGTTCTACAAGCTATGAAAGTAGATCTAAAGTACAAGTCTTATGTTGCATGCTACAATTCCTGTACTCTCTCTCTCTCTCACTCACTCATGCAGTCCGAGGACTGTAAAGAGGCCACTCACTGATTTCTTCCACATCATTGATCCTAGTGACCTCTAGCCATGCGATGTACTAATGCTAAGCTCCATGCTCATTTCGTTCATTTTATTTTTTACTTTGTATGATGTACCTAGATGAGGTATGTAATCGTTTGGTCTCAAAGGTCATTTTGGCCTTTTGCAGACATTAATATAACTTTCTTTGTTTCTCTGTCTCTATCTCTCTATGCCATGGCTACTGTTCTAGCATTTCATCCGCTCGAGGGTCGGGATTTAGGACTAACAAGTGATATCAGAGCAGGCCGTTCTTTAGGGCCTCCCATGGGCGCCTAAGGTGCACATCTCTCACATATTTTCCAACTCAGTAGATTAGCTTAAAATTAGTTTAAGCGTTCCCTTTTTTTTCTCGTTTTATCTAATTTTCCTTATGTTTGCTTCACGCTCTCATCTTACACCTGCATCAAAAGTAATCAAGGAGGAGATTATGTAACTTTGATCGTAAAAAAAGAAGGGGTTGTGCAATTCAGTAAGACGAAAAGGAGCCCTGCCCAACTGAAGCAACTTATGCGCTAGGAAGAATACTTGTCTCCCTTAGTACAAAGGAGATACCCAAGAGCTCAAAGAAGAAAAAGTGCTGGCTGGAGCTTTGCTGAGCAGATTCGCAAGCAGATGACGAAGCAGTGGCTTAGAAGTCTCTCTTGCAGTAGGTGAGAAGAGGAGCGTGGAAAAGAAAGTGCGCAAACGACAGCTTCACACGGTGGTGTGAGCAGCCACCACACATTAATGTCATCGGTGCCTAATAGAGGGTGTATAACTTGGTATCGATATATATGCTCCGCCCCCCCGCCCCCCCCCCCCCCCCACACACACACACACAATGAAATTCTACAAAGATGTGCAAGTTTACTTCCAATATTTTGGCTAACTCCCAAAACTTGGAGCATTTTTTGGGTTTTCATTGATTGGGACATCCCGCCGCCAATTGACAATTGTCTTTTGAATCTTCTTTGGAGCTTCTAGGCAAATTTGGGCAGACTCTAAGCTAGCACCCATTCCCACAAGCCTCATATCAACACTTTTCCAATTAATGGAAATTGGGGCATCCTTGGTATCTTCCACCAATTAAACCCTCGCCATCAATTGCAAGAGTCCACACTGATGTTACTGCTTCGTTGTCATCAGATTTTGTATTTGCATTAGTTTTTGGAATTTGAGGCTTTTTTTGGCAATGTAAGCATCTATACAAGATAAAGCAATGTAAGCATCTATACAAGATAAAGCAAGAGTGCCTACCCCTTTATGTGGAGAAAAGAGAGAGAATTTTTGAAAAGGAGACAGGAGAAGAGAAGACAAGTGTTTGGGGGTTTCTTTTCCACACGCATTGGGGCTCACAATTAGTTGTCACCATCAAACCATTTTCTCATTGAATGAGTTGCTTATATATATGTCTATATCTATCTATACAAGATAAAGCAAGATTGCCTACCCCTTCACGAGGAGAAAGGAGAGAGAGAATTTTTGAAAAGGAGAAAGGAGAAGAGAAGACAAGTGTTTGGGGGTTTCTTTCCCACACGCATTGGGGCTCACAATTAGTTGTCACCATCATATCATTTTCTCATTGGAATGAGTTTCTTATATATATATATACATAATACATTAAAAATCAAATTGCCCACCCCTGCACACACATACATATCTTCTAATATTATATTATGTGCATGTGTAAGAGAGAGATTTTACATATATAGATAAATATATACAAACACACACATATATATATTGTGTATATATGTGTATCTATAGGTATGTAAGCATGTATATATAAATAGATCTATATGTTTGTCAACGCACACACACGTATGTTCATGCACACACATACACACACACAACACACAGACATAATCACATGATACATGCACACACATACAAACACACATATACACACGCACACACACTCGCATGCATAGACACATGTGCAACACATAGAGATATGCACACTTACACGCACACATACTCAAGCTTACACATACACACATGCACATACATACACTCACATACACAAGTACATGTGCACACACATGGACATGCACACACTCACACACACATGTACGTGCACATGCACACATAGACAAAAAAAGATGTACACACATATATATTCACATGCTCACACACACGTACATGCACACACTCACTATCGATAAGCACAAATTCAAACATACACACCATGTACACGCACTCACAAGAAATACACACACTAACACATACGCACAATCAATACACTTGCACGACAATATAATAAAACATAATATTATAGATAATATATATTTACATGTGTGTGTGTGTGTGTGTGTGTGTGTGTGTGAGAGAGAGAGAGAGAGAGAGAGAGAGAGAGAGAGAAAGAGTGTGTGTGTGTGTGAGAGAGAGAGAGAGAGAGAGAGAGAGAGAGAGAGTGTGTGTGTGTGCACGTGTGCATGAGAAAGAGAGTGTGTTTATATGTGTGTGTGTGTGTGTGAGAGAGAGAGAGAGAGAGAGAGAGAAAGAGAGAGTTTCTACATGTGGGAGAGTGTGTGTGAGAAGATAAAGAGAGCATGTGTGCATGTGTGTGTGTGTGTGTGTGAGTGGAGGAGAGAGAGAGAGAGAGAGAAAGACAGAGACATGGAAGTCTATGTGTGAGAGTGTGTGGGGGGGGGCAAAGAGTGTGTTTGCATTAGTGCATGTGTGTGTGTGTGTGTGTGTGTGTGTGAGAGAGAGAGAGAGAGAGAGAGAGAGAGAGAGAGAGAGTTTCAACATTTGAGAGTGTATGCATGTGTATGTGAGAGAGGATGTGCATGTGCATGTGTGTGTGTGTGTGTGTGAGTGAGAGAGAGAGAGAGAGAGAGAGAGAGAGAGAGAGAGAGACATTACATGTAGGATGCATTTATTTGAGAGTGAGCACACCTCACCACTCATCCCTACCACTAAAATTTCATCTAAAATTTAATTAATTAAAATTATATATATGTGTGTGTAAATCTATTTAAGTGTGTGTGTGTGTGTGTGTGTGTAAAGAGAGAGAGAGAGAGAGAGTTTCTATGTGTGAGAAAGAGTGTGCACGTGAAGAGAGAGGGAGTGTGTGTGTACATGAGAGAGTGAGAGAGAGAGAACTTCTATGTAGGAGATAGTTTTTGTGTGGGAGGAGAGAGTGTACGTTTACATTAATGTATGTGCAATGTGTGTGTGTGTGTGTGTGTGTGAGAGAGAGAGAGAGAGAGAGAGAGAGAGAGAAAGTGTGTGTGTATGCATGCGTGTGCGTACATTTGCATCTGTGTATATGTATGTGCTTTTGAGAGAGTGAGATGGGGCACGCCTGGATATATGTATGTATGTATGTATATGTACAGAGGGAGAGCGTGAAAAGAGAGAGAAATAAAGCAAGAGATAGAGAATAAAAAGTAGCTTTTAATAAAATATTAACATAAATTAAATAAAAAACATATATGTATATGTGTATATACATGTGTGTATATGTGTATATACATGTGTGTGTTTTTATTTACATTTATACATACATACATATGTATGTATGTATGTATGTATGTATATATGTATATGTATATACATACATACACACACACACACACACACACACATGTTTGTGTGTGTGTGTGTGTGTGTGTGTGTGTGTGTGTGTGTAACATATCTACCTATATATTTAACAGTGAGACCACAACTTACCACCCATCTCCGTACATTAAAATTTAATCAAAATCAATTAAAATTATGTCACTGTATGCATTTATATTTTTAAATACGTGTATATATGTATAAGTATATGTATCTAAAATATAATATTGTATAAGTATGTTTATAAGTATATGTGTCTATGTATAGGTATATGTATCTAAAACATAATATTGTATAAGTATATGTGTCTATGTATAGGTATATGTATCTAAAACATAATATTGTATATACTATATATTTACATGTGTGTGTGTGTGTGTGTGTATATGTGTGTGTGTCTACGTGTGTAAGAGAGAGAGAGAGAGATAGCTTCTGTGTGGGAGAGTAAGAAGAGAGAGGGAGTGTGTGCATGCATCCGTGTGTGTGTGTGTGTGCATAATCTTTCTTTTGATCCTTCCCTTCCCTCTCTGCCACATCACCTCAAAGACGAAGGACTTGAGGGACGATCTTGCCAACTATGGCAAGACTGTCTCCTCCGAGGACATGGCTGGACTTCTGCTATCTAAGCTCCTTGACAGGTTTGATGGTTATTTTCAGTCCCTTATTTCTTCTCCTAGAGCCACTTTTCATGCCCTTAACTAGATTGAGGCACGCTATCTCGAGCGTTCAGGTGAGAGCAGTAGCTCTCAAGGTGCTCTGGTTTCCACTGGGCAGAACAAGGGAGCTAGGAAACAACAGAAGAAGAAATCCCAGGGTAGTGGTAAAAAGGGTGGCTCTTCTCAGAGCACCAAGGAAAAGGTCCCTAACAAAGACAAGGACATTGAATGTCACTATTGTAGTAAGAAGGGCTATAGACATTCAAACTGCTTCAAGAAAAAGTGGGAAGGAGAAAAAGACTCAGCATATGCGGCCATGTCTAAGACCAAGGAGGAAGACGGACATGTTCTCATTGTTGGAGAGCATACTGATGTTTCCTTATTAGTATCTCACTCTCAGTCTTGGATTGTGGATAGTGGTGCTACGACGCACATTACACATCAGCGTGATTGGTTTGAGGATTTTACTGCCCGTAAGGCAGTATCACTCTGGGTGATTCCTCGACTGTACTAGTCAAGGGTATCGGTACTATTCCCATTTTCAGATCTCCAGAGGACAAAAGGCATTTCTCCCATGTTCTGTACATTCCAGATCTAGCTTTAACCTCTTGTGCGATGAGTTCTTTGACACAGCAGGATGCTGAGGTTCTTTTCTCGATCGGCACCATCACTATCCGAGACGTTGCTTCCGGGACTGTTTTAGCCCATGGTGTGCAAGATGGTGGCCTCTACTATTTACAGGTATATATTTTATCATATTTTTTTATGAATTAATAATCGTATAAAAATAGGTTTAATTTAATTTCTGCAGGATTCAGCTGGGCACAAGATTAATGTATAGGTGTAAATGTGCACACAGTCATTTTATGTAACAAGGCCCACTAGCAATTTTATTTGGGTAAAGGTTTTTATATGTACAAACCTTAGGAGACTTCATATGGTTAAAAATGTGTAAAGCAAAACCCCAAAAGTGGGAAAAGGAAGCCCAATTTGTACGCTCATCTATTCTTAGCTCCTTGGGCTATTTTTATGAAATAAAATTCTCTAAACACTCAAGTTGTGGAAGTGGAGCTACACGCTTGAGGGGGGAGATTGCACCCAATCTATTGTTTTTCTGTGTGGTACTCTCTATATTATCTTTTGACGATGATGATGTTATTTTATTTCCTTTGCTTAATGATATGTTACGTTATTTGATTTTAATTTAAATTCAAGTCTTTGTTTTAATAATTGATGTATTTTGTGAGTATTTAACTATTTCTTCAAGAAGTACAAAAAGGGTCTAGTGAGAGTGGTATCCGAGCATGGAAGCATGGGTGTACATTTTTTAAGAAGGTTAAATCATCAGAAACCAAAGGGTAAAAGGGGGAAAGCTAACTAGAAACCAAAAGGTAAAGGAGAGAAAGGTTAGAATACCTTTGGGCCAAAGATTGAATGGTTATGGGATTTGTATAGACCCTGGTCTGGAGAAATTCAGCTCTTAAATATTAGTTTTTCTTTCCTAAATTGTGAAGGGCAGCATACCAAAATTTCAATTAATTTTTTTAATTTAACCTCCTCTACCCGGACGGCATAGCGACTGCGAAGAAGGGAGCAAAGGGGGCTGTCTTGCGCTGGCAGAAAGCCCGCAAAGCCAGCCCTTTTGAAGAGGCAAGAAGCTTGCAGAGGAGCATCGGCCAGGAGTCTTGAGGCCGCGTCGTGAAGAAGCCGTGAAGCGCTCAAAAGCTATGATTTTTATGGAAGGTTTCTTCGACCTTAGTCACCTTATTCTCTAAATTCCTTTCGCATTTCAGCCACCCAACTACTGTAGTCTCGTGTTTCTATGTTGTCATTGTTGGCAATTAAAAATTAGCCACCCGAAAGAGTTGAGATTGGGAGTTGTAAGAAGCATCAAATTATTCAATCGGGAAAAATACCCCGTGTTGTAAAGTGGGAAAGTGTGAGGAATGTGTAGAAAAGGGCCATCCTTGGAAAGCATGTCCTCTCTTCCTCGAAGGAATGGCGGGAAAACCAATTGAGATAGCACAAGAATAGACATTGGATAGAACCCAAGAGGTCAAAGATGGGATGAAAAAAGCAGTTGGACACCATAGTGTGAATTGCAATGTAAAGAAGCTTGATGAGTTGGATCCACTATGTCATTGGGGAAAGAGAAAAGCATAAGGAGCTACTTATGCACCGAAAGGAGGTGGCAAAGCGACTAAAGTGCGAGTGATGAAAGAAGAAAGAGAAATAAAAGATGAAGAACCCAAAGAGCTACAAAGCCCGAGGCAAGGAGACCTAAGAAAGGTCATTGGAAGCAAAATACAGAAAAAGAAGTGACTACGAAGCTTTATGTGGCTCATTTGAGGCTTGTAAAGATGAGGAATTTCATTTGAGGCTTGTAAAGATGAGGAATTTGTGGTAGAAAAAGATAGAGAAGTTGTCATCCTTGGGAAGCGGCTATTGCTTTTAGGGAATATTTATTTTCCCTCACCAGAATTCACTCTCATGGGCTGATGCTATTGTTTTGAAGATACGAGATGCTAATTTGGAGTGTACAATCAAGTAGCCATTGCATGAGATAGAGAGCTTCAGATCTTGTGCTGATGAAGAAGCGGGATCTGCTCTCATCAAACTTGATCTAACTGAATCTGGAGTAGAAGCTCTTTGGGAAAAGATGGAAAGACCTCTTGTCATACAATATCTTGTTTGATATCAAATGTTGGCCTTTCTTGGAGCGAACAAGAAAGGCAGATTACTTCTCTTTCTGATGACTACAAGTCAGTGTGGAGGCCTGGAAATGAGGAAATGTTTCATATCTACATTTGTTTATCTAACATTTTACCATGTAGATGTATTTCTCCAACATCATATGAGTACGTATTCAACCCATTCATTACTTGCATTATGTGTTTAAAATTGACACTAATTAATTCAAATATATGAATCCTGGAACTACTTTTAAATTGTTTGGAACCATATAGCATGAACAATAACATTTCTTTTTCATAATGATTCTAGCCCTCCCAAGTAAGTCCCTCTATTTTCCATAATTAAAACATATATATATACTTACGATATTTGTGACCTTTTAATGATGTATTTTGTAGCAAGGTTATTCGACACTTGCAAGCAAGTTCCTATCCTTCATAGCTTAGTAAATAATTCTTCCAATATTTCTAAGTAAGTTTTATCTTTCAGACGATGACTCAAACACCTTCCAAGTAAGTTTCTCATCCCTATTCTTACAACAATAATGATCATGCTTAAATATTCATTGATAAAACTTCAAGATTTTATTTCTTATAAAGTCATAATTAAATATAACCGTAGTGACGTATGGAATAATAATTATATTTCAATCCGTTCACATTCTTTCTCATTTTTCTCAATGTAAAGTATCATTACAGTCGAATATATAAAAAGGTACGACTCTCTACTCTTGAGTTTCGTGCTTATTATTTAAATTTATTTCAACTTCAAAAGTAAACTAACATTTCATCATCCAGACTTGTTTACTTAATCAATTTCATCTACTTTTGCGTTATAATCTCACGTATCCTTGAGTGTCAAAATTCTTTTAACAGATAATTTCAATGACACCAACGATGGAGGTATGTATATATATTCACTTTCTTTTATACAACTTTTCATAAGTATTTCTATAATCTCTTTCCAACCTCATAACCTAATTAATAAACCTTGCAGTAAGAATAGTTCAAGTTCAATAACTTAAAGGGAATTTCTAGATAGAGAAAATTTATGTCAGAATTTAAGTTTTAGAGGGAGCTGGCCACTCCGCCTTAAACTTTTATTCTGAAGGAAGTGATGTATGGAATTAATTTGGTGGTATGGGACATCAGATTGGTTTCATATACCTACTCTTGACACATTTATGTCTTCTATCTTTTTACCATCCTATGTGTGTATGTACAACATGCCTATGTGGTATGGGACACTTAGACTCGTCTTACATACATTCATTTGATTGGTTCACTGCATATGCATTTTTTGTAGATCTAGTCTTCCACACCAATCACGAAGCCGTCCTCTCATGCATTTATGCAACTGTATATCGGGGACACTCGTATATGGTATGTTGTGCATCTCCACTGTTTGTTTTAGTTGGTTCGTATGGAGGGGTGATTCCCGGGGTACGTACGACTGGCAAACATGTTTATGAGAATGTTATTTGATTATTTATGGGTTGTCTATATCTCAAGATGATGTTGGGATTAATTGATGTGCTCAATTAATTATTTAACTAACATGGATAGCATCTGAGTATAGCAAGAAGAAGTGCGAGGGTACCGATTGAGGTGTCGCACTGCATGAGATGTGCGAGGGTACCGATTGAGGTGTTGCACTATACGAGGGTACCGATTGAGGTGTCGTATGGCTGATGGATTCAGAGATGGTATGAAGATGATGATCATTTTTCTTTTGTATTAAACTTTTTGTACATGTCTCGATTTGATATAATCAGTGTGATGATCACCAATTTTGGTGTCGCACGAGTTTTTCTTGATTGGTATTCCATGTCCATAAACACCTCTGATCCATGCCTTTGTGTCTTTGAGCCATGTTTGGACCTCTGAGTTTACCTTCTTGCAGGTGACATCAACAATCTTGTTATTGTGGCATTTTTCTTACGCAATTGAGGACAATTGCTTCCTCAAACGGGAGGACTGTTATAGGTATATATTTTATCATATTTTTGATGAATTAATAATCGTACAAAAATAAGTTTAATTTAATTTGTGCAGGATTCAGCTTAATGGAATGTACAAGTGGGCACAAGATTAATGTATAGATATAAATGTGCACAAAGTCATTTTATGTAATAAGGCCCACTAGTAATTTTATTTGGGCAAAGGTTTTTATATGTACAAACCTTAGGAGACTTCATATGGCTAAAAATGTATAAAGCAAAACCCCAAAAGTGGGAAAAGGATTTGTACGCTCATCTATTCTTAGCTCCTTGGGCTATTTTTATGAAATAAAATTCTCTAAATACTCAAGTCGTGGAAGTGGAGCTACACGCTTGAGGGGGGAGATTACACCCAATCTATTTTACTGTGTAGTACTCTCTATCTTATCTTTTGATGATGATGATATTTTATTTCCTTTGCTTAATGACGTTACGTTATTTGATTTTAATTTAAATTCAAGTCTTTGTTTTAATAATTGATGTATTTTGTGAGTATTTAACTATTTCTCCAAGAAGTACAAAAGGGTCCCGTGTGACAGTCTACAAGCTTGTTGCTTTGGTTAGTCATGGTTCTTCCCCTTCAGCTCTTTGGCATGCTCGGTTTGGTCACTTGAGCTATTTGATACTACAATGAGCTTTCCCAGATCGGATGGTGGATGGTCTACCATCAATCAAGGCTCCTTGTTTAGTATGTTCCTCTTGCCTCCGAGAGGCAAGCAACACCGAGTCACCTTCCCGAAGGAGGTGTCACACAGAGCTTCAGTCAGATTAGCTCTGGTTCATGCTGACTTATGTGGACCTATGAGCATGGAATCCCTCAATAAGGCTTTGTACATGATGGTACTGGTAGATGATTACACCAAGTACACCTAGGTCTACTTTCTCAAATCCAAGGATGAGGCCTTCAATTGCTTTTAGGAGTGGCGGGGACTGCGGTGGAGCTGGAGACTGATGTTTCAGCAGTCTAAGCTCTTCGGACTGACAGAGGGGGAGAATTCACTTCTCAGGAGTTTCAGAAGTTCTGTAAGACACATGGTATTAAAAGGTAGTTGACTACTTCCACTCTCCCCCTAGACTCTCGGTCTTGTATTCTAGGGCTGGCCACCCTCTTCAGTATTGCCTTGCTTGTCAGGATGCTTCTGGGCATTTTTGCCTTTTCTCTCTTTTCTCTATCGTGTAGGATTTTAGGCCTTTTGTAGGTGAGTAGGGCAATGTGCTATTAGGTCTATATACAGGCAACCATTCCCTCTCATTCCTTTATCAGTTCCTAGGCTTTTTGGCGGTGCTGAATGTTGAATGAGGTAAAAAAATTGTACAATCCATTGTACTAACACAACACACAACAAACTTCAAGTTACAACTCAAGTACTTTAACTAAGAAATCAAATACACGGCCACGATTTTCTCGCCTCATGATTCTACCAAAAATGATATAATATTAAATTTTTATTTTGATATCATCCACAAGATCAAACCTTTTCGAGAAAGATAGATCAGGAAAAATCTTATGCGACTCGAACCTTGAATCACACTATGACCAAGACCAAACTCTGTCGTTAGTTTCAAGGAAAGAAGATGTGACCAATTTAGAAAAATACACTCAAAACTCTCGCCAAATCTGAAACTAAGTTTGAGACCCTTTGAATTGATATGTTGATCAAGGTTATAGAATTCGAGCAATTCTGGTATGAAATTTAGAATTCTGATCAAGAAGTTTTGGGGATACTGATTCAAGAAATACTCCTTGTATTCAAAATAAAATCAAACTGAAAACTTGCATAGAAATGAGATGTGATGTGAATAGATGTGATGAGATGTGATGTGAATCAGATAGATGTGAATGAATGGATGGATGTGTATGTGTATGTGAAGAATGGATGTGAATGTGTATGTGAAGAATGGATGTGTGTGTATGTGATGAAAATGGATATGGATGTGATGAAAATGGATATGGATGTGTATGTGAAGAATGGATGTGGATCTGAACGTGAAGAATGGATGTGAATGTGTATGTGAAGAATGCACGTGGATGTATGTGAAAGAATGGATGTGTATGTGAAGAATGGACGTGGATGTATGTGAAAGAATGGATGTGGATGTGTAGGAGTTTGATGAGCATTTTGTTGCTCTCCGGGACAAAGCAACAAGCTAGGTAGTTTGGGAAGGCAGAGTGGAGAATGGACTTTACAAACTTTCAGCACTCTCTCTCCCAGGTCCTCAATTTTGTGATGAGTGGCAGTCTGGTAATGGCCACTTGCGTGTGGATACGCTGCAGGTGCAGGCTTACCCGAACCACATGGTGGATGGCTTGCCAATTGATGGCAGTAGTTGGCAGGAACTTTCCAGTACATATGTTGGTAGTTCTTGTGTTCGCGTCAGTCAGAGGAAACTTTATAGGTAACCTATGCTTTGATGTCTCATAGTTTTCAGGACAAAGAAAATCGTGGATTTTATTGGATGTTTTCCAAGTTTTATATGGACTCATCAAGTTTTATATGGACTTATCAAGTTCTACCTAGATCACTTGTGTCTAGGGGTTTTTTATTGAGTGTTACACACATGTGTTTCACTTGCTTACTTTGGAGTTTTGCTTGAACGACACCACGTTCATATACTCCGGATTGATGAGTTGGCCACCAATTTTATTGCTTCTTTTGGCATGATTAATGTCCAGTAGATGGTATGCATTGATTTTTATGATCAACTATGGTTTTTATGGATTTGAGGAGCTTCTATGCTTTTATTCTTGGTTTTTTAAGGATCTTTTGATCTTTTGGGACATGTTTAACAAGAGATAATGCTGAAATGTTTGACAAGAGACAGTTGTCTATGTGTGTTTTGAAATCTAATAAAATGTATACTGCCACATACTGTAACAAGCATATTTTGGTTTCAAAATATAGACAATTGACATATTGTGAAATGTTCATTAACAAGCATATTTTGGTTTCAAAATATAGACAATTGACATATTGTGAAATGTTCCTTTTCTCTCTCTCTGTCTCTATCTCTAGCTCTCTCTCTCCTTCTCTCTTTCTCTCCCTCTCTCTCTCTCTCTCTTTGTCATACAGGGAATCTTTTTGAAATCTGCTCGCTTGATCCCAAAAAAACGCTAGCACAAAATGATCACTAAAAAATATCCCCCCTCCCCTCATTTCAACTCATCACTTCAAACAACTCATACACTCTTCCACCACAATTTACAATTCCCGCTTGGGTCATATTTTGACTAACATCAACACAAAAACACTCATATACAAAACCAACCATTGCTATTGGTCGGGTCACTCCTCCACACATGTGCTTCTTCTGTACTAATATATCACATTATCATTCCCACCAATTCACTTGTTACTTCTTCCAAAACTCCCTAGGCAACTAAGTGAATTTAAGAGAGTTGCCAAATTACTTAACACACACTTCCTTTATATTATGATGCTGGCTTGGGAAGTCCTCACAATATTTTTGAGCATTTTTTGAAAACTATCTTTGCACTTATTTGTATTTATTTTTACGTAGAAAATAAACCAAAACGCCCATGTCCATTGGGAAATGCTTAAAACCACTTTGACCTTGCAATTGAAGTATCTCCGTTCTTTGCAAAATGGGCCCTTGTGATTGGGCAGTTGAAAGATCAAGACACCACGAGCACATCCAAACCCACGAGAGTTCCTCTCGATAGCCATGAATTCTGTCGCTGCAGGAGCATCGCCCGCAGTAGTTGCCAAGAAGTCCTCTCCAGAACAGAAATTTCAAAACCCTAACTCTAACCCTAGCCCTAACCCTAACCCTAGTACGAGAGCTTCGCGATGGAGTGATGCACCCCCAACCAATGATGTAAATTCTGCTTCCGAGCCTCCTCAGAAGAAGGTAAAGAATGATGTTCCCCCTCTTCCAAACGCCGGTGGAGGGGTGGCTGGCTATAGTGCAGGTGTTAATGAAGGTCCTCCTGGCTCGGTTCACGCACAATCTGCATCAGCAACAGCAGCCGTGACGAGCTATGGAGTCTCTGAGCAAGGGGGCACCGGCTATGGCGCGCTGCAGCAAACCACAAGTTATCAGAGTTATGGATCTCAGTACCAAGCCCTCCCTCCTGTCCATGGCAGCTTTGCCCCTGGTTCTGCTAAGGGCACAGGAGCCCTCTTCTATAAAACAAAGCTCTGCACCAAATTCAAGATCGGGGCTTGTACTTTTAATGAGCGATGCCACTTTGCACATGGTGTTGAGGATCTTCGCAAACCACCCCCTCTCTGGGATAGCATGACAGGAGGAGTTGCCACAGGCTTGGCCACTCTGGGGGCACCCGGAGGATCTTTCATGGGGCAGACAATGCCCAAGACCAGGCCTTGCAGGTACTTTGCAGAAGGAAACTGTCCATACAATGAGCGTTGCAATTTTTTGCATGGAAATGAAGACCCACAGAGAATGCAGGGAGCAGGTGGTTCTCATGCTGCCACTGGTATACAAGGGCCCGTTGCAGCTGGTAAATTCATCGCAAATCTGTCCTTTTGTATGTGCTACATGGTCCTTAGTTATTTGTGTATGTGAACATACATACAGACTATTGCATACATCATGCATACATATTCACTGACGTGCGTACATCTATACATATGCTTATTTTACATATATAGGTGTGTGTGTGTGTGTGTATAGCTGTATGAAATGTATGCATGTACCTATCATGTGCTTGTGTCATTAATTATGTATACATACATAAATACTTACTTATGGACATGCATACGTATTCACACTGCACACATACACACTGTATATGTATGTATGCATGTGTGTTTGTATTCATGTACGTGTCTCTATGTATTATATCAGGTATTCATGTATTTATGTATCTGTGCATGCCTGGATACATGTGATATTTCATTACATAAATATGAATTGCAACCTCTTTTATGAGTCTATGTAGATCACAGGTATGCACATGTGTACACACAGATATGTCACAAACACTTCCAATCTCATGGACAGATTTTGCTTTCAGCAAGACAATAGGACGGTAATGACATTGTTCGATCAATGTCATTGTTCGATCAATGTCAAACATACATAGGCAACGGGCTCTGTTTTGAGGGGTTAGTTTATATCAATATGTCCAGCATTTATTGGTCTGGTATAAGGCCTGCTTGAGCAGCTAAAATTGGCTATGGGGAATTGTTAATTCTTTTTCTACGTTAATCTTTCCTGTTTTTGCTTTGTTTGTTTTTTAGTGATTCTCCTCTTTTCATTCAAATTATTCATACATCCAAGTTCTTCTGGCCTTATGATGATATTATTTCTCTCTTTTTATGTGAATATTTTATGATCGCACAAATACCTCACATATATCAAATATCATGTCTGTAACAACTCACGTGGATAGGCTGAAAACATTTAGTGGCTCTTCTCTTCTCGGTCTTTTTCGCCTTTTGAAAGATCTTGAGATTTGTAGATCCTTATAGCATTCAATTATAGCTTTTGTTAGGTAAGTTTCTTAAGCCCAAAATTCTTTATCTTAGGAAAAGGAAGCTTTTACTTCTCTAGATCTAGATAAGATAGGATTCAACTCCATTTTGGGATTAGCTGAAGCTATGGATCCTTTTTCAAAAAGGTGTGGATAATTCGCACTGCTCTCGTCCTCTCTCGCTGCCCCCAATAGAGAAGACGAACAAGGAAGAAGACGTCCAAATATAGTGGGCAACGGAAGCATCCAGAACACGAACACTCTAGAAGAGCTTTTAATACCTTACACTTCATTAACCTGACATCGCTAAGGTGTAAGCCTAGCAGGCGTGTAGTGATAGACTCAACCATGTGTCCAAGAGATAAAGATATAAAGAGAGAGAGGGGAGAGAGAGAAGGGAATAGGGATCTTGCAGAGTACACCACATTGAGCGGGGAACAGGCCCCGCCCCCTTTCAAGAATTTATTCAAGAACAATGCACGGGCACGTTGGCCAGGATCAATACAATCAATGAATACAAAACAGACAAATATGCCAATGTAGGATATCCAAGTCGATGTCGATGTCTTCAATGTCGAGGCACGAGATCTCTAATGCCATGCACACCACGGGAATGCCCACAGGGTATCTCTCATCGGGCTAGTACCAAATCCAATATCCGAATCCAAATCCAATGAATCCAAGTCCAAGTTTCAAGTCCAAATCAAATCCAAAACCAAGTCCAGATCAAGTCCAAGTCTAGATTCATGTCCAAGCTATATGTCTAAGTTTTATGTCCAAGCTCTATGTCCAAGTTCTCCATGTCTATGCTCCATGTCCAAGCTATATGTTCCATATCCAAGCTCTATGGCCAAGTTCAAGTAGTCCAAGTTCCCATGAGTAATCTCCATAACTCCTACAACTTTATCGATGAAGAAAACCATGGAAAAGCTCTTTCTAGCAAGAAAACTGATATAAAACCCGTTTTAATGGTTTTTGGGTGATAAAAACATCCAAAAAGTAATTTTTAGGGTTTTTGAAATTTCTGTCTATACAACTCTGTAGCCGCATCCATATCGCCCATGCATATGCCCATACAAGTCTAGGGCTGACCGTACATCTGAAAAGCAAGTTGGAGAAGGTGTTGATGGCGAAGAAGAAGCTCTCCATGATCATAATGATGCCCACACATACTCCACGATCTCCTTCATGATGCTACAAGAGAGGTTCAAGCCTTTTTATACTTGAAAAGGGTTTTTCTTTTTGCCAAAAGCTTTTCCATGCTTTTGCTTTGCCTTTTTATGCTTTGGTTTTTCCTTTTTGCCTTTGCTTTTGCTCTTTTTACTTTTATTAATAAAATATTACTCAACTTTTGGTGCTTTGCTTGTCTGGCTTTAAGGCCTTGCTTTTTGAGAAAGTGCCTTTTAGCTTTTTGGTCCGGCTTAGTCTCCTCTTTTCAATGGTGCCCTTGGCTCGTGGTCAACCTTGTTTGACTGTTTGCTTTTTCCTGCTTTAATAGTGCTCTTTCTTAATCAAATCTTATGGACCCTGTCCCTATGTCTTGTTCCACCTATCTAATGTTCGGGCATGGGTTTTATGTGAAATAGAGCTAGGAGGGCCAAATAGTTACATAAGGTCCCTCTTTAATTTAATTAATTAATGTGAATCGAAATTTAGAGACCATATTGATACCAAATTCTACACCCATTATTGGGCACTGATGACGTTAGTGGGGATGTCATAGTATCTAGTCCATACTATACATGATGGAGTTGATGGTTATATAGTCTTGTGGATGACTACCATGAGTTTATAACTTGTACTTTCTTATAAGGTGAATTTGGATGTGTTCCTGGATTTATCTAGGTATATATTTATGCCTAGATGACTATATATAGTCTTGTGGATGACTACCATGAGTTTATAACTTGCACTTTCTTATAATGTGAATTTGGGCATGTTCCTGGATTCATCTAGGTATATATTTATGCCTAGATGACTATATATAGTCTTGTGGATGACTGCCATGAGTTTATAACTTGCACTTTCTTATAAGGTGAATTTGGGCATGTTCCTGGATTCATCTAGGTGTATATTTATGTTGTATTAGCAGACATGTAAATTTCACATTGTGAAGTTTTCGTCCAAGTTGCGGGCCAATTGATATTGTGTTAATTTTTTCTATCTTCAGTGGTGTATATGTCCTATCAACTACCTTTGTGATGTAATAATTCTTTCTATTTGTCATGATCCCTTAGTCCTAGGCTTCATTATGGCTGAGTCTGCCCTACATCTCCGGAGCTATGACAGAAACTTAGTACACAGACCTTTGTATGAAAACTTAGCACACAGACCTTTGTATGAATGTATCCTCTTATGTGTGTGTGCGTGCGTGCGTGGGGTGTGTGTGTGGGGGAGCATATATTGATACCAAGTTCTACACCCACTATTGGGCACTGATGACGTTAGTGGGGATGCCGTAGTATCTAGTCCATATGATGGAGTTGATGGTTATATAGTCTTGTGGATGACTACCATGAGTTTATAACTTGCACTTTCTTATAAGGTGAATTTGGGCATGTTCCTGGAGTCATCTAGGTATATAACCTGAGCTGTGACCGCTCCCTACAGGAGGCCTACAGCTTGGAAGACAATATACACATATTTAGAACACTTAACTTAACCGAAGTTAACAATGGAAACAACATCAGCAACATAAATACTGGAAATACCAAAATACACATGACACCAGCACTGGGGTCGGAAAGGGCCGGCCCCCCTCTCAATACATTTTGTATTTCTTGGAGCATTTATAAGTACAAGTGTCACTGGCTTGATAGGTCAGATTTCTCCACCAGGGAGTGAAAACAACTCAAACAATCTGGTTCAAGTCGATGAAGATGTGTTGGTCGGAGTAGCCTCAAATCACAGGCTCATTCCCACCTTCACTGGGTGCACACCTGCCTTTCACTGGTCTTCCGGGACCGTGCACTAACAGGCACGCCCGTACTAACGCAAGCCAAGGGGTACACCGCGGAGGGAACATGGCCTGGTTCTCCCCAATGAGCTTTGCTCCCAAATTCCTTGGTGAGTCTAACTTTCACTGGCTCTCAGAGGCTCTGAGGACGCGGTTAGCACCACCACACAAGGAAAAATACTAACCACACCAGGAAGAACTTCCTGAGCATGGTCAGCAAATACATGCTTTGTTCTTGCCCTCCCAGGTTCTGCACCTTATGTACAGATATGTCTACGTGGCATCCAAGTGCGGGATGCACGTGACATCCCCTTCTGCTTAACTTGACGGAACCTGCATAGCCTCCAAATAATCCAGCAATAACGCTGGATAGTCATCGAAAAACTCTTTGTCGAGCCATACCGCTTCGTGGGTCCCTCGGTCTTGAAACTTCGTGAGGAACTGTCTTTGCCTTAGGCTTGAGCCATGTTTGAAACGGTGCAAAAGGGTCTGTTCTGGAACCATAACTTCAGCTTCATCAATAATATCTAGTTCCGCCTCGTCTATAACTTCTGAAGGGATTGGACCTGCATATGGCTTTAACCAACAGACATGAAACACATTGTGCATAGTCCAACTTGGAGGTAGCTTCAACTTCATTGAAACTGTATTAATCTTTCTCTGGATGGGAAAAGGTCCGAAGCTCCTGAAAGACAACTTTGGGCATCGCTTGCCCACCTGCTTCAACCTTTGCTTCATAATCCCAAGATAAACCCAATCCCCTTCGAAAACTTCATATCCCTTTGGTCTTTAGTGGCTTGTCGAGTGTAGACCTCTTGCGCTTTAGCCAACCTGTCTTTTACTGACTCTAAAATCTCCTGGTAAGACTCTGTCACTCTGTTCGCTTTAGGTATTGAAGACAAGGTCCTGGTCAATAGCGACTGGAATGGTCTTCTAAATCCCGCCTCATATGGAGTCCTGCCAATAGCTGAAGAAAAAGAATCATTCAAAATAGCTTGAACTAATGGCAAATATGATTCCCACTTACCTTGCTGATCGTGGACATAACACTTCAGCACATCAAAGGCCAACTGGTTGTAAATCTCTGTCTGGCCGTATGTCTGTGGGTAAAATGCACTGGAAAAATTCAATTTAGTACCAAAGTTATCAAACAATGCCCTCCAAAAATAACTGGTAAACTCAGCATCTCGGTCTGACACTATGGTCCTAGGAATCTTGCCAATTGGGTACCAATGCCGAATGAACAACTGGGCAACATCCTCGGCGGTCACATTGGCCCTGCAAGGGATAAGCATAACAAATTTACTAAATCTATCAACTATAGTTAAGCACTGAGTATTACGGTTACTCGGACTGGGAGGTAGATTCGTGACAAAGTCCATCGAAATATCTGTCATGTGCATGATCAATGCCATGGACAATCCTCAGGTGCTGATCCAGAGGAGGCAGCTAGATAAAGACTATGAACCAGATAGGAGCACAAGAGGACAAAGGTGGATTCAGAGCAAGGCCTGGAGGGGCGTCTTGACCATGCGTTAGAAGCCAGGACAGGGGGGTCGGCTGAACCAGCACTGGTCGGCTGAACCAGAGGAAGGCAGGAGCCGGCGCATGATGAGCAAAGGTGATATATTAGGTTGGGCAGCGCTGAGGATAATTTAAGGAATGAGGACTGGCAGTAGTCGGCCAGTTGGCCAAGCATTAGAGAGGTCCTATAAAAGGGACCATGTGCTCATTATTAGAAGCATTCAATCCTCTAGGGATTGGATCTTAGGGGTCCAAGTAGGGACTAGATTTAGGGTGTTTACCACCTTTTTATGAAGGTAGACTAGGGCTGTAGCAAAGTACCCTTTTTGTACTATATGAAATATAGTAAATTTTCTAGCACCTCTCTCTCTCTCTACTCTCTCTCTATATTTGCGTTTTGCATCAGATGGTTTTTAGGAGTGTTTAGGGCTGAAAGAAGACTCCCAGAGCTTCCGCACGTTACATTGGTATCAGAGCATCAGGCTCAGCAAAGCTAAACAGTGATTCAGTCCCATATGATGGTGTATAGGTCCAAGGTACAGGAAAGTACACGGAGATGAAGCCCAAGGCAAGGAACACAGAATCGGGAAGAGATCCCAGGAGGTTTGTTGGTGGTGTTCCACAAAGCTAGAGGGGATGGCAGTCCTGTGAGCCAGATAGGCTCTTAGGGCAACGGTCCCAAGGGAGGATTATCCTCCAAGGGTGATGTGAGGGTGCCAGACTCATTTCTCAGGAATGAAGACCAAGAGAGTGTTCAGAGTCAAGCAGGAATGGATTGTGGACTAGATGAAAAACAGATGCATAGATCTTAGTCTGTGACAAAGTAGTTTAGAGACCGGGCCGGGATTTCAGAGAAAAGGGGTGGCCGGGATGGATGGATGACAGAGGGACTTCACGAAAAAGAATGGGATGATGACAGTCATCCAAGAACAGGTTGGAATCTCGTCATCAAGTTTAGCAGAGGGGGATGTCATGTGCATGATCAATGCCATGGACAATCCTCAGGTGCTGATCCAGAGGAGGCAGCTAGATAAAGACTATGAACCAAATAGGAGCACAAGAGGACAAAGGTGGATTCAGAGCAAGGCCTGGAGGGGCGTCTTGACCATGCGTTAGAAGCCAGGACAGGGGGGTCGGCTGAACCAGCACTGGTCGGCTGAACCAGAGGAAGGCAGGAGCCGGCGCATGATGAGCAAAGGTGATATATTAGGTTGGGCAGCGCTGAGGATAATTTAGGGAATGAGGACTGGCAGTAGTCGGCCAGTTGGCCAAGCATTAGAGAGGTCCTATAAAAGGGACCATGTGCTCATTATTAGAAGCATTCAATCCTCTAGGGATTGGATCTTAGGGGTCCAAGTAGGGACCAGATTTAGGGTGTTTACCACCTTTTTATGAAGGTAGACTAGGGCTGTAGCAAAGTACCCTTTTTGTACTATATGAAATATAGTAAATTTTCTAGCACCTCTCTCTCTCTCTCTCTACTCTCTCTCTATATTTGCGTTTTGCATCAGATGGTTTTCAGGAGTGTTTAGGGCTGAAAGAAGACTCCCAGAGCTTCCGCACGTTACAATATCTTGGAAAGGTCTCTCAGGAATTGGCAAGGGCTGTAATAACCCTATCTTCTTTCCACGAGGAGCTTTTACCTTTTGACAAATATCACATTGTTGTACATATGAAAACACATCTCGCCTCATCTTTGGCCAATAATATTGCCGTTCCAATTTGTCCAAAGTTGAATTCATGCCCCTAATGGCGTCATGGGCGTCATGGAGAAGAGCTGTCCTGAACGACTTCATGACACATATTCGGCCTTTGTAGAAAAGCCAACCATCGTGTATCAAAATGTCATGTGCACAGTGTGTATCTATCATATGCTACACGCACACAAGACTAGCTTTGAGGTTGGGGAATCTTGGAGCTAGGCAGGCTGATTGGCGAGCTGAGTTAGGGATAGACTAACGGGCGGACACCCAAGTATGGACGGGCGGGCGCCCAAGTGAGAACGCCCGATGACTGGCCAAGAGCCTATAAAAGAGTGGCCAAGGTTAGTCATTAGTCATATAGAGTCTCGCATGTCTTTGTGAGAGCTCTATGGTCAGGAGCTTGGATCTAGTGCAGACGTGCACCTGCTTCATGCAGCCAAGGCCGGCAGCAGTCTCGAGGCCCGCAAGGGTAGCTTCGTGGCGGTATGGGAAGCCACGAGGTAGAGATTGGTTGGTACGTCCATGTAGTTAGCTCAGCTCGTGGCTCGATGGGGACAGCCAAGACTTGTGGGCTTGCCCACGACTGTCAAGGTTGGGAGGTGAGTCAGGCCTGCACCCCCTTCACGTTTGTTTGGTTTTTTTGCAGATTTCGAGTCTTGTACCAGGAGCGTTCTACAAGGAGATCCTATGGGGATTCGACACAAAGTGGCATGGTCCTGTGGCATCCAATGCGCATGTTTCCACTGTGTACCGAATTCCTCGGAATCCGCATACGTGTGCTTCATATCGTCTAGTCTTGTACCAACAAGGTCGAGTCTAGTGGTTTGAATTGAAGTCACTTGTCCCTTCCTGCTCAAAGCATAAGCCACTGGATTAGTCTTTCTTGGAAGGTACTCAATCATACCACCAAATTGTTGGAATATCTGGCTCCAGCGGTGTTGTCGGTCACTTCACTGTGCACTTGGCATTGTCTGAATCCAGCGTAATGCCTGATGGTCAGTGCGAACCTCAAAGTCACGGCCATAAAGAAAATGTTTCCAATGTTTCAAGGCCTGTATAACTGCAAGGAGTTCACGATCGTAGACTGAGTAATTCTTTTCTGCGGGCAATAACTTACGAGACGTGTAAGCTACTAGATTACCATTCTGTTGTAATACACCGCCAATTGCGATGTTACTCGCATCGGTGAAGAGTTCATGCCGTGGTGTCCTCCTCCCGTGAGTGCATCATGGGCATCATGAATCAAACGAGTCCTATGGGTCTTTAACACACAGGCGATTGTTGTAAAGAAGCCAGCCGTCATGTATAGTGTAGTTGTAGGGGCCGTTAGCTTCTATGGCCTGCATCCACTGGGTATTGAACTCTTCGGACCTGACGTAGCTATTTCACATCTCCTCTTAGCCTACTCCTTCCATGTCCAATACCGCTTGAGACACAAACGATTGACCTGACCCTTTCTGTACTTGATCGCTATAGCCGCTGTAATCTCTCCCTACAGGAGGCCTACAAATCGAAAGATAAAATACACATTTTAGATCACTTAACTAATACAAACAATGGACATTATTAGCAACATTAAAACTGAAAATGACAAAGAATACTTGACACCATCAATGGGGCTGGAAAGGGCCGTCCCCCCTCAATACAATTTGTATTTCTGGGACTATTTATATGTACAAGTGTTCACGGTTCTCAAGGCCAGATCTCTCCATAACATGGAGTGAGTACAATTGAAAAACATTAAGATTTTGTCGATGAAGAATGAGTTGTCGGAGTAGATCCAAGCACAGGTAGTCTCCCACCTTCACTAGGTGAACACCTGCCCTCACTGGTCTTCCGGGACGGTGCACCAATAGGCACGCCCCTACTAACGCCTGGCAAGGTGAAGCACCGCGGAGGGAGAAATACCTGGTGCTCCCAAGTCAGCTTTGCTCCTAGTTTTCCTCATACCCACATGACCTTCACTGGCTCCTCTAAATGTGAGAGCGCAGTCAGGGTAATCATGGGAAAAGTCACTATCCCGGTGGCCTTCCATGGTGGAGGCAACTGGGGGTGATGCTTGCCTACACAAAACTTGTAAAAACAACATTTAACTTTAATTTTATTTGAATTTGAAAAATATAGAAACAAGTACCTGGCAAAGATTTCAATTCAAGTCTCAGGAGAGAAGATCATCCCCTTTTAATGTACTCCTAATTGGTGCAAACAGCAGGTGCAAACAGGGCAGCTAGCCGGTACAAATGTGAGCCAACAGGTACAGTCGTGGCAGGTACATATAGTAATAAGCATGTGCTGTAGGCAGGTACTGATCAGCAGCAGCAACTGGGTTGATGGCTGATGGTTGATGCAGGAGCAGCAGCCGGTACTGTAGGCGTGGTAATCAGCAGGCGGGCACAGGTGCTGCAGCAACCAGTACAGGGCAGCAGGCAGGTACTGACTACTGGCGGGTACTGTTCTGTAGTAGGTACAGTACTTGCACCAGGCGGGTATAATGCTGGTACAGTGGCAGGTACAATACAACAGCAGGCGGGTACAATTTTGCAGCATGTACAGTACTTGCAGCAAGTGGGTACAGTAGGCAGCAGCTGGTGGGTCTAAAGGACAGCCAGCCGGTTAAGATCAACAGGCGGGTTGGAGGAGATGGATTACAAGGTAGCAGCCAGGCGGGTACAGAAAACCACTCTCCCTTCTCCATACAGCAGTCGCCTCCTTCCATCACCCCCCCCCACTTACCATTCACGTGTGGGGAAAGAAAAGTTTCCCATGCAGTCCTTAATTTAAATATTATTAAACCTTAATTTGGTTGGGCACCCCATTAAAACAAGTGTCCGGTCAATATTTTAGATGTGTGTGAACATCCAACCTTATAAATATTAAGGTTTACATTACTTCATGGATTTTACGTTTGAAAAGGCCAAAAAGGGCAATACTTACCACTTGTTCACATGCCACACCAACTCGTCAGCAGACAGCATGCCCACGGTACACTTGGGGCGTTCCCGTCCATTTTACTTGCACATCTTAGCAGGTAAACACACGAAAACAAGTCATGCGAAAACAAGTTTATGCATGCAAACATCTATGGAACGGCGTTCCATGTTACTATGACGTAGTGGGCTAGAACATGGATAGTGCACACTTCCACCTACATGACCTGACTGGGTGCCTATGGCTAGAACTCAAACATACCAGGGCCATGCTTGCACACAGAAAGGATTGATGCCTTGGAGTGGGCTAGATCCGTCAGAAAAGACAGTTACAATCAACAAGATGGCATGACCAAATAAAGTCTATGTTAAGGCTGATTGCTTGATTCACGAGTTAGGTGCACGGGATCGATAAACCCTTGTAGTTTAACAAATGTACACTGAAAGAGCTTTCATTTGACTGCCATATCTAAAATTTAGGATGGGCCCTAAAAATTAGGAACCTTGATTTAACCTAAAAAACTAATCCTCAAAATTAGGAATCACTTACCATATTTAGTAATCTTGCATTCTAAATTCGGCAGTTTCTATTTTTGGTAGTTGACACCGCACCGTGGGAAGTTCTAGAAAGATGAACAAGTGTCCCAACTCTTGTTACTTGAGGTCTAGAAGAATGGACATGTGTTCCAACACTTGTCCCTTGAGTTGTCAAGTGCCCCTCCACTTGTCTCACCTCTCAACATGTGGCTGGATATTTGTCATTTTCAGCTCTTCTTTCCTCTTTAGCTCTGAGGCTATCTTTACTTATAAATACAGCCCTTTTCTTCTCATTTTTGTATGTAGCTCCCTTGCTCTAATTCAGCCCCTACCTTTTGTACATCATCCCAAAGCAATCCACACTTGGGTGAATCGCATATTTCTCTATGTAACTTCCGTATGATGTTTCTACTCCATCTTTTATGTTTCACCCATGCTACTCATAATTATGTCAAGTAAATCTCCGTTGCAGGAAACGTGGGATGAAGCGCTGGAAACGTCGTTTCCACGTTTCCCCAGCTGCCAGCCGTTTCGTATAGGGGGAAACGGCTGGGAAACGTTTGAATGTAGAGTTTAATTTATTAAACACGTGGCAGGCCAAAAAGCGAAAAGAGCTGCGAATTAAAAAAAAAACGAACGGGGCCCAAAATGAATAAAAATCGACTCGTAGAGTCTGCGCAGCGTTAATGAAACCACAAGCGCACAGCGCGCCACGCGCCAGAGCGTTCCACGCAAGAGTAAATGAAAACGGGGAGCCCGTTTTTTTAAAAAACCTGTTTGTGGGTTTTTTTTTTAAAAGCGCCGTTTTAATAGAATTAGAAAAAAAAAAAGCTATCTCAGCCTGCAATGTACCTATCTCTCTGTGAGAAACTCAGGCGCACACAGCTCTCTCTCCTTCCCCCTCTCTCTCTCTCTTTCCCCCCTTCCCACCCCTTTTCATGCAAGCACAGGAGGAGCCCCCTTGCCTTTGCTTAAACTGTGCACCCCAACCTCCATGCATTTGCTTTAACTGTGCACCAAGAAGGATCATTTTCGAGCCTTGCAAGTGTCCCCTTGATCCTAAATACCACCTTACTCTCGCAGATGCTATTCGCCATAGAGCCTTAAAATGCAAATGCATCAATTCAGTTTCTGTCCCTGAGTGGCTTTGTTCGAAACAGCTTCAATTGGAGCAAACTTGCAACCTTAGAAGGAGAAGAGCCCCTCTTTTTTGCTAACTTCCAATTTCAACCATGTTCTCTTCTTCTTCTTCTGTGGCCCCCCTAATCACGCCCTTCAAGCCTAAAGCACCTCATGCTCCCGAGCCATTGTGGAAGTATGTGACTGAGAATGCAGCATTCGGAAAGGGGGGCAGCAAGAAATGGGAATGTTCTTTTTGCAAAACAAATTTTGCAGGCTCCTATCCACGAGTACGGGCCCATTTACTCGGCATCAAGAACCAAGGCATCCAAGTGTGCTGCAAGGTGTCGACTGAAAATCGAGCAAACATGACTCGAGAAGACCATGAGAGCGCTATCAAGAAGCAAAAGACTGGCAACAATCTAGTCAACAAGAAGCCTACAATGCAACCGTCCGTGGAAGGTATGTTCAAGAATGCATCTCGAGAGGAAGTAGATGAGGCCGTTGCTCGATGCTTTTATGCATGTGGTATGCCGTTTTATTATGCACGGTCTCCTTATTTTCATGACATGGTGGGTGCAATAGCGTCTTTTGGTAAGGGTTACAAAGCCCCAAACTATGAGAAGCTTCGCACCACACTCTTGGACAAGGAAAAAGACAGGGTTTGCAGTCGTCTCTCGGGGGTAGAGGCTTCATGGCCACACTTTGGGTGCTCCATTGTGTCTGATGGATGGACAGACACCGCAAAGAGGCCCTTGATTAATTTTATTGTCTCCAGTGCTCGAGGTGTGGTATTCAAGAGATCCATTGATACATCCGGGAGCCAAAAAACAGGGGAGTTTATTGCAGAAGCTCTTTTGGACATCATTAGGGAGGTCGGTGTGGACAATGTGGTGCAAGTAATTACGGATAGTGCTGCCAATTGCAAGCTTGCAGGTCACTTGGTGGAGCAAGCATATCCCCATATTTTTTGGACACCATGTGCAACTCATTGCTTGAATCTTCTACTGAAGGACTTGGTCCTAATCGAGTGGATGGATCGAGCTATCACCCAAGGCAAAGAAGTCCAGCAGTTCATTTCGAATCATGATGCAACAAGGGCCATGTTCAGCAAACACTCCAAGCTCAAGCTCATTAGGCCAGGTGATACTCGATTTGCTTCAAACTTCATGATGTTGCAGAGATTGGTGAAGGTGAAGAGTCCCTTGAAGCAGCTGGTCACAAGCGAGGAGTGGGATGCATGGAAGAGAAACAACGAGTATGCTTTGCACATAGAGATGCAACTCTTGTCTACTCCTTTTTGGGAGGACATAGAGAAGTATGTCAAGGTCTTGTGGCCGGTCATGGCAATGCTTCGTATGGTGGATAGAGATGAACCGGTCATGGGTACGGTTTATGAGGGCATTGATCAGATGCTAGAGAAAATCAAGGAGATATTGAAAGAATACATAGATGGCAATGACGAGTACGAGGAGATTCGGGTACTTGCACAAGAGTGTTGGGAAATGCTTCATTCCCCTCTTCATGCAACAGCTTATGTCCTCAACCCAATGTGGTTTATGAAGCGACCATACAAGGACAAGGATGTGATGAAAGGGTGGAGAAAGACGTTGGATAGGGTGGGCAAAGATGAAGATGAGAAGACAGAGTACAAAGCACAATTGTCACAGTACATTGGACTACAGGGGGATTTTGCAGAGTCTTCAGCTTTAGCGGACATGCAAAAGCTTTCTCCTATTGCATGGTGGGAGAACTATGGTACAGGTACTCCTATGTTACAGAGATTGGCTATTCGTGTCTTATCTCAAGTATCTAGCGCTTCAGCATGTGAGAGAAATTGGTCCACCTATGGCTTCATACATTCCATGAAGCGGAACCGACTGGGTCATACGAAGGCAGATGACTTGGTCTTTGTGCACAGTAATCTTAGGCTTATATCACGGAAAGAGCCCTCGTATTCTTCAGGTCCATGCCAGGCATGGGATGTATTAGAGGAGGATTCTATCTATGAGTGTTTTGAGGATCAGTTTGAAGATGAAGGTGTACTTCCCATGTAAACAAGTTCTATCTTGTAGAATGATTGATTAATGAAATTCAGCCATGATGGTCTTCCGTTGTTTTGCTTTGTTTTTCATCTTTTAATGGTGCTTACCGATCAATAATTGAATTTGTACATGTACTTTAATTTTTTTGTAAAAAGATATATTTGTACTTCTGTTTTTTAACCTTGAACTTGAGCCTACCCCCGACGTTTCCTAGTAATTGAGTTTGGCGTTTCCAAACGTTTCCTGGGTCTTGCCGTTTCCTACCAGGAAACGTTTCCTGCAACACAGAAGTAAATAGATCAAATATTTACTCCAATTTTAGCTCATCACACTTTCATTTCCTTCATCGGTTCGTGAGAGTGAATATTAATTCTTCATTCTCAGGCTTTTTGTAACTGAACTTGGTCCTAAGGTACTTGGGCTAAGTAGTTAATCATCTCATACACTCTCCCTATCTAGAATCTTCTCACGAGGAAAGTTCCATCCTCACACACCTACATTCACACACACACAACCATACCCTTGCATGAATTCCCATCTTGCTAAGGGAGGAAGGAACGTAAGTTCATGATCATCTTTTCATATGCGATTTTCAAAGGTAACATGCAAGGAGAAGAGGAACAGGGGAGAAGAAGAAAGACGATATATATGGAGAAGAAGAAAGACAAGATATATCAAAAACATATATGTCACCAACCTTTACTTTCGCTTCCTTTGCTACACATGGTTCCCTCTCGATTTTGCTATCCTTTTGACTCTTTGGCTCTTGACTTCTTGTAGATTGTAGTTCTTGACTCAAGACCTTATTTGAATCTTCTTGTGTATGTCCCAAATTCCAATATGTGATCTGCTTCTTTGGTCACACACGACTCCCTTCTCCACTTTTTCCTACTCCATCGTTTTTGTCTCCCCTATTGTTCATGATCCTTCACTTTAAGTCTTACTTGAGTCTCCTTCTTGATTGAGTCTCCATGCCTCTCTCTTCTATGCTCTTATATAGGGTCTTGGATGTGCTCTTTTAGCTTCAAGAAGAAAAGCTCTACAGTCAAAGCTCCAAGAAAAAGGAAGCAATATCAGGAAAACCTTCATAACTTCCTCCTCTGATCTCCAAATCATAACACTAAAAAAAAAGGAAAATTGATAACTACAACGCTTCTGACATGGAGGCGTAGGCGCTTTTTCCAAAATCGCTTTTAATCGCAAGATAGGAAAATTCTTTTAGTAGTAGTGCTTTTTTCCCCTTTGCTATATTTAAAAGCTTTTATGTTGTCTCCTTTTTTATTTCTCAAATAGACTTCTTGTATTAAATCCATCCAAAGCATTGTCTACTAATGTCTCTCGTAGTCCATTTGCTAAGGAATTCTTAAAGGTGAGAAAGGTGGCCAAGACTCCAAATAAAGCGTTCAAGTAGTCTAAACATATATATGGGAACCAAGCTTTCTGCCTATCACAAATAATGTTGTCTTGAAATGTGCAACAAAAGTTGTTGCCGTCCAAAGAATCTGCAATCTTCTTAGAGAGCTTGACGTATGCCAAAACAGCACCTTATATAGTGCCACACATTTGCAAGTCCATGGAGATGAGGAAAATCACTTTCCCTCTCTCTAATTGCTCATGCCATACATGCTTTTCCACATGTTTTCTCTACATGCTTTTTGGCATGCTTAGCATGCATTTTCCGCTCTTAAGCTTCGTGCTAACATCGGAATTCAATCAACTTGTAATTTAGGTTCTGGCATATCATTCAATTGCTTACACCTGCTTGACAATCGATTGATATATATTGTGTCTGCGCAACGGCACACACATATATGCCTAACCGCGCATACATATGTACAAGTCTCCTTGCACACAAACGGGAAAATTACCTTTGGTGTAGATCTATTGAACACATAGAGCACATAGGAGATGAGCAGTCCTCCCACCCTCTCTATGCACACATAGAGCACATAGGGACAAACGGTCCTCACCCTCTCTATGGTTGCAAATTATTACACATATAGAGCATGTAGGAGGCAAACGGTCCTCCCACCATCTCTATGGTTGCAATTCTTAGTTTTTGAAGCCTGGGTTTAGCCTCAAAGCTCTTCTACACACATATCACCACACATGCAAACAATTTCTTGGCTATAAACTGTATTTTCGAATAAATTCTCACCTTTTATACCCTTGCGCACACATGCAAGCCTCCCCCTTCCGTAGTTGAGTGTGGGCAAGTGGTGGCGGTGGCGGCAGAGCTTTCTCTTGTTCTTTCTTTATTGAACACACAGAGCACATAGGAGATGAGCGGTCCTCCCACCCTCTCTATGCACACATAGAGTACATAGGGACAAACGGTCCTCACCCTCTCTATGGTTGCAAATTATTACACATATAGAGCATGTAGGAGGCAAACGGTCCTCCCACCGTCTCTATGGCTGCAATTCTTAGTTTTTGAAGCCTGGGTTTAGCCTCAAAGCTCTTCTACACACATATCACCACGCGTGCAAACAATTTCTTGGCTATAAACTGTATTTTTCTAATAAATTCTCACCTTTTATACCCTTGCGCGCACATGCAAGCCTCCCCCTTCCGTAGTTGAGTGTGGGCAAGTGGTGGCAGTGGCGGCAGAGCGTTCTCTTGTTCTTTCTCACAAATCCACGTCTCCTTGCCTCTCAATTCCACGCCTCCATGCCTCTCCGTGCTGCCCTAGAGTCTTGCAAGCTTGGCAACCCCAAGCCCTCATTCTCTTGCTCTTGCATGGCCTCTTTCCGGCCAAGGCTTGATAAAAAACTCCTCTTTTTCTTTAATTTTGGCTATAGCAATACAAAATAAGCCCGAATATTGTGTGAGCATCCTCTTCTTCCCCTGCAAAGAAGATAATGGTGTTGATAGAGAGAGAGCTCTTTGTGCAAGAAACAAGAAAAGAGCTCGCTGTCATTATCGGACGATAAGTTGCCTTCTTTTCTTTGTGTATGCGTTGTACGCCACCACGAGAGAGCAAAGAGAGAAATCTTGCGGGCTGTTGTGTAACTTCCAATCCATTGCCCGAATGGCAATTTGGACCGCTCGATTGACTCCGAAAGGGGGGTAAAATCCTAAGGAGGCTTGATCAAAATACTCCTGATGTGCTGATTACTCCCTTGGAGTCTTTGTGAAGAAAACTGAATCCAAAAAATTGCTTGCGTGCAACGATGCAAGAATGGGGCCAAACTTGTGCGAAGAAGATGACTAAAGCTATGGAGATGAAGCTCTCGGTGCCAAGAGCGTGATGCTGTCCATAATCTCTGATATCACTTTCACGTATCTGGGAAACACGCATGTCCAAGAGAGTGGAGCTCTCAAAGTCACCTTACAACTGTAATGATATGAGTAAAGCCTAGGTCCTTGCCCATATACACATGCCATCATAGTCACAGGAAATGGCCAAAACGGGGGCTGGAAATGGTGAAACGCCATTTCTGGCCCTTTCCCTTGCAGAAACAGTCTGAAATGGCAGTACGTCTTCTCTCTCATCGTCACCGGAAACGGCCGTTTCCAGGGCTGGAAACGAGTTCGAAACGGACAGTTTTTGTGATCAGAGGGGTAAAAAAATGACTTTTTTAAAACCTTAGACAAAAAAGGTATTCACATTTTTTGGCTAGTAAATAAATACTCCTACCTTTATCGTGTGCCCATGCACCCCAACATTCAAAAAAGAACGTGGCTGCATCGCGTGGCTGTTGTGGGCTTGTGGATAACGTCTCTGAGACCCTCTGTATAAGTACAATAGCCTTGGAGCTTGAAGTACACAGAACTTTACATGTGCCGTTTCCTAAAATGAACCGATCCCGTTTCCGGGAGGGGGCCAGGTCCCGGTCCGTTTCCTGTTTGTGGTAACTATGCCGTGCATACACACTAAGGGCGGCTGTCCCGTCTCCTAGGTGTCCACTCCACTCATACGAATCAGAATACGGTAGAATCATGTCCTTTATTAATTACAGCAGTATGAAAACGAACTGTAAATATCTTTACAAGTTAGTGTGTGAGGTTCGGAGCTCGACTAGTAGGTGTAGCAAGATCGCGAGTTGTGTACGCTACGATTACCAGTGTCTAGGGGTAAGCTGAACAGGCTGCACGAAGAGTATCATATTAGGAGTTTTGTATTACCTGGTGGACAAGCTGGTCATGTTTGCCAGGGTACATGATAAAGCATAATCTTTTTTGCTGTAGACTGAAGAAATAAGTATAGATATTCCACTGTTGAAGAACTAAAAGTCTTAATGATCATGGTGATTCATAAATGCTCTTTAGTTTATAGTGGGTCATGGCACCATTTTTTCTCTCCAAGGTTAAGGAATTGGGAACCAATTTAGTACTTTTAGATGGCTGTTGCATACATGTGCTGAGTAATATCTGGGATTTTTTCAAGTATTTTCAGAGGGGTACTGCATTTATGTGCTTCATCTGAAATGTTCACGTATGGTGCATGATTACGAAATTTGTGGAAACAAAAAATGCTGTTTGATGGTGAATCATGACTGTGTGTGTGTGTGTGTCACTGCATAAAGTACTGCTGTTGTCTTGCTTGAGGTTTTAAAGATTGGTATATTGTGCTGCTACTAAATTTTTACTCTTCAACTGGATGGATGTAATTCAGCACAACCACAAGGATACAGTGGAGCTTCTGCCTATCCCAATGGTGGTAATGTTTCTAGTAACATGCAATACCCCAATCCTAATCAGGGGTATGCTGCACCTACACCATATGCAAATCCAAGCATGGTACCTTCCTCTCTACCTGCTCCCTATGGGTCTCAGGCTGACTATTCATCCACAGGAACTGTAGCCCCAAACATGACCACGTATGGAAGTATGCCTACCACAAATGCAATAAACCCTTACCCCAGCTCACAGGAAGGTACAAATGGACCTTCTGCAAATTACAACTCCTGGAATGGTCCCGGAGTTGCTTCTAATCCTACACCAGGTTACACACAGACAAATCAACAAATGGCTAATCAAGGTTACCAGACTGCATCTTGGATGCATAACTATGCTGCAGGTGTTTATCCTAAAGGGGAAAATGAAATTGCAGTCCCTCAGTATCCTCAAGAGCAAGAACAACACAATCAGATTGTGAGCTCAACACCCTATGTTCAGGGTGTTTCTCAGAGCTCTCAACACGGTGGGACAATGAGGCATGCAGACGGAAATCATTTTCAAAGTGCATACAGTGGAGCAAGCTACCCAAACCAGCAAGCAGATTACACTGCAAGATACAACATGGCAGAGGCTTGGGGTGGAAAACAGTAATGCAGGTCAGACTTTTGATGATATGGGCTCTGTTTTTGTGTCTTTTCACTGCAATTTATGGGGTGGCAGTTGGATTTGGAGCATTAGTCTAGCCGTGCAAATTGAGAGACGTGGCTACAAGCTTTTTCAATGCTTCCAAAGGCTACCTAGCTGCAGCAGCAAGGTGTACAATCCAAGAAGTCACGTAAGTTTTGTTCTTGTATGTGAAGCAGCAGGAGTTCCTCAAGTATGGAGAGCGACACCATGTGCTGCTCCATTTTATGTATTTTCAATGTGCAGTAGTGAACTGATCACAAATTGAGTATTTGTTTAGTTATAGTTCTGCTAAGTTGGATTTAGTGCTTTGCCCTCATTTAGCTGCAGGTAATCGTGCTACTCTAGTCTTAAGGAAACCGAGTGTAGTATTTGTGTTTTTTTTGTTAACAAGTTTTGTTGTTCTTATAAAGACTGATTCTAATCTTGTTAGACCAAGTCAGTCAGAGATTTTCAGTTCATATATCGTGTGTGTGTGTGTGTGTGTGTGAAAGAGAGAGAGAAAGAAAGAAAGAAAGAAAGAAAGATATATTAACGTCTACGAGAGGCCAAAGTCGGCCTATGAGACAAAAAATAATAATACAACTCTGTTCTTCCGGTCATCGGAAGAAAATAAACAAAAGAAAAAGTGTGCATGTGTTTGGATACAACCATGAATCATCATGGATCGGTGGAGCCCATATACAAACAATATAAGGGGGGTGGGGATGTGGATGGAGTGCTAAGGCAAGATGCATCTCTATATGCTGAAGGGGTAGTACAAGCATGCTATGCAGATCTATATCTAACTCCATCCAGTGCCATAAGAGGGATATAAGATATCATACATCGCCGATGCTGAGGCTGTGAATGGCATGAACATGTACCCTGAGTCTGAATGAAAGCGAGCTAGCCTCTCCTGTGTCTCCATCTGGTGTCTCATTCGGATAGCTACTATCTCTCGGTGACGGAGTCGGGGTGCTCTATATCCAGTCTGTCTAGGTCTCCTCCTGGCTCTCAATTCCTCTGCTCTCTGTGCGGTCACCCCCCGTGGTACATCAGCTGGCACTGGCATAGCTCTCTGGAAGAAATCTGTGAGCTGGGACTGTCTCCCACCCCTAGTGGGAGCGGGTGTCTGGAGGAGTCTCTCTTGAGAACTATGAAGCTCTAGTAGTAGTTTGCCAAGCTGTCGCTGGTCCGAGGCCTCCATCAACTGATGTAGTGAAGAGTGCTCCTCAAACAATCCTGCATATCTATCTCTGACCCCCTGGTGGGCTCTACATCTACATACAAAGTGATCCTCAGTCTCCACCTCCTCGCGGCACAATCTGCATATCCGCTCAGCTCTAGGAACCCGTGCCGCTCTCCCAGCCTCTATCTCTAGCTGATGTGATGAGACTCGTAGCTGTCCAATAGCAACGCGAGAGCTGTGTGGCATGTATACATCCATGTACCGCGGTCGATGTATAAACCCATCCCCTGAGATGCTCATAAAGTGGTCGCTGTAGTACAGCATCTTCGGTGGTAGTGGGCTCTCTGGTGCTGTCCATGTCTCCTGTATGTAGTGCTGCCATATGCCCTGTCTCATCACTCTGTTCCTCTCATTGAGAGAGAGGTAACCCCATGGAGCAGACTGATCATATTGAAAAGGTGGCAACCGCTCAAGGTCTATACCATGATGTGAGAACCACTGTAGCATCTGTGCATACCAAGATCCAGTGTGTCCAGCCTCGGCCAGCTGTCTGGATGCCTCAAAAGCTCGACGGGATAATCTCTCCATGGGCATCTCCCTCATCCTGTATATAAAGGAGATCGTCTGGAACAATGCCTCCACTGCCATAGGTGGTGCAGCAAACTCAGCTCGAACAATGTCGTGCGGGACGGATGGTTTGCTGCGTATCATCCTCGAGAGCATCAAGATCTGTGGTCTCTCCAGCTGTACCCATGTGGAGGCTGCAAGCCCTGGTGCCCAAACCGCTGCTGCATACATCAAGGCTGGTGTCACTAATGTATCAAAGAGCCACCCCTTCGTGCGGGGTTCCTGAAAATGTGCCTGATAACACTGACGCTCAAGGCCAGCAAGAGCTGCATACCCCCGGGTCACTCTGTCTCGGACTGCCTGAGCCATGGAGAAGCGTCCAGCTGAGCTAGTAAATGTGATGCCAAGGTAAACATAAGAGCTCACCACCTCGACCCGCCCTCCTGCTAATGTGAGAGTAGTGTGGCTCCTGACTGCGGGTGAAGTGTGGAAGATCATAACCTTGGTTTTCCCAAGGTTCACTGTGAGCCCCTGCTGTGCGCAGAAGTCATCAAGAGCCACAAGGTGTCTTTGAAGCCCAACCTGCGTATCGGATACCAAGATGATGTCATCAGCATAAAGCATAACATGGACAGTAATACCTGATAGCTCAACCCCAGAGCCTCCTCCCTGTGTGATGTAGTCGACCACCTCATCAATATAGAGCCCAAAGAGCGTGGGGGAGAGCGGGCACCCCTGCTTCACACCAATGGTGCTAGCAACTGTGTCGGACAAGCCTCCTGGGCATCGGACTCTCCCAAAGACCTGCTCATATAGCTTGTATATGCCCCACATCATGTCTGAAGGTATGCCTAGTGTCTGTAGTCGCCGAAAGAGGCGCTCTCTGGGCACAGTATCAAATGCCTTGCGGAAATCCACAAAGCAACAATAGAGCCGTTGCCTCCGTGCCTTGGCCTGATCAATCAGGCACCTCAATGTAAAAATGTGGTCGATGGTCGAGAAGGCTCGACGGAAGCCTGCCTGGCCTGCTGCTCTCAATCTCCCAACCTCTGCATGAGTGCTCAGCTCTGCCTCCAAAACCGCCCCGTATAGTTTGGCCAATATATGGCCAATCCTGATGGTCCTGTAGTTCCCGGGGTCTAGTACATCTCCCGCTTTATGGATCGGCACAATAGTATGCATCGTCCACTCAGCCGGAAACCCCTCTGACAGAGCTCTGTTGAAGAGATGAGCAAGAAATGGTGCCAATGTATCAATAGCATAGATGAGATGCTCTCCCTGTAATCCTGTATGATCTGTCGCCCGTCCATGTTGGAGTCGGCATATGGCCCTCCTAACCATAGGTGGGGTGAAGAAGGTGGAGACTGTGGGGCATGGCTCTGTGGGCTGTGCAGGCAGAGAGAGAGAGAGAGAGAGAGAGAGAGAGAGAGAGAGAGAGAGAGAGAGAGAGAGAGAGAGAGAGATTTGTATTAATGTCTTCAAAAGGGCAAAATGACCTATGAGACCAAAAGGTTACATCATATCCATGAGGTACATCATCCTGGGTACAAAATGGTAATAAAGAAAGATAACAATAATCTAGAACTATAAAATCTGATCTAGGTACATGAGCAGAGAGCTCTCATATCACCCTAATACATACCTCATGGGCCGCTGTGACATGGTGCTCAAGGTGGTAAAACTGAGCCAGCGCGAGAAGGTCCTATGATGATGGGAGGTGATGGCCCGGATCCTGCTGTGGTGGCATGGCCGTGGGCGAGGGCCATGGGGTCTGGGTCATCGAGCTCTACATAACTCAGTGGCTCTGAGTTATGTAGAGCTTGGTCGAGTGACACACCTCTCGGCCAAGCTCCTGCACTAGCCTGTGGTCCGGGTATGATGGGTGGATCGGCCCTCAAAGTGCTGGTATGGAAGAAGTTGGTGAGAGCTCTCTGTGCTGGTCCTCGAGCAAGTGCAACTGATCTGGATCTCACTATGGACTCCTTGTGTCTATGGAGCTCTAGAAGAAAAAGTCGTAGGCATCTCTAATCCGGGAAGTCCATGATCCTAGAAAGTGGTCTGAACCCAGCTCGGAAGAGGTAGCCGAATCTCATAGTATACATGGCATCGGCATATGTAATGATCCGCTGTCTCAGGCTCTGTGTGACAGAGCTGACATATCCTGTCCTTTGGTGCCGCTGCCCTAGGCCCATATTTGGCAGTCTCCACTTAGCTGGTGGGACGAGATGCGGATTTGGCCGATCGCACATCTCACCCCAAAAGATGGTGGTGTGTCCATGTAGCGTGGGCGGATGATGAAACCATCCCTTGTCAGGCATAGATAGGAGGTGATCTCTGTAGAAGGCCATCTTCGTCCCCAGTGGACGACTAGGTGAACTCCATGTCCTCTGAGTATCCAGTGTGACAATGTCCTTCCTGATAACTCTTTTCCGCTCTATGCGGCTGAGAGCAAATGATGGGGGCCTCTGTGCTGTACTGGAACGGAGGGAGTGTCTCCATCTGCATACTGTGCATGCCAAACCAAGTGCCTACCTGGGCATCCCAGCACTTTGTATCTCCTTGGAGTGTCAGCTGTCTCAGCTAGCCGGGGGTATCTATCTAGTGGAAGCTCCGTAGCCTCTGTGCCAATATGTCACTGTTTGGAATAGAGCCTCTGTCACTATTGGTGCAGCCCCCATCTCTGCCCGCACAATCTCATGTGGCATTGATGGCTTACTTCTAATCATGCGCGAGATCATCGCCGCTAGGTGCCTCTCCATCAGCTTCCACCCATCATATACCTCCTCTATATCTGTCTTGGGAGAGTATCAAATAGCCAAAGCTTCGTCCTCAGCTCTTGAAACTGTATCTGTGAGCATTGCCTCTCTAGCGAGCCAAGGGCTGCATATCCAAAATCAAACCATAAATCTTGGCCAAGGTGTGACCAATCATGATAGTCCTGTAGTTGCTGGTCCATGGGGTCACCTACTTTCAAGATAGGTACAATAGTATTCGATGACGAGCTGGCGGGGAATCCCTCACATAGAGCCATGTTAAACATGTGAACCAGTAAAGGGGTTAGCGTGTCCCTAGCATGAGAGAAATGCTCGGTGAGGAGTCCATCATGATCCTGTGCTCTCCCAATCTGCATCGTGTCAATAGCATCTCTCACCATGCTCAAGCGAAAGAAGGAAGAGTGTGGGGGACGAGGTTCTAGTGGATGGGGGAGAGGTGGCTGCTCAGGGGCATGGTAGAGAGAGGCTGCATAGGTGTGCCAGGTGCCGGGTGAAGTAATCGGAGTCGATAGGCGATGATCTTGGAAGATCCTCTAGGCCTCCTTATAGTCCCTCCCAAGAAATAGCTGGTAAGCTCCTGCTCAAGCCTAGCTAGGTAGGCTCTCTTCTTTCTCCGTGTGAGATGTTGAAAGATCACTCGCGTCTGCTGGTCAGTGGCGGATCCTAGCACCACCTCCCGATGTAGACGGGCTCGGGTATCATGACATTCCTCATCGTACCAGCTATTTTGTGGGACAGTCCCTCCTAGTGATGTAGGGGTGGCTCTGGAGTGCGGGAAGGCGGCTGCAGCGGACGTATGGAGGGTGGCTAAGAGGTGTGTGGTAAGCTCATCAAGTGGAATGTGGGGGTCGAGGTTGGAGAGGATGCATTAGACATGATCAGAATAGATGGAAGAGGTCTCTCTGGTGAAGTGGTATCTCGGGCGGTGATGGGGCAAAGCAGGTGGTTGGGTAGTGTATCGGCATGTGAGGGAGAAGGCCATGTATGCATGGTGGGCTGCAACACCGATGGGGCGAGGTGAGATGGTAAACTCCGGAATGAGTGGGATGAGAGAGAGGGATCCCATTAGATAGTCCACTGTATTGGCTCCATGTCTGAAGGGGTAGGAGGTGGAGGAGTTGGATCTAGGCCATCTGGCCAGGCCATTATAAATGGCTAGTCTATGAGCCCCTCCGAGGGCTAAGAGATACTCTCCATAGTCTGTGCGGGCTGCTGTATCCTGTGATGTCCGCTCCAGATCTGTACCCACTGTGTCAATCTCCTGGTACATGGGATCATCTGTCTCAAAGAAGGGTACTTGTGCACATGCGGTGCGGGCATTGAAGTCTCCAGCCAGGAGGATGTCCCCTAGACTGGAAAACTTCATAATGTCATCATAAAGGGGCAGGTACGGGGACTCTCAATGGGTGGCATATTTAGAAGTGGAGGGTGCAAAGTAGCACACTGCAAGGTAGATGTCCAAGGCCCTCTCTAGAGGTGTGGATCCTCACCCACAAAAACCGTGCAGCCTCATCCCGCCCAACCACCTGTATTACATGCTGAAGCTCCTCCCTGTGTAGTAAAGCCACCCCTCCCGAATGGGGCAAAATGTGGACATCTGTATATCTATGTGATGTCCTGATGAGGAGGGGAGAGAGAGGGTGTGTGTGTACCATCCAGTGGGTCAAATTGTGGACCTCTCCCTATGTGATGTTCTGATGAGGAGGAAGACAATAGTCCACAAATAGGATATATCCTAGATATGGAGGCACCTTCTAGGATGTCTAGCATAGCTTAGTTACAACAGACACGATCTGTGCCTAGGAGCCAGTTGACGTCTCCAGAATGTGGATCTGTCATGCTATTGAGGTCGTTCAGGTCGAGGTGGCAGCGGCCTCCCGACTCTCCATAGACTGTTTGCTCGAGCTAGTGTGACTGGCCCGTGTCTCCGGGTCCTCACCATCGTGGATGTTTTTGCTCTCTGACGGTACCATCCTCTCGCTATTATCCACCTCATCTACTAATCTTTGAAAGAATTTGGTAACAGGCTGCTGCTGAGGTCTCAGGAGTGCCTGTCAGTGTATGCCTTTGAGAATTGCTTCTCTAAGTCTTTGAAGCTTCGATAGAAGAGTCCCAAGACATTGCTGATCTGGGTAGTCAATAATGATTGCAAGCAGCAGGTCTGGAACCCTGCTGGAACAAGCAATAGTCTCGTAATGGACAATGACGTGTAGTGCTCCTTAATCTCATGACGATCTGCAGATATCTTTAGCTATTCTTGGTGCTCGGTCTATCTCCACTCAGCGTTGGTGCAATGAAACTTGCAGCTGCCCATTCATGATTCACATAGCATGTGACATGTGGACCTCTGCGTATCATGGCCATTGAAGATCATGTGTGAGCCTCAATAAAGTCTCCCTATAAAACCACATTTTGGTGAGTAATCTGGGGTGTGTCATCCATGTCCTGTGAATGTAGAGACTACACAGATCCATCTCGATAACCCTAATAGTCTCCTCATGTGTGAGACTGAATGACTATGATGCTCCCATATCATACTGTAGTGCAACCCGCCTAGATAACTCCAGCGCGGCCCCCGGAAATCTATCCATACTCATGTCACTAACATGTTAGATGAAAGTCACGGGCTGAAATAGGGCCTCTAAGACCATTGGGGAAGTATCAAACTCTGCATGAATGATTCATGAGATACCGAGCGTTTAACAGTGAATCATCTGGGGAGATATCAGCACCTGTGGCCTCTTGAGCTTTTGGTGCTCCATACATCATGGCTGGTGTTTTCAGAGTATCATAATGCCATATGCTTTAGTCCTTGGCTCTTGGAATTGAGTATGTGAAATGCACACCCAGGTATGTGTGATGAAACTATCTCTATGGGCTGTCCCCTATATATAAAGATGCCACTCTACGAACAATATATAAGATCATAGCCTTGGTCTTGGCAAGGTTGATTGATAGGCCATGTTGTAGGCAAAACTGCTTTAAAGCATTTGAATGTCGTCATAGTCCAATGTCGATGTAGTCCCTCTGGGGAGTCTGAAATTAGTCGAGTCATGATGGGGATTATAATGTTGTGTAGATGTCCTCCGTACGGATGAAGTTTGCAATCTCCATCTATATATAGATCAATCAATGTCCATGACAATGGACACCCTTGTTTCACCCTTACGATGTAGTGAATCCATGTCCCAAAGAAATGGGTGAGACTAAATAAGTCTCCATAATACCAATATCAAAATCATGTCCCAAAATAAATGGGTGAGAATTCCATGGAAGATATGCTAGACACAGGCACAAGAGCCAATTGTGTCTCAATCACCAATATCAATGAGATAATCATATGCCAAAGAAAATCACCAACCAGGTGCTAAGACACTTAAATAAGTGCCATGCACAAGAAACTAGTGTCTCACACAGAAACATGTGCTATGCACACAAATTGGTGCCATTCAAGAGCACAAACCTAGTGCTCCATAGTTCTGGCAATCCTTTCTCCCAATCCCAACAGTTCCCATGTTCTTTCATACAATCCCAACTCTGATCAACAAGCATGGTGTGGAAACAATGAAACACTCACTCCACAATCGCAACATGAATCCACGTGTATGGTGGAGTGTTCATTGAATTGCCCTCTCACAATCCCAACATGAATCCACATGCATGGTGAGATAAACAATGAACCTCTTGGTCTCTGTATGGGGAGATCGTGATTCTAATATGGCTTTTTTTATAAATAAATCCATGTCCCAAATAAATAGGCGAGACAAATAAGTCTCCTACCAACAAGGCATCGGTCCACATGACCCTTGGCATAGACATAAGTCATGTGCCAACCAGGCGTCATGTCCACTTTACCACTTGCACTCCGTGTTGGTACTCTGACTACACACCTTGGATGAGAGATGGGCTCAAGTAACAAGATAAAACAATCACTCGCAGGCATAGATAGCCTGGTGTTCCATAAGATTTTTGCTTCACATAGTTTATAGACATTTCGACCACCAATAGTTTGTAATCATTTCGGCCACCAACTCACACTACCCTCTCAAGTGCCCATGTTCCCTTCCATCTGCTCTCTATTGTTCCATCTAGATATGGTAGAAACAATCTTCAAGAGAGCATGTAGGACAAGAGAACACTACACACAGTATGTTGTGCTTGACACTACCCTCTGAAGTGCCCATGTTCCCTTCCATCTGCTCTCTATTGTTCCACCCACACATGGTAGAAACAATCTTCAAGAGAGCACGTAGGACAAGAGAACACTACACAGGGTATGTGAACCATGAGTTTCATAAGTCCAATGCATCCCAAATAAAGGGAGCCAAAAAGAATAATCCATAAACCTGAGGATAGATCCAAATCCCTAGAAAAGAAGTCCAGGAATCCATAGACTTGTATACCATAATCCTTGTATACCATAACTCTTTACCACATACTCTGTGCTAACCCCCCCCTGGAGTAGAGGTGGACTTTATCCATAAAAGCATCATATCCATGAGATATCCAAAGATTTCTTCTCTATAAACTCGGACAGATTCGTCCATAGAAATTGCTTGTGAAGTCCAATATCTATATAAATCTCGTCCAAGAAAGAAATCTCCATAGATATAATCCATCCCAATAAAGGGAGCCATAAACAATGTTTCCCTGAAACCATCTCAAGGCAAACAACACCACCTTTCTCCTTGCATGGCTATACAAGGGTTAGTGAACATCAAAAACACTTCATAGTAAATAGTCAAAGCACCAACTTTGCAAACTTAAAGTATACTTAGCTTTTCTTTGCCAGGTTGGTCATGAAGCCAAAAGAAATATCTCGTCACCATATCCTTATGATATCCTGAGATATATCTCCATATAGCTTGCCTGTAAGCCTGATAATATAATCCACAATATCCATATGGAAAGAGTGCTAAAGGTGTGCACATAAAGCCAACTCCATACTTCCAAGATAAATTTTGTGAGTTCATGAATCCTTAGACCAAGCTGTCTATTGCTCATGCTCTTGCTTCATAGGCTATGAAGTGGCTGGCCATGCTTAACAGCAATGATGGTAAGTGTGGTCCCCACTTGAGATCTTTTCTCTTCCTTATTGATAGAAGGAAGCCTATGCGCTGATACCAATGTAACTCGCGCATGCCCGGGAGACTAGGGCCTTTGACACACTTGTTGATACCATCAATGCATATTAAAACATTTAAACACGGCCACAGCCTTAACGCATATCCATCATCACTTTGCATAAAACATAAAACCTGGACAAAACATCCACAAATGCTTAAAATGGAGCTTGCACATGTGACACCACATAGAGGCCGGAATAGGCCGACCTCCCCCTTGGAGTATTTTATTACCCAAGGAGAATAATATCATGTACAAGCTTTGAGGGCCTTACTCTCTCCATGGGCGATGCCGGATCATCCATATACAAATCCCATAACACAGCCCAACACAAGGCAACCAAGCCGGAACATAGGCTGTAGAAATGCTGAGCCAATAATATAATCCATATAGCTCCGTGTGGATACTGATTCTTTTCCAAAAACCACAGGTCTTCATGCAATAAAGCTCGTACAGCAAGTACAACGCTCCATTCAGCCGGTACAGGAGGTATAGTGGCTGGTACAATAGGTCATCAAGTACAAATGCTGGTACAGTAGGTACAGTGGTTGGTACAGCAAGTACCAAAGCTGGTACAATCGGTACAATGGCTGATACAACAGGTACAACAAGTACAAGGATTGGTACAACCAATATAGTGGTTGGTACAACAAGTACAAGGGCTGGTACAACAAGTACAATGGCTAGAAATCATAGTAAATGATTAAATACCCTTGCCTTCAATATTACTTCGCGATGGAAGCCTCCAAAACAGTCCCCAACAGCTGGTATTCTTCATGGGCAGCCTTCAAGAGAGAGAGAAAGAGAGTAGCCATCATTAGGGCAACCTGTAACGGTGGTAGAGGCTAGTGTGCAGCAAGAGAGCCTCTATTAATGAAGAGAGAGGGCTCCAATTTATGGATTGGGGGCTCCCATGAGTGAAAATGGAAAGAGAAGGCTATGATGACAAGTGGAGAGCCACACAATAGCTGGAGTGACTAGTGTGAGGCCACTTGTCTCACTTTGATCCACTTTCTGACAAGTGTGAGGCCACTTATCTCACTTTGATCCACTTTCTTACCAAATGTCCCAATCTAAGAGATGGGTTCTCCCATAATCTTTACCTCTAAAAATATCCCAACTAGTAGACATTCTGTCATAGGCACTTTGCCAACTCTTGGTATCTGCTCAATTTCAGATGTAATGACGTGAACAGAATTTCCATCGCAGTTGGGCCAAAAATAGCAACTCTCCTAAATTTTAGGAGTGTGGTCCTTTGTATTCTAGGATAATCCCCCATTCCCAAAGCTTGTACTTTACAAATATTTAGACATCTTGGAGTCAACCAGACCCCTTTCATATTGGGAAATGTCTAGGCTGGTGATAGTTTCTGCAATAGGCAATCCCGTGGGATGGTGTCGAAGGCCTCGTGGAAGGCCCTTTCTATGAGATGCCGGTGCTTCCTCAACAATAGCCCTGAGTGTGAAGGTATGATCGAACATGGAGAAGGATCTCGGAAACCCGGCTTGTTCTTGGGCTCCGTATTCCTATATTGCTGCTTTAGTATCAAGCTCTCTCATTGAGAAGTGCTCCTCAACGAGTCCCTCGTGATTTCTAACTTTGCCATCATTCAGCCAGTGAAATGACATCCTCCACATTCTGTGCTATGAAAAGGGTGGGGAGTGGTGTAGGAAAGTGTTGATGGTGTAGTTTATGGCGCATTCCTCCTGCAAGAACAAGGTCAACTTAGACCTGTCTGATTCTAATTTAGGGAACAACAGTGATATGGAGGTTGTTAAGGAGCTCAAAAGAGGAAACTCTCTGGTTGGCTCAGTCACCCCCCAATCCCTAGCTAAAAGTGGTACCAAGAAATCCAACTCCCTAAAGAAAACTAGATGAAGTGCTCCTCATTCAATGTCAAGGGGCTTACTGACCCCACCAAAGTGAAACGGGTCAGACAGTGGCTTGCTAAACAGGGCAGGACAGACTTTCTGGCACTGACAAAAGTAAAAGTAAGTTGTTGGAGAGCTTGACAAAAGGCTCCAACAGGTTTCCAAAGAGAATGTATGGTTCTATTCTGCACACTCCCAAGGTTCAGGGAGTTGCAGTTAGGGTGCCCGATGCATGTGGACTTGCAGGAGGATATACAGGATGTCCAAGTGCATTTATATAATCAGTGGGTGGCAGGGGAAATGAAGGCATACTCATTTGTGGGACTGTATGCTGCTGGTAATTGTGCCTGCAGAACCAGAACTCTGAAATCAATGTATATGGTGCACACTGTGTAGGCAAGCCCCGAAGCCCCTTGATCATTTGATGGTTGAGGAAACCAAGTGAGGAATCATACTTAAGAGGATTTGGGTTTGCCTTAAGGGCACCAGACTCTCCGTATGTGAAGATTGCACTCCAAAGCAACAAAAGGCATGCCAAAAAGTATATGAAGAACGAGCCAAGAAACGTAATAGAGCAAAATGTCCCAATCCTCCAACAAACTCGAGCAAACATTCAAGCGGTAGATGAAGACATTGCAAATTTCAAAGAGACTTTGAGAGCTATAGGAACTAATAGTTTACCAGACAAGGCAGTAGGCCCTAGCAACAAGCCTATTTTAGAAGAAGAAGAAGACACAAAGAAATTCTAAGAAAGTGTGCTTCTGTCTCAAGAGCAAACATTTACAAATGATAAAATTGAAAGATGACTCTGATTTTGGCTTACAACCACCCTGAGAAGAGGCTCTACCTTTCCCTTTATGATTTGTAGCAAAACGTTGAATCTCATGTGGTTGCATAATGGACTTGTTTTGGCTAGACTCCTCCAACTTTAATGCATTTGGTGGGGACAACATTCAAAATATGTCACTGTCTGCCATTTTTTATAGTACTCATTCAAATATGCATAGAACTTCAAGCCACTTAGTGACCCCTTGATACAACTAATATGGTTGTTGGCAAGATTACTAACAATGTAGACCTGCAAGATGTATGGAAAAATGCAGAGTATAGAGGACATACATATTACTAGAAATATGCAAATATAGATGTCGTTGAGTTGTAGCTCAAGGATGAGATTTGATGTGGTGATGAAGTATTGATGTATGCACACTCAACGACTATAAAATGCAAGTTGAAAACTCCTATATTTGATGAAAAATAGTACAATTTGGTCAAGCGAAGATAGCTATGGAAACAAAATACCTTGCAAATGTCCCTCAAATGTGTCCAAAAAATGCAAATCTGATTCCAAAAATAGAGTACAAATTACTACACACTTAAGGTTTGGTTTCTTCTCCTACAAAGACTTCTTAATTGGAATCAAGAAAACACGCTACTAGGGGTGGAGGGTAGGGCAACAATACTAGGGGCGACGAGAATTTGCTCTGATACCAAATGTTGCAAGAATGCGTGCACGCACGCACGTGCACGCGCACGCACACGCGCACACGCACATGCACATGCGTACACACACACACACACACACATGATGTAGAGAAGCTCAAGGAAGCACACATTAGGGGAACTCTGAGGTCATTTTTTTGCTATGTAAGAAAAACTAGAGAGAAAATCAAAGTGGAAATTACAAATCAAAAGTATTATTTTTGGGTTTTAAAAAAAGGGGTAAACTCTCATCTTTTTCATTATAAACATCCACATCATTAAATGCAACGTGTTGAAAAGTACTAGGTAGATGTGCTCAGCTTTTTTTGGTCACTAAATTCAAACATTTTGAGCCTATACAGTGTCAACATCAAATCCTATGAAATGTCATTATCAATTTACTCCAAGACCTAGTTACGCCCGTCCAAAGTTCAAAATTTTCCTTATTTCTCTCATTCTCCTGGTCTCCCCCCCCCCCCCCCCCCCCCCCAAACTCACCATCTTCTTCATTCTCAAACTTGCAACCCTCTTAACACACACCATCAGAAAGGCATGAAAGATGGAAAATCTGCCAAAATAGTCTCATATTATCTCCATATTGGTTGGAAAATGAGCATGAGCCTCTTTACAAAAGGGGTGAAGTTAATACGATATGAAGGACTACAATAGATATTTTGAGGTTACAACATTGGAGAACAATTATTTCTTTGTGGATACAAACGTAGAGGTGGAGGTTGCAACAAAAAATAGTAGCAGTACGGTAATAAATCATTTGCTTCAACCTAGTATGGCTTTCCTTCATTCTATACATTGTTGCAATTTCACCTATTTGATTTCAATTTTGGACTCTTGTTAGGCCACTTCTTTGACCAAATAGTTCACACCAGGACTTGTTTAGAGCATCACAAAACTATGGAAGATTTAAGGGACAAAGATGTTCAAGAAGTCAAGAAAGCAGTGTCTTGAAAAAGTTCAAAGGACTATGGATAAGATTTGAATCAATCATGATGCTTACTCCCAACTTTTCCAAGTACTACAGAAGGTGAGCAAACTTCTGGGCTCTTTTTTTTGCGATCTTTTGCGCTCGTGTGCGTATGTGCTTTCATGCCATTGTCAACAGCCATCAAGTTTTGAACCCAACACCTCCTGCATGGGACTTCAACAACTTACCACTAGGTTGTCTCTCTTTTTTACCAAAACCATCATGAGCTTCATGTATGGAGCCACTATATGGTTTTTCTTCCCCCAGTTTGTGACCGTAAGAATTTTCTTACCACAACAATTTTCTTATAGTGCACATCTGAATATAGAGCCATTAAGGAGATGATCAACAAAGACGGCCTCACTAACATGTTTATCACTCTAGGCTAGGGAGCATGAGAGTAATATAGACTTGAGTAATACGTTCAAGAAGTCAAGAAAGTAGTGTCTTGAAGAAGTTGAGAGGACTATGGATAATGTTCGAATCAATCACGATGCTTACTCCCAACTTTTCCAAGTACGACAGAAGGTGAGCAAACTTCTGGGCTCTTTTTTTGCGATCTTTTGTGCTCGTGTGCGTATGTGCTTTCATGCCATTGTGAACAGCCGGCAAGTTTTGAACCCAGCACCTCCTGCATGGGACTTCAACAACTTATCACTAGGTTGTCTCTCTTTTTTACCAAAACCATCATGAGCTTCATGTATGGAGCCACTATATGGTTTTTCTTCCCCCAGTTTGTGACCGCAAGAATTTTCTTACCACAAGAATTTTCGTATAGTGCACATCTGAATGTAGAGCCATTAAGGAGATGATCAACAAAGACGGCCTCACTAACATGTTTATCACTCTAGGCTAGGAAGCATGAGAGTAATACAGACTTGAGATGCTTTGATAAATTTTTAGCCATTTTGCTGTTGAGAATTTGTTATTTCAACCTCATGGCTTTTGTATATATGCTCTCACGCGAGCTCATTTCAATTGTATGTATGCTCTCTTGTAACATCAAAATATTGAGATTAACTATTCTCGATCGATTGTTGCCCACTTCTGCACATGCTTGCATTTATGCCACAAGAGTAACTTGGTGTAATGATAACCACGCATAATAGCAACTTCTAGGTTGAGAGTGAGTCTCCTTGCTAGCGTTCTTTCTGGGATGATCTCCTTGAAGATCTGTAGCCAAATTGGGCGATATTGATGGAGGTTGAGGCAACAAAAATAATAGATTCCTTGTTTGGTGACCTTGTGGTAGGGGTGTTGAAAAGCTACGCGAAAACACACTAGACCAACTGCAAACCTCTATGAAGGATTTGCGTAGCTTGTCAACAAGAAGTTGAAATATTGGTTTATGTGGGGGAGAGAAAGGTCCTATTTGTGAGTTGGAGAGAGCTGGCTCGGTGGGAGAGTGCACGGTCGGTGAGAGTGAAAGAAGAGTTCATGAATTTCTATAGAATGTTACATATGCTAAAAGAAATCTAGAAAAATTAACAAAAACATTACATAGTGGGTGATTTTTGGGGATTTTTGAGAATTTTTGCTCATCATTTACTATTCTTTTAAGGTTTTTTATGTTAAAAATGGAAAAAATTAACATTTTCTTCAGGTTGAAGTGCATTGTGAAATTAGAAGAGGCCTCTTGGGGACCCCTCTTCTATTTTCGCACACTGTATTTCAACCACAACATAAGAAACACCTCCTAGGGGTAGAACACTCTCTTAGGACAATAAACAAAGTTGAAATACATTGTGAAATCCTAAGGTTGCTTCCTAGAACGAATGAAATATTTTTGCATTGTTTTTAAACTTTGTTGAAAGGGGTGCTTAGAGGAGCTAAGGATACACTAGAAATCACAAGTTGTGAGAAAAGATATAGTTGAATAATAGTGCAAATTTAGAGTATATGGATTTTGACGGACTCCTTACAAATTCGCATTGTTTTTTATAGATTGTGTGCTTCTTATATGGTTTTTAAAACTTGAATGTGCTTTGAAGGAGCTAAGAATGTGCTTGGTGATGCCGTAAAGGAGGCTACAAAGCAATTCTTAAAATGAGAAAGAAAGGGTTGAAAAGCAGTGCAAAAATAGAGTATGTGACCCTTAGGGTGCTTCTTCTAAATTTGCGTTGTTGTTCAGCTAGTGAATTTAGGGCTTATTTGCTTGTGATGTTGCTTTAGGGTTAGGAATATGTTGACTATGCTCAAGATGATATGGTTAGGTTTGTTTTGATAGGGGTGTGAAAGTGTTTGATGCTATTGAGGGTTATGAGGATGGGTTGAGAGTAGGATATGGAGGGGTGGTTGGAAACTTGGTGTTTTGTTGGTTTTGATATGGATGGTATGTGGGTAGGATCTAGTGGGTTTTGTTGAGGATTGTGAGGAGAGATGTTTGAACTTGAGGTTACCAGATGTTGCAAGTGAAAATGACAAAGGCTTGTGGGCAAAGGGCATTTATAGTAGACCTTGAAAAGCATCATTAATGGTTTAGAGTCTCATCCAAGGCTTAGTAGAGAATATCGATGGAGGTGAAGACAAGAAGCAGAATAGATTGCTTATTTGGTGGCCTTGTGGTAGGGGTGTTGAAAAGCTGCACGAAAAAACACACTAGACCACTGTAGACCTCTGAAGGATTCACATAGCTCGTCAACAAGTTGAAATATTGGTTCATGTGTGAGAGAAAGGTCCTATTTGTGAGTTGGAGAGAGCCTGGTCGGTGGGAGAGTGTGCGGTTGATGAGAGTGAAAGAAAGTTAAAAAAGGGAAGAGAGGGAAGAGAAAGGTAGGTCATCTCTATTTTATCTTAAGGAAGAGTTTCACAAAGCTGCCACGTGGCAAGAATTTGAAGGTTTGGGAAAAGGAAGAAGAGGTTTGAGGAGATTTGAGAAAGATTTGAATTTGGAATCTCAAAAAACGTGCGAAGCACAGGTTGCCCAGTAGTATATTATCTTAAACAAGAGTTTCACAAAGCTGCCATATGTCAAGAATTGGGAGGTTCGAGAAAAGGAGGAGGTTTGGGTAGAATTTGAATTTGGAGTCTCAAAAAACATGCAAAGCACGAAAATCCCACTAGTATTTATAAAAAGCAAAAGAGCCTTGAGACTTGTGCCTTCACATGTGCCGCCCAATGGTCAACTACCTCGAGACTTGTGCCCTCACACGTGTGGCCTAATAATCATCTACCTCAACTATAAAAGTGTCCCACACCCTCCTCTTTCTCTTTGATTCACTTTTCTCTCTAGCTATACCACTCCTAAACCCTCACAATCACTCCCAACCTACTCCACCCCTTCACTCTTTCAAGTTGGTGTAGAATAGCTGCAAGAGTAGAGTTGATTTCTCCATTCTATCCCATAACTATTTTCGCGTAGCTCTTCAACGTTTAGGCCAATATCAACTATTTTTTCTACTATTGGGATGCTATTCCTTGTTGAGAGACACTCATCCATTAAACCCATAGTGGTAATGGTAACTTCCAATGGACATGGAGGCTTGAAAATGATGGCAATCCTACCACTATGCAATCATAGATCCTAGTGGGGTTGTTACCTCTATTTATTACAAGAATTGCTCTAGATGATTCTAATGTAATCTATCTTGGCGATGCTAATTACAATTCTTTTAGTAGTAGGGCACTACCATTTATGGGGTGAGACAATGGCCTGGGTGTGTGTGGAAGAACAAATGTGAGCAAATGGACAAAAGTAGGTAGACAAGGAGTAGTGCAGGTATTGTTGTTTCCTTTATGTGCGCTGAGCATGCGTCTAAACTATCAGAATCGCACATAGTGTGTGTTTATGTGTTCCACTTCTGGCATGCAAGTCTTAATGATGCCATAATCTCACCAGGTATTGGCCTCTGTGTGTGTGAATGTTTTGCAGGGTATATGTGGATGTTTCAAGGTGGGACAGCGGACTCGGCTGTGTGTGGGAGAACAAATGTGAGAAAATAGACAAATGTATCATCTCCACCTGTTGCAAGGCAACACTAGTAACATTAGCATAGCACTATTATACATTGCATAGCACTATTATACATTGTTCTTTGACTAAATTTTTTCTTAAACCTATGCATCCGACCCAAAAACCTCCTAATTCTCCAATGAAAGAAGACTCCACTACAAGAGAAGGAAAAAGTATAGGATGTCACTCATGTGAGAGAAACAAGGGCACGTACAAAATAGAATAAGTATGTTTAGGAGGAAGCTAAAAATTGAAACCTTAAAGCAACCAAAGGAAAAAATTTGTGAGCTTAAAGCAGCCAAAACAATTAAATACTTACAATTAGGACTATGCAAAAGAAGATCCAAGAAATTTCGCTAAAGATGAAGCTCCTTATGCATAAACACGTGCTACACTTAGACCTCTTTGATTGTCTTATTGTTTGTGCCAAAGCCTGAAATCCTTGACTCACCTTGATAAAATGAATGAAGATGATGATGAGTGAAGAAGATGATGAGGGAACTTCAAAATTCAAACCATTGTGTGGGAAAGACCAAACCATGCTTTAGGCAGAAAGTCAAAAGTAGAATACATGAACGGGACTTTGGAATGATGACTTTGGGGAGAAAGAAAGGTGAAAAAGGGTGCGTTGGACATGTGCAATTATGGTTTTTGGGATGAAGAAGGTGACATGGATGTGTGAAAATACCACTTTCTAAGTTCACCTCCTTGATAAAATGGAATTTAAAATTTCTAAAATACTTTCAAAAAGAAAGACTCCCTAATGGAAGCTCTCTTCCCATTGGCTTAGAGCACTCTCTCTCTCTCTCTACATGCTAAGAGGAAAAAAACGACCTCACAATTCCCCTAATGCAACAAGATAATAGATACATGATGAATGTGTGCTTTACAAAGATGATAAGTATACATGAATACATGCATATACTAGCTCGGGGAAAAAAACCTCCTAAAGAGGAAGAAAGTAGCCCGGCTGGTCCTAGTGTGTTCACGCATCACTATCAAATATGACTAGAGCTTTGAAGTGGGCTTTCTACTTGTATGTAATGCTTCTTTGAAGCAATCTTCTAGCAACAATGCCACCATATTTCGTGGCATATGGGGTGCATGCTATATGTGCTCAATATAGGTTCTACGTGATTGTTATCCCACTGCCACAGACCTTCAATTCCTTGATGTTGGTCACAACATTTTACTTTTTACCTGTTTGGCCCATTGGCATTGGATTGCTCGAATTTCACTTAAAAGCCATGAAATGTATATATTATGCGTGGTGTTTGTCAATTGTCTATTAAAGATGCACCACAAGATCCAAGGAATCAGGATTACACTAGGCTAGGAGAGCTAGAATGCATCGACACCCAAAACTTGAAGTATTGGTCACCAAAAGTGTGAACATGAGTATAAATGCTAATTTTACCTAATTGTATGATATTCTCTAATGTGGAAATAAAGTGTGCTCTTACTTTCCATTGTAACCCTTTTTCCATAGCTTGCTTGCTTGTGTGATTAGATCTAGTATGTGCTTATTGTGTGTGCTTGAGCGAGTGTGTGTGTGTGTGTGTGTGTGTGTGTGTGTGTGTGTGAGAGAGAGAGAGAGAGAGAGAGAGAGAGAGAGAGAGAGAGAGAGAGAGCAATCTAAGCTACATTGTGTATACGACGGCAGCTTGCACGTGATTCTTCTCGATTGCAGGTACGAGAACCCTTAACTAGCTGGTTACATCCACGAGAGGTGAGTGACACACCACTCCCATGTATTGGTTAAGCTCGCCATGCTACATTGGTTGGGTGCTTGGAGGTCCCCATAGTTCGTATACGGCGGTCACAAAGTCCCAAATGACATAGAGAGTCCCTACACCCTCTTAGTGGGCAAGGATCATCCATTTTGGGAGCCATTGCCAAGGAATTAAGCCCCCACCACCAAGTCCATTTTCACTTTTGATGCATGTGGGTCGTGGAATTAGAGTAGGAAGAGGGAGGGAAAGAGAGAAAAACTCATTGCAAAACCCCAAAATCCATGTATTTTGCTGAATTTCTTGCATTTCTTGTCAAATTTTGTATATTTTATGCTCAAGGCATTGTCTTTAATTAGATTTTCATGTCATTTGCTTGTAATTTTTATGTTTTTGGTCAAATTTTCTCTTAATTTTAGTAAATTAGTCTCCCAAATGTTGTTTTTGGGTGAAAGCCCAAGAAATGACTGGTCATATAGCTTAACTGGTTTACAAACTACACATTTGCTCAAAATTGAGCTTTCAGGCGGATTAACATGGTTATTAGGGGTAGAATCTGTGTTTTGCTAAGCTCTTCATTTCTAGCAAGAATTTGAGAAAATTGACATTGCCATTTGTGCTTAGAACGTAGGGAAGACCTCACTTGTGCTAAATTTGATGAATTTTTTATCATTTTTACTAGTTAGTCCCTAATCCTTGTTTTTAGCCAAATTTTGCATAATCCATCACATTGGATAATTATGTGAATAATCCGATGGATTACTCGGTATGATCTGACGGATTATAGACCCCTATATTCAAGGATAAAATATAGACCAAGCGAACCTTCACACGTGGCACCACGATTCTCAATCAAATTGAACGGATTAATCTGACGGATTATCTATAGTCCGATGGATTACCTATAATCTACTCGATTTCTTCTAATACACCACTTTGGTAAAATGTGTGAAATTATATTAATTCGACAGATTAGTCAAAAGATTCGACGAATTACCCATTTGCATTATACGTCACTTTGTATCACCTGTCAGATTACCTTTATTCTGAAGGATTATCCCATCCAAAAAATCTGATGTATTACTATAATCAGCTCGAATACTTGGCTGGAAAAAATTTGACAAATTATTTGTATGGATTATTTGGATAATGAAAAAGGGGAGAAAAATAAATTTAAAAGTAAAAGAATAATTTTGAGAAAAAGGGCTCGGGACCAAAAAAAAACGAGTTAAAAAAGTTCAATTCTGGATACGACCAATTTTCTCCAGTGCACGTATTTTGAGCTGGTGATCGTAACTGCGTGGGTCCCTGACTTTGGTCTTTTGGGCCGTTTTGTGGGGGCCTAATTTTACCCACCGAGCCAAAAAAACGTGCGTCATTTCTTTTCTCAATATTATCCGATAAAGCTGAAATAGTGTTCTGCGAAATTTTGGTGTTACCCAAGTTTTTTTTTGGAAAAATCCCCCCCCGCCCAAAAAAAAAGGATTTGCGAAAGAAAAATAGCAAAGTTGAGTCAACTGATCGAAAGGAGCAACGGGAACAAAAACGGCTGCCGTTTTGGATAGGATGGCGTCGATCTAGGGTGGCCAGCCTGCTCCGCTCCTTCCCGCCCTGCTTCTCTTTCAGAGGCCCCTTTGCCCAACCATTCAGCCCTCCTCTTTCTGGTCGACCCCTTCGAGAAACGCTGACTTCCCAGCGAGTGGCACGCCGATGCAAGAAGCGTCCACTTGCAAGTATATGGGAGAAGGAGACTCATCGATCATGCAAGCAAGCACCGCGAGCCAGCAAAAGGAGAGGCAAACATTGTAGGCAGCTCAAGGGAGCAAATCTGCATGAAGAAAGCAGGAGCTTCAGAAGTTCTGAGCCGGAGAATAATAGAGACCCAACAGGTAAGATCTCGGTTTCCCTTCCTTTCCTTTTTACACGGTGAAGCAGAGCCTTGATTCTTACCAGGCCAAGGTCCTCATCGGCCTTTGTCACGGACCAAGACCACCGGCTGACATCCTGCGGGGGTGGATTAGAAGCAACTGGCTCTCTAGAGGAGTTGTCATAGAGCAGATCCAAGACTTGCCCAACAACTACTTCAGTTTCATGTTCAAGGAAGAGGGCATGGCGATCAAAAACACCCCTCTCTCCTTGTTCAAATGGACGCCTTGGTTCTACCCTAACGGGCCTAAACCCACTAGAAGCCCAGTGTGGGTCGAGCTTCCGGACCTCCCTCTATACCTGTACCCTTTTCTGAGGATGATCGTCGAACCACTAGGCAAACTGTTAGGGTAGAGACCCCATCCGGACCTTAACCCCCGCTGGCACCCTCAAGCACTAATAGAAATGGACTTGAGTTCAGATCTTCCAGAATCTTTAACCATCTACGTGGGAAGAGAGGACCTGGTGATTGAGCAACCCATTGCGTATAAAAATCTCCCGAATGCATGCTTCCACTCCAACAAACAGGGCCATTTCCCCATCCCAGAAGGACACTAATGTGGACAAGGAGGGATTCCAACAAGCTAACAAAAGAGGAAGAAACAACCCCCTCCCCCCCAGAGAACCAGGAACACCCCCCCCCCCCGAGAGAACCAGGAACACCAATAGGTTTACACCCTATATTAAAGAAACCCCCGCCCCCCCCTCTCCAAGGTTTCCAAGGTGTTTTATTTTTTTTAAGAAAATAAAATATATATATTCATATATATATATATATATATATATATATATATATATATATATTCAAGAAAAAAAAACACAAAAGCAAAAAAAAAAGCCAAGCATAGCTTTTGAGGGCTTTTAGTTTTTTTTGGGAAACCTTTATAAACCCCCTCAAGTGGGCTTCTTGCCACACATCTCTCAAGTTTTCAAGCTCTCAAGCTCTCAAACTCTCAAGTTCGCTCGCACTTTCCTTGTGCAAAGATCGAATTTTCTCTCCACATACCCTCTTCACGATGTCGACCCAAGAATCGGAGTTGGAGCCCCTTGTGGAACACGAAGGCTTGCCGACCCTACGGAAGGTACCGATGCCGATCTTTTTGACGATTTTGTGTCAAAATCAGATTTCCAAGAGTTCAAAGTAGCTCTCGAAGCTTCTTCGACGGAACGTCAGGCACAAATCACAGCCCAGATGCAAGCTTTGCAGAACTCCATCGCTCTATTGACCACTACCCTCTCTACTTTCTCGGGTATGGTTACCTTAGTTTTAGCTTTAGGTCCCAACATTACTTCGGAACCATTCGGGAGCGAGCAAAAGCAGCGAACCAAGGAGATCGTGGACACGTGGCTACATAAGTGGCAAGTTCACTTTCAGTTTCATCCATATGATGACGGAAAGAAGATACAGTTAGCAGCAAGTTTCCTGTCCGGTAAAGCTTTGCTTTCGTGAAAGAAACTCAATCCTAAGCCAATGGCTTGGGCACAATTTGAAGACGTTTTCAGGGAAGAATTCCTCAAGAAAGAGGATGATTACGATGTTGTTGCCCAGTTTTCAGCTTTGACCATGACCTCGCAGCACCTCACTTATGAGGTCTACCTCCAGAAGTTTTGTGACTTGCAGATGAAAGCTACAAAGATGGATCCCACTACTCTTTTGGGGTTTTTCGTAGCTGGTTTACCAGACTCGTACCGATTATTTACAGGTTAAAAATAACAAATGTAAAACATTAGACGAGGCCATTCATTCAGCTCGTATCTATGATGATACGATGGTCTCTTCCAAGTCGAAACCCGTTAAAACCGAGCAGGGGAACAAGCATAAAAGAAAGTTCTCCACACCTATGGCTAACACTACTGAAGGCAAGTCTTCGGACCAACCTTCGAAGAATTCAAGTTCGATACCAGCGAAGAAGAAACGACTCCTTAGGACTTTAAAGCTCAAGAAAGATGGACGTTGTTTTATCTGTGAAGAAAAAGGACACATGTGTAACGAGTGCCCGAAAGTCAAACACAGGACCCAAGCCAAAGGCAGCTAACCAGTTGTCTTTGAGACAGGTACGTCAATTATTGTACTTTCTCGCCCTAGTACTTGTTCTGATTGTCTGTTCAATTCTAAAGTATTTGGCTTGCATGATCTTCTCCGAGTTTATGGAGAAGTGAATGGCCATAAGATTCACATTCTTTTAGACCCTGGCAGTTCGCATAACTTTGTTAACTACAAACTTGTGCAGAAATTGAGTCTTGATACGACACTTAGCGACCATACCTATGAGGTACGTCTACCTGCGGGAAGACAAGTTTGGGATCACAAGGTGGAGATGCTTCCAATCCAGATTCAGGACTACAAAGATACTCTGGAATGCTATGTTATGCATCTGGAAAATGTAGAACTTGTTATTAAGGATTGAGTGGTTTAAGACTCTTGAAGTCCAGATAGATTGGTCTAGTCATATTTTTTCTTTTCAGCATAGGGACACCAAGTATAGTATTTTAGGTAATTGTATTCATCCCTCTCAGGGATCTCTTGTAAATACATCCTCGCAAGGTGTGGATGAGCTCCTGCCAGATCCCCCGAACAGTCTCGGTTGGTGGCTCCAGTCTCCCCTTAAAGGCCCTGAAACACCAGGCCCTCAAGGTGAACCATATGGTGAGGCTGCTGAGGAGCTCCCATCGTAGATCCCTCTCCTGTGTACAGTCGACGGACGAGAAGTACGGTGAAGGAACAAGACGAGGTTGGCCCCTAATGAATCTGATGGCCTGGCTGTCCTGCTCCGTTTCATAGCCCATAGGCAGGCCCTGATGAAGTTGACCAAGCAGCGGCACCCCACATATACATCCCCTCTGGAGAGAGGGGGGCCAGAATGCGTAGCATCCGCAGCCAAATCTGCTGCGCCTGAGGGCAGTCCCATAGGCAATGTCTATGTGTCTCCATAGGGTGGCCGCATCGGACGCAGGCCGCCGGAAGACCCCTGTAGACAAGCCCGGTGCCAACTGCAGAGCCCCTGTGGGCGACCAGCCACTGGAAAGTCGAGATCCTGCGTGCCTGTCGACTAGCCCAAAGCCTGGTCCAAAAGTCCTCCAGGAACTCTAGTGAGAGTCCTTGAAGCCGCCAGTGCCTCGATGCAGCTGGAGAGACCATCCTCCTCGGCGTTAAAATATGTCACCCCAACCGAATAGTATACTGGAAAAAGGTGATCTCTGTGGCCTCAAGGGATGCATAAGGATCATGCCACTCGTACTCGCCAGGGTCCCACTGTGGAGCCGGGCCAAGGGGCGCGCTGCATATGCCCATATATGCCAATCAGAGTCCACATCTGCAGGGTTTGGGTCAATATGCCACTTCCGAGAAGAAGCAGCGGCCACCACCCGTATCCTCTGAAAGACGCACTCTGCAACCAAAGACGACTCCACCTCCACTCTCTGAAGTCTGCCCTCAACCTGGATCTCATAGTAGAGGCATTTGCCATCCTCAGTGCAAGCTTTGACGGCAATCAGGATCTCCAACTGAGTAAAGGCTCCCATCCACCGTGGGGCCACGGTGGCTCAAGAGGCGTGAACCACTCCTCTGTGAGTGCTTCCTGAATGTCATCCCTCATAATCAACCCCCCTCTGAAGTGACCCAGCCTCTCCACCTAGATCTCCTCTGGGAGACTGCAGAAGGCCTGCCAGTCTCCAAAACTGCGTGCTGGGCCTGCCGTCAATGGTCCCCAGGTTAGACGAGGCCGAGAACCAAGCATATGACCCTGCTCTGTGCAAGCCGCTGGGCTCCAGATGAGCGGCTGTCTGGCTCGCTCCTCATCACAGGAAGGAGGTCTCTGAGAGAGCCCCGGTCGTAGCAACTCCCAAGCTCTCAGGATGCTCAAGGCAAATCTGTCCTCCCATCCTCTACTGAGGCCTGTCCTCCTCATCTCTATGAAGATCCATCGTATCTCTGGTGCCCAAGTGCCCCCTGTTGGGGGAGCTCGAGCCTGCAGTCGCTGCAAAAGAAGCTCTTTCCAAGGCTCTGCGCCTGGAAGCAGTCCCCGAACAATAAGCTTCCCCAATAAGGCTCTACTCTGATCAACTGGATCTATAATGCCCAAGCCTCCTGGGCCAACGGAAGTGTAATAACTGCCCAAGCAACCTTTGCCCTGGCTGGCTGACCATCCCGCCCAGACCAAAGAAAGTTCCTGATCAGCCTCTGTACCTGCCTGATACAAGAGCTCGAGAAGATCCAGCAAGACGTAATGTACCACATGGTCGCTAAAAGCACCTGATTTGCCACCACCACCCTCCTAGCCAAGGATAGCCGAGCTGTACTCCAATACAAAAGCTTCTTTCGAATGCTCAGAAAAAGCGGGGCAATCTGCTACTCAAGTGACAAATCTAGTCCAATCTGGCATCCCAAATATCGCACTGCTGTGCCAGGAGGAATCCATCTAAAACCCGGGTCTAGGCTCCATGCCAGAGTGGGAGCGCTACTGATCCAAAAGGCCACTGTCTTACGCCAATTGATCAATGCTCCCGAAGCTGCACTAAAAACCTACAGCGACTGCTCTGCCCGCCGCTGAAGATTGGCCTCCTGGCCATGCAAAAATAAACCCGTGTCATCAGCAAACTCAGCATCGAGCAGGTCCTCCCCCCTGACTGGGAGCTGGAGCCCTCTCAAACCAACCTCCTCTGCCATCAAATACATGCTCATAGCCTCCGCAAAGAAGAGAAAAAGAAATGGGGTGAGAGGACACCCCCGACGGACTGATCTGGTCAACTCAAAACTCGGCCCTCTTCCTCCTGCAACAATCAGCACCTGGCTACGAGCTCCGGAATATAGAGCCGCCACCCCTCGAATCCAACCTGGCTCAAAGCCCAGGCGAAGCATAGTGCCCTCTAAGAAACCCCAATCGACTCTATCGTATGCCTTCTCAAAATCGAGAAGCATCACGACCAAGTCCTCACCAAGAAATCTAGCTCGGGAAGAAGGTGAAAATGTTGTCAAGGAGGATACTACACTCCTTGACGAATCCTGTCTGGGTAGCATGAATCAACTCTCCCAGGAAGGGCTGGATCCTTAAACTCAAGGCATTTGCCAAGACCTTGTAGACAGTATTGAGGATCGCAGAACTCTGCTCTGGCACTAGCATGGTTGGGCGCATAGACATTGAGCACGCAAAAGAGCTCATCATGCGTCCTCAGAATGACATACTGTGCTCTACCAGGCACAATGATCCCGCGATCCACAATGGCCTGCCGCCATACATCCGCAATGACCCTACATACTCCTCCCTGTCCACCTGAAGGGCCAAATCCTGCAGACCAAAAGGTGTTCCATCTACCAGGCATCACCGAACCATATCTCCGGATCCTGCTCTCACCCAAATGGTGCTCCTGCATCAACAGAATATCAATACGGCCCCCAACCAGGCATCTCTGAAGCTCCTGCCTCAAGCAACCACGATAACGTATATAATGTGCGCCGCCAAGGCCCTGTACATTCCATGAGATGATCCTCATGGATGACCTACTGAGGTGGATGCTGTCTCAGCCGTACGACAGGCCTTCGCAAGCAGCTTGGATGGAGAATAGTCCCCATCCGAGCGGCTACGAATCTGCCCACCCGGTGTAATGCAAGAATCTCGGATCAGGCGCCAGTGGCTGTGTCCCATGGCGACTGCCTCCTGCTCAGACAGAGCACCCTCGTGTATGCATACATATCCAGGGTCGCGTGCTAAGTCTGCCACAATGCGAACGACCAAATGTCGAATCCCTGAGGCATCCACACTCCCGGGATCAATGAAAAAATGAGCCAACTCCCATAGTCAGCCTATCACATCTGTCACCTCCAGATCGCTCACATGGTGAGAAAACTCAACTGCCTGAGTCTTCAAAGTGCTAAGAGCGAGCTCCAGGGTCCACTCCTGGTCGCAATGGCCACAGAGAGGGAATGAGAAGGCCACTGCTGAATCAAGTGCCTCCTCCCCGCGGGCCGGAGGTATCACTACATGAACTCGGCGGATGGGTGCTGGCTCATGGGGGCCCTCTGCTCCAAAAAGCCATGTGAAGGAGTAATCAAAAGCCTCCGAGCACTGTCTAGTGTCGAGACGACTCAGCCGACTGCGGATAGAGGATATCTGTGAAGCCCAAATCGGCATGGTAAGTCTCCTCTGCGGTGCTCGAGCAAGGTCGGTGCTTAGAGCCCTCCAGACTGCAGGTGAACGCCAGGGGACTGCCAGGGCCTCCCGAGGAGCTGAGGCGAGCGGGGGGGGAGGGGGGGGGAAGGGGGTGGGAAAGGAGCCGCTGCCGAAACCGAAACGGGGACGGGAGGAGGCGAAGGTGGAAGCGAGGCGGGAGGGGAGGACGGGGGAGGGGGACGAGGGCGAAGGAGTTGGTGCTGGCATCTCCTAGTCCTCAGTCGGCGCTGGGGTCTCCTCTTGGAGGGGAGCAAAGCTGTTCCTCACGGGAACCCAGTGATGCTGAGTCTGTGGTGGCTGTTGCTGCATCGGTCTCTGGGCGTGCTGCTGGGGCTGTCTCCCTCGACGGCGCCCCTGTCCAGGCTGCCACTCCGAGGTCTCTGTGGGCTGAGCAGGTGTCCCGGAGGCTGCCTACCGAGCCGCATCTGTGGACAGGCCATCAGGGGCCTGCCTGCTGCGGTGCAGGTCGGGGTCTCCTGCGAGGCCAGGCCTTGGCCAGGTGGTCGACCTGTCTGCAAATAAAGCACTGGTTCGGGAGCCCCGAGAACTCCACTCTCTGATCAATCCATCCCCCCCCTATCCTAGGTAGCTGAATGACCTTCGGAAGGGAGGAGATGTCAAGAACCAAGACTCTGACCGAAGGTAGCCGAGCTGCTCTAGCCACCACCTGAGGCTGCAGTGGGGCCAATCTCGAGCACCGAGCCCACCAGTGCTCCTAGCCTCGAAAGGAGCGGAAGGTACTCGCGGCGGAGTCCAGGGAAGCAAACAGTAACATGGAAAAGGCGCTCTCCCTGCTCGGCCGCTATACGGGGTCAAAGCCATACTGCCAAGGTCTGAAGAATGCCCGAGCGCCCTTGATGTCAAGGGGACTCATGGCAAGGACCTGGGCCACGCTCTGGGCAGTCTCGAACTCGATCTGGTAGTGTCCACGGCCCAGAAGCTGAACGTCCAAGATCTTGCCCATGTCTGCAAGAAGGCAGGCTTGAAGAAGATCCCGGATCTCCCCTCTGCTGGGGCGAGTGCCGACTATACTGCAGATGGTGGAATGTGCCTAAAGGCGTTCCACCTCTGCGGCGAGGCTCGCTTCCTCTTCTGGCGAAAGAGAAAGCCTGATGGGGGTATCCTCAGGGGTGGTCGAGGGGGCTGCAGAAGAGTCCCTCTGGGGCGGAGGAGCCTCCATCAGAGTCTGAAGCTATGGCGAAGGCGGTGCGAATGCGATACCTGCAAGAACCGAGCTGCACACGAAGGGCAGAGAGGGAAGGCGGAAGGATTAAAAAAAAAAGGAAGAACCCCCAGGGGGCGGAAAAACCAGCAAGAAGGGGAGGGGGGGAGCGGGAGCAGCACGAAAGGAGAGGCGGGGGGAGAGAGAGGGCTGGCGGAGGGGGGGGGACAGGGCACTGAAGAGGTGAGGGGGGCGCGATGGCGAGCTGAAGGGGGGGCGAGAGCAGCACGAAAGGAGAGGCGGAGGGGAGAGAGAGGACTGGCGGAGGGGGGGGACAGGGCACTGAAGAGGTGAGGGGGGCGCGATGGCGAGCTGAAGGGGGGCGGGCGCTTCAGTGCGAGAGAGGGCGAGAAAGCGAGATGGGGGGGGCGCGATGGCGAGATGAAGGGGGAGGCGCATAAGCGAGGGCAAGCGGGGGGGGAGGGCGCGAGGGAGGGAAGGCGGGGGCGAGCAGGCAGCGCGAGCAGAGGCGGGGGCGAGCAGGCAGCGCGAGCAGAGGTGAAGGCAGGAGGTTCAGCGAGCGGGATTTTTTCGTTTTTTTTTGGCAGGCCTTATCTGATAATATGGGCACCAAATTGGACTTCTCATCAACTTATCACCCTCAAACAGATGGGCAAAGTGAGGCTGCAAATTCAGCCGTGTTGGATCTCTTGAAATGTTGTGGCGGATCAGAAGACTTCTTGGAAGAAGTACTTACCGCTTGTGGAATTTGCATACAACACAATGCATGCATCTACGGGAAAGACCCCGTTTAAGGTGGTTTTGCCACCCATCCTTCGCACAAAGGATGAGATATTTACAGCTGATGAGTATGAAAGAGACTTGGATATTGCTTTTGCTCATGCGCAGACAGTCATTGCAAGGTCACAAGACAGAAATAAAAAGGCTTCCGACAAGCATAGAAGGCAATTGGATGTTAAGGAAAATGATTGGGTATTGCTGAAATTTGAGAAAGCAAGACTTGAAAAGAGGCCTAGCAAAGAGAGTGCATATCCTAAGCTTGTAACCAGGTACTATGGGCCTTTTCGAGTGATCGATAAGATCAATGAAGTGGCTTTCAGATTGGCATTACCTAGTCATTGGCACATACACAATGCTTTTCATGTGAGTCTCCTTCGCAAGTATGTAGGGCCGGAGCCCAGTGAAGTAGTCATTAAGGATCCACCAGAAGTGGATGAGCTTGAGCAGATTGTGTATCACAAAGAGCGCAAGCTTGCTGAGGCAAAGTTGTGAGGCGTTACCTTGTGAAGTTTACCTGTCCTTTTCCCATTCTGACTGTAGATCAATGAGCCCCACCCTTTGCCACCTCAATTGCTTTTATGTGGATGAATGGGGTTTTGATTTGTTGAGGCATGCAAATATATAGTGTCACATGTGAACAAAAAATAACTCCAGGGGTAGTTTTATCCCAATGGGTTTTTCCCCTTGGACACCTAGTGTGAAAGGACACTTAAACTAGGGCTTTCATTATAAGTTCTACTTGTACTTCATTTCATTCATTATCACTATACATGCAAGTATTTCTCTCACTCTCCTACTAGTTGACTTGCTCCTTGTGTGTGTGTGTGTGTGTGTGAGCTCCCATTGCTACCCTAACCCTAGCCCTATTCCTCCTATGTGCCAACAATTGGTATCAAAGCCCATTTTAGGGTTTCAGCCTGTTTTAGGGTTACTGTACAGATTCAGGTCAAATCAATCCATTCAGGGTACATAGCAACTCAACCCGCCTCGTCCATCGCCAGAAATCTTAATCTGCTCTCTTTCCATACTGTATAACCAAACCCTAACTGGTTTTCGCCTTCACACGTGTGGTCGCCTTACTGCCCTGCTTGTGTTAATACAACTCTGAACCGAAACCAACCAGTCACAGTTGTACTTGCTGCCAGATTGTACCTGACTGATGTACAAGGCTTCCGTACAGCTGAATCAACATCTAGACCTGTTGTACTTGCTAAAGGTGCCTTACATTTCACATACCTTGGATTTCTATAAACAAAAATTTGGGGCTTTTCTGATTTGGGGCTTATATTGTCTTCCAATATTGGTCAATTACACACGACACTACTCGAAGCTGACTAATTACACTTGTAAGTGAAATTCGAGGCTATTTTCATTCTTTTCTCAGTTCATTGCGACAGGTACAAGCAGTGCTACAGCACATGTGACTACAGCTTACTCGCAGTTTGTGTATTTTGGGCTTGATAGTGCACAGCAGTGCATTTTTGGTTGCATATAGATTATTTTTGAACCTCTTTGCAGTTTGTGCATTTGCATCAATGGCACAAAACACAACGGAGTGTACTCTCACGGGAGGATAAGTTGGATGGCACCAACTACTCCTTGTGGTCCTGTGGAATTTTATGGTCAAGAAATTGCCAGTGAGAAAAAGCCTTTGGGGGTTTGTCAGTGGTGACAAGCCTAGATCTACAGACATTGCACTTGCTACAACTCTTGGCACAAATGCTCAGCAAGCACCAACACTTACATTGCCACTCATAAGCAACGCAGACGGAATGCACGTTATGGCCTTGATCTCTTTGTCAGTAAAGAGATCCATTATTCCTCACATCCATTCATGTAAATCCCCACAGCGTGCATGGGATATATTGGAGACTATGTACCAAGCCAAAAATGAGGCCAGAGTTGCCTATTTGAAGAAAGAGCTTGAAAACTTGCTAATGAACGAAGGGGATAGCATGGTTGAGCATCTTACGAACATCCAGGATCTTCGGAAGAGTTGCTTAACATTGATAAAGTCATTGCTAAAAGGGATTTTGGAAATATAATGAATTCTTCTTTGTATACCGCTTTCCATTGTGTATTGATTCCACTTTCTTCTTTTCTCATCCCTTCCATGGATGTAAATGAATTGAATGTGTTTGAAAGCAAAGAATTACAGAAGATACTTGATTCGTTTCAAGATGTATTTCCTAAGGAACTGCCATTGGGTTTACCACCTGAACGGGCAGTAGATCATCATATTGACTTGATCCCTAGTGCTCATCCTGTCAGTATTCCACCTTATAGGATGAGTCAAGCCGAGGAATATGAGTTGGCTAAACAACTCGAAGATTATTTGAGGATGGGCCAAATTCGTCCAAGTAAATCACCTTGGGGTGCACCTGTGTTGCATAGGAGAAAGAAGGACAATACTTGGAGAATGTGTATAGATTACAAGAGATTGAACAAGCTGACAATTAAGAACCGTTATCCTCTCCCTAGATCAGATGACCTGATTGATCGGTTAGCAGGAGCAAAATATTTCACGAAGATAGATTTACGTACTGGCTATCACCAGATAAGTATTCATGATTTAAGGCATGTCGAAAGAACTGCCTTTCGTATTACCTTTTGGGTTAACCAATGCTCCAGCCACTTTCCAGCAAATGATGAACAATCTTTTTCGTGAACATTTGGGAAAATTTGTGGTGGTGTTCCTGGATGATATTTTGATATATAGTCATACTCTTGAGGATCATGTCAGACACCTCACGATTGTCTTATCTATTTTAAGACAAAATCGACTATATGCTAAGTTAAGTAAATGTGAGTTCTTTAATCGACATCATTTACTTGGAACACAAGATCACTAGAGATGGATTGAGCATTGACTATGATTGAGTTCAGAAGATTCTGGACTGGTCCATTAGGGAAAAAGGGAGCTCATTTTGGGGCCCTATAAGAAATTCACTATTTTTCGATTTATTTCTCTCCTAAAAGACCTCAAAAATAATAAAATATGGAAACGTGCCTCAAAACTATCAGTAAGGACTACCGAACTGTCAGTTTAGAAAGGAATAAGATAACCTTTTGTCTAACTAACACGATTTTGCATTAAATATCTCCTTAGTTTTTTTTTGTTTCCCGAAGATTCCGCATCTCTTTTGACGACGTGTGCAGGCCTCTCATAAAGAATCCATCACTGAACTTAATGATTGTATGGATACTGCCACACTTTCACGATTCATGTTACAAAAAGACTATGAGATTGACAAGCAAACTTTGCAACCTCAGAAGCACAAAAAATGGCCGATACTAGTGAGTCACAATCTCAGAAGAAGCGATTACACCGTCTTCACATCGACTTAGAAGAACAATATGCTCCAGCACAAAAAAGACGAAAGGATACGGTGCTGAATGCTCAACAACGGGAAAATATGAGAAGAGAAGGGCTCCAACATATTGACTTATGGTGCGATGGAAGCATATATCCAAAATGTCTAGTAAAAAACTCTACACCTCCATTTGTCAATCCAACCACACTACTGAGGTTTACGGGCGATGGACAAAATGGACTTCTTGGTTATATTTCAGCACGGTCTGCGTTTGCAGAAACATATAAAACGATGTACCTACAAGAAAAGGGGGCCAGGATTCAAGAGATAGCCATTCGTGCAAAATTGGAGCAGCAGTTTGCAGAATGAAATTGAGGAGCATTCAAAGAGTAAAAAAGAGTTGACAAGAGCAAGAAGGAAGAGAACCGTGCTTGGAGACAGACAAAGAAGCAGGAAGATTAAAAACATTGCAAATTTGAAGACTGGGACTGGTGGATGCAAGCGAAGAATTTAGGAAGCAAGGCTAGTTTGTAATTTTTCATTTTTTATACTTAAAAATGCTCTCAAATGACTATATCTATTTTGTCCATTAATGCAAAACAATATTGGAAGTGTTGAATAATATAGGCATATTGTGTTGTTACTATAGGAAATATTGGAGCCTGCAAAAGAAAATATGGATCCCAACCTTCTTCCAGTTAAACAAATGAAAGGATTGCTTTCTTGTGGTGTAGCAAAAGGTTTGATTGAAGAAAAAAAATACAAAACAATCAAACGCAATATTGTAGAGGACTTTATATCCAATAATCAAGTTGATGGTACTACAATCCAAGAGGCTCTTGATGTTAGTGGAGTTAGCAGGAAGGGATATAGTTCGATTTTCCATGCGATATCCTAACTTTGAGAGATCAAAGGATTAAACGAGTTTTACTGTCAAATCCAGCAATCGTGTGGAGGATAAGAGGTCATTTGAATAAAAGTATAGATGAGTTTATTGGATAATATATCCATATTGAAGAAATATTTCTGGTAAAGAAACCACTGTGTATGACCCTTGGAACAATATTTCATAGTCTACCAATGGCAAGGAGGTACCAATCAAGCCTCTATTGGTGGTGTTAAGGCAAGAAGATTCTTGTCTCGACCCAAACACAGTAGTAAGCAAGCAAGGCAAGGTAGAACAGTTTCAAGGATTAATTATGGATTGTGGAAGCAAGTCCATAATGCCGTGAAAGATCATGAGGTAGATGGGAAAGCACGAAATGTGAAGGCAGAGGTGTGGAGGTCTCTTGATCAACTCTTCATGTTCTGTGACAATGTAACATGGACAAAGAGTGATTACAAGAACTTTGAAGAGGCAATTAAACATTTTGGGAAGTCAATGAAAGACGCGTGGACAGCCTGCAATATAACTCACTACATGGTGGAGGGAGTCAAAAGGCAAATAGTCTGAAGGAAGTCTTCCAATGGTTTTACTGAGGCATTCTACAGAGACTACATGCTAAAAGAAAAGTTGCTAGTTCCAAAGTCAAGCTTGCTTTTATTCTAGCCCAAAAGCAAAGACGAAGACAAACTTTGGACAATTCAATGGCAGCAGAGAGACATAGACAATGGAGGGATTCGAAGATATTTAGAAACCATAAATGGACAAGTAATCATGAATAGCAGTTTGTAACTTATTGGTGTTATGTCCACATGTTTTCAAACTCAATCAATAGATTTTTATTCTGTGGAACAAGTGACTCTTGGTGTTATGCCTATATGTTTTGAGACTCCATCAAAAGTATTTCTTTTGTGAAACATGTGATCTATATTAACAATCATTAATACATCCATGAGCTACACACAAAGAATTCAATCAATACTACTTAATTATGCTAGACACTAAGGTACTGAGTGTCAAACGCTTTTAGAAGCTACTGAGTGTGGGAAGAGTACTGAAGTGTCGTACGGTGATGGGACAAATGCAAAAGGGTACTGTCGTCCGTACGGACAAGGAACTGATGAGGACCAAAGACTTTGTACAAATCAGTTCAACTTCAACATAATGTTTGTGCTATATTTGATTACTAAATCCTATTACTCTCAGGGCCTGCCAGTCGGAACTCTCTTTTTGAACTTGATTGGACTCTTTTTCTTCCTTGTTGGCTTGATGTCGACTGTTTGTTTATCAATGCTTGCCTCTGTTGCTTGTCTGGGAGGGGTATCCTTGTCTTCAGCTATCTCCATGTGTTCTTCTTCTTGGATTGTGTGGCCTAATGCAATCATGGGTGGCTCTCGAAACCTTATGAGCTTGTGTTTTCCATAGCCCTCAGGACATTTGGGCTCCTTAACACCACATGCTAATGCATAAGAAGTGTAAGACAAAAATTAAGAGGCCCTAGAGGCCTGCTTATTCACATAATCCCCAAATATATCTATGGGCAGACTACCTCTCTATTAAAATGATCTTTTCCTTTTGCCATGGAAGATCAAGTCCACCTAAAACCCTAGACAAACGTTTAAAGAAGTAAACAATGGCTTCTCCATTGTTGCTCAACTGCCTATGGTAAATCAAGATCTTAGCACTGCCTAGATCATGAATATAATGAGCTAGGCTTGACATTTTGCCAAACCCAGCTGGCCTGCTTCCACTTGTTCTCTGGAGGAATGTGTCATCCTCAATTTGTAGCTGCCACATATCAAAAGATTGGAGTGAGACAATAATACACAACTACAAAAATTTAAACACAAGATAAAGTATTTGATTTGAAGTAACAAGATCATACCTTCTCATTTTCATCAACAACAAGAATTTCATCTTTCCAAAGATTTATTCCTCTCCCCTCCAGTCCAGACTCTTCTTTAAGCTTTCCCTTGTGAAGTGCTGAGAGATTCATAGCTTCCTATGTGAGCTGGAAGGCAGCTTCATCTGGCTCTTGGAAATTTTCAGCCTCTTTGAAACAAATAGTAAGGGCCTCTGCAAGATCAAAAGTTGTTTCCAAAGCCAGTAGTGAATGGTCATCCTCTATGCCAACCTCCTTGTCAAACCTTGAAGCCTGGGCAATAAGGGAAATGGCATAGTCCTCCCTCAAATTGAACATACACTCTATATCATGGAGGAAAACATAATCTTTACCACCAATCAAGACACCTGGAAGCATGGGCACTACATAGTTGCTGCTCTGAACATCAAAATCTTCAACTGGCTGTGCTGCCCTAAGAGTTTCAGTCCTTAGTTGAACAAGGTCAAGAGCAGCCACTTGCAGCCCCTCATCCTGGAGGTTGATATCTTCTTCATGCTCTGTCATATCTGTTTTGCCACAGGAATATCCTCTTTTTCCTCTGCTATACAGATGTATCTTCTTCTTCAGCCTCCTGCCCTTGCTCTTCTAGAGAGTGCTGATGGAAGACAATGTACATAAGGAATGCCATGGTTTCCTCAAGCACTCTACACTTTCTGGTGTGCAAGTTATAGCTGAATTTATATTCCTCAGGCAGGCTGTCAAATCTTCTATTCACATGGTACCTCAGCCTGTCTCAATGGAGACAATATGATTTATATGCACAAAAACCTTTTCACCTTCCACAATTCTTCCTGCCTCTGTCAGTTGTTTGAAGGTATCCCAATGGTCTGAAAGAAAATCTCTGTGATGCTCCAGTACAGAGCTCATAGTGAACTCCCTGTTGAAAATACTGTGGTATATGTGGAAGTTCCTCTGAGCCTTGCACTTGTGAAGAAAGTCAAATAGGAGCAAATCTGGAGATTTGTCCTCTTCTGGTTCTCTTTGTTTTGAAAGAGAAGACTCACCTTTCTGCTCCAGTCTCTTGCTTTTGCCTGAACAAAAATTTATATATCATGAATTCTATATGCTGGCATATGCAATCAGGGAACGTATAGGATATCACCAAACAACTCTCTTCATGAGCACACATGAATCACCTGGTGATTGCTGTGGTCTAAGTATAGCAGCAGAAAAGTCTAGCTTTCTCTTGAAAGGAGGGGCCTGAGAATCAACTGTTCCAAAGCAAAAACTTTTCTCATCATCAAGGAAGAAATCCCCAGGGCCATAGAAAGCAAAAAATGAGGAAGAAGTGAAAACCAAAAGGGACACAGGAATTTGCAAGAAAACGCGATGCAGGACCATTTGGAAAATGTCAAGTACTCTCCTCGCATTTTGTTGCAAATTCTCCATTTCTATTGACATCCATCTCCAATCAAATGCTAGGAACATCTTACAGTGTCCTGAACAGTAAATGATACTAGGAGGAATTCCCCAGGGCCAAAGAGAGCAAAACAAAGAAGAAGAAATGAAAACCAGAACTAATATAAGAATTTGTAGGAAAACGCGATTTAGGCCATTTGGAAAATGTAAAGCACTCTCCTCGCATTTTGTTGCAAACTTCTAGGTCCTATTCATATCCATCTCCAATCAAATCCTAGGGTGATGTACCAGATTCCTGGGCAGTAAGATTCAAGAATTCTACGGATAGAAGAAATATATATCAAAATATATATCCTAGGGTGATGTACCAGATTCCTGGGCAGTAAGATTCAAGAATTCTACGGATAGAAGAAATATATATCAAAAAACATTGAAAAGAATATAGATCTCTGACCTTTCTTTTCCTCTTCCATACTGTTGGAGTTACCCTGGTGATTCTTCTGCTCTCTTCCAAACTTGAGCTGCAGCCTAGGTAACCTGGAGATCTGGTAGTGGTAGTAGTCTTCAGACAGGTTGCAGAGTGGATGGAGTGTGTTGGGTAGGAAGTGATCAGAGGGGGAAGGAAAAGGATGATGGGAGGGTGCTGGCAGGGATGAAAGACAGGGAGGGAAGAGTGTTAATGGATCTGATTATGAAATCATGATTGGCACAATTTTCAAGGCAAAAAGTGCCATTCACACGTGTCAAATTTCCAACTCCAAAAGATCTGGGTCCCATCCACACGTGTGAAAAAATGACTACATTCCACACGTGTGGTATTTATTAGCTACATTATTTGTATTTTGTACTAATCTATTCACTCCTGTTTAATCTCTCCTAACTCAGCTCTCTTGCCTCTCTACCTCCCTACTCTGCACCATCAGCATCCTGACCAGCAGCACAGGGTACTCATCACCAGCACAGCACACCTACAGATAGCTTCCAGGTCAGTAAGACACTCTATATCCTTTTCTTCTTGTTTAATAGTATATTAGGATAAGGTACTGAGTGATGTGATGTAGCTTAGATATTATGATAAATATTATATGCATTCCTTTACTTTTTCCACTGCAAAAACAAGCAGGAAGACTTTTGAATTGGGCTTGTTGAGTGAGAGCTTGATCACTTCTTGCATTCTATAGACTCAATCCATCTTGCACCAAGTTGGAAACACAGTGAAATGACTGAAAGCATGCTCCAGTATGCTGCCTCAAGAATTTGCAGGAAAACGCGAGGAGGAGGCTTTAGGAATCTCAAACAGCCCAAATCGTATTTTGTTGCAAATATAAAACTGTTGCTTCATCCACCCCTATCATTGTGATTTTGTGTCTTTCTAGGCTATTTAAGGCTGTATACTCCTTGCATAAACTCAATCCATATTGTTTGTAGTTGTAAAGACAGAGAATTCACTGTAGGAATGTAATAGCATATTGTTTCAAGTATTTGCAGGAAAACGCGAGGGTGAGCTGTTAGGAATTTCAAATTGTCAAAATCGCGTTTTGTTACAAATTTATAAATGTTGCTTTATCCACCTTGTCATTGCCTTCTTGTATCATTCCATGTTCTCCATGGCTATAATCTCTTTCCATTGCTTTGTATACAACTTTTCAGAGTGATGGCAAGAACCAAGTCAACTGCAAGGAGGGCTGGCAAGGGGCCAGGGCTTGCAGCAGCAGCAGCAGCTGGGGCAGGTATCAAGGAATCTAGTGTGCCTCCAAAGGGAAGAGTTGCACATGGCAGGAAGGGGAAGCCAATGAGCCTGCTCCAGCAAAAGTCCAAGAGATTGAAACATTCTGCAAGTGTGCTAAAGGAGATCAGGAAGCAATAGAAAGCTATAGGCTTTGCAATCCCTAAGGCACCTTTTCAGAGACTAGTGAGAGAAATATGTGATAGTTGGCACCTTGGTTTCAGGTGGAACAGGACTGCCATTCTTTCCTTACAGGAAATGGTAGAGGATTACTTGGAGAAATACTTTGAAGATACAATGCTGGTAGCAGCCCATGCTCACAGGGTAACTCTGATGGCCAAAGACTTCAACACTTTGTCTAGAGTGAGAGCTTATGAGGAGTCACTGAAGCAGCAAATAAAAGAATCCAAATCTGCTATAGATGTAGAGACTGTACAAATGGAGCTGCAGATATAGAGGGTTGTAGGAGCTGGGCCCTAACATAGTTGTCCATATTGAGGATGAAACTTCAGAGAATAATTTTGACTTGACAAAACCATGCTTGGCAGCATTGGCTCATAAGAATGAGTATTGCTCAGATACTATCATTCTTGCAATGCTCTAGTAAGTGTCTTTTATTTTACATTTGTTTGCAAAACAATCTTTATTGTACCTCCTCCTTTACACCCTACCCTAATTATTATTTGGTCCAATGTAGCATAATGAGAAGCTGGCTGAACCATGCTGTACAGCATACAGTTCATATTATTGATCCTGCCATTTCCTTCAAGTTAAGAGATCCAAAGGAAACTCCCATGGATATTTCCAATTGGTTCAGACACTGCGATTTTGATGTTGTCGATATTTTGCTACTTCCATACCATAACAAGTATGTGGGTGACTGCTTCTTTTGGGATTTTTCTTCAAGATTGAGAACTCTTGTAGCCTTTGATTTCTTAATGCTTTTTTCCTTATGCTTTTTTTCTTATGGAGCTTTGCTTCTATTGACATCCAGCAGAAGCAATGCTTTTTATTCAACTCTCTTAGAAACACACACAGAGAGCTGAAATTGTAAGTGGTTTGTGTGCTATTTTTAACTTTAAACTTCATTATTTTGGTTTAATGCACACTAACTGAATTATATGTATTGCAGTTGTATTAGAAGGCTTCTAGATGCATTGGATCACTGTCCTCCTAATGTCAATCTTTTGGATTCAATAGAGCCAATAGATTTAGAGGTAGAAAGTCGTTCCCTCTACTGATGTCTATTTCATGCTATGCCTTTGAACTTATTGAATAATTTTGTTTTGTTCAGATATTAACAGTTTCTAACATATCTTTCCAACTATCCAGACACCACAACAAGATGATTCAAGTAGCTGCGGGCGGCTGGAGAGTGCTGATTAGTGCCAAATATATACTTTCAAGCTATTTTGAGATAGGACAGCCAGAGCTTGTAAGAAAAAATAATTTTTATTTAGCTTCAAAAAATTTGATATTGGTACAAAGTGTTCTAAATCATCATATCTCATTGCAGATGAGAGAAGATAGCTTCAGCTCAAACTATGTATATAGTTTTAGAGTTGATACAATTTGGAAGTTTTTGAAGTATGCCTCCCCCAAACCTATTGTACCAGCTACTGTCGAGTTGGGTGAGAGCTCTAAAGTCCGAGAAGGTGTCATACACCTTGATGACACAGATGATGCTGATGTGGTGCCACAGGAACAAGGACCTAGTGCTGATGAGGAGAAGCCACAAGAACAAGGACCTGTTGTTGCTGATGTTATTGAGGAGATGATGGAGCAGCAGCAAACAGATGCTCCAGGGGCAGTAGAGGAGACAATGGAGCAGCACCAAGAGACTGTACACGACAGGATGGGAGCAGCAAAAAATAGATTCTCCAAATAAAGATGATACGGTGAGCTTGGACCATGTAGAGCAGCCTCGAGATCAGCCTATAGATAAATAGAAAATGGTTGTCAAGAATATGTTCTACATATATAATTAAACACTTCTGTACAAAATTTTACTTTATTGAATATAATACCTTTGTTTATGGAGTCTGTGTTATCTCAAATTTTAAATTTTCAATGTCTTTGCATTTTATTGAACTCTCTCTTCTTTTGAGCACCTGCAAACTGGAAAGGTATTAAACAAGTCTACAAAAACTGTGAGAGGCATGCATAAAGAAATTTTTATTATCCTTGTAGCAATATTGGGCCTCAGAGCTTTCTGTACTTCTTTGAAAGCTTGGCCCTATATGCCTCTGTAACACTAAAATGTGGGAGAGGCCAATCCACTGAATTCCATGCCGGAAGGTCTTGTTTTCTTAACACACCATGTGTGTTAACATTGTCCAGCAACTGATAAAAATGATCAGTAAAAAATATACCGGATTGAGCTAGCTCTGTTGCACATCGACCTTGGTATTGTTGTTCTCCTATCGATCCATGCAAAACATCTATAAATCCCAGAATACAATCGATGTTTTGCCATGTCTCATACGATGAAGGGTATAAATCTGAAATAAAATAACACAAGAATGTCAATAAGCAAAGAAAGAAAGCTTTATCTTAAAATCCATACACCTCATAAAGAACAAAACCACAATAAAAAAATATACAATTAGGCCTGTGTTGCGGAAGATCATTTGGATAGTCTCGCAAGACAAGTTCTTTATGCATGTATACATGGTGAATCAAAACTTCTTTCACCGATATCTTCCCTCTGGTGATTTTAAAATCTCGTACTCTTCCCTTCCATGATGCCAAGAAAATGTTTTTTGTCTGGGGTCTCTTTCTTTTGCTAGGTTGCATGAGCACCCATGCTCCTTTCGAAACACTAAACCTTTCCCAAGTTTCTTCCGTTTTGACTGTACTTGAATTCTCTACCAAAGAAATAGAAGAAGCAGGTCGACGGGGTAAGGATGTGTGGTATAATTCTGCCTTCATAGCATTATCATCCACAGAGCATCTTCCACAAGAACGGCCATAGTTTTTATTCACCATGGAGACCTTGTGAATCTGTAACCACAACAAAGTAATGTAAACAAGATAACAAAGTGAAGTTTCAAGAAAGAGAAAGTGGGCAAACAGATGACAAGAAACATCTTACTCTAAGCCAAACAGGATCAAGGGAGCAGTTTTGGAAAAGAAGAGGCTGCTGCACAATGAGGCAGTGGTGTAGAATGGTAGACCTTTCGAAGGAAAGGCAGCACAACATTTCAAAGTTCAAAGGAAGGTGGAAGCGGGAAGGCCCTTGTCAGAGAAAATGTCAGACTAGATTCTATCTTCATGTCCAAAGATCTTGTGAGAATAAAAAACGAATCTCCACATTAATGTAGCACGCTTGTACCTACATAAAATATTATTTCTTTTATCTATTTTCTCTTATTTTTGTGAATTTTCAATGTTACGTTGGCCCTCTGTTTGATTGGTTGAGAGCTTATTTTTCCAAACCGTAAAAGGTCCCAAAATGAGCTCCCTTTTTTCCTAATGTATACCGCGAACAGTGAAACAACTTTGTTCTTTTCTCGATTTTGTTGTTTTTATTTGGAAATCTGTACGGGAGTACTCTCAGCTCACACTACCGATGATCGACTTATTGAAAGGTCATGGACGTAAGTCAAATCAGCGTATCACTTGGAATAACGATTTGGATATGGCCTTCAGACTTTTGAAAGATAAAGTCAAGGAAGCACCTATCTTAGCATTGCCTGATCCTAGTCGGCCTTATGTTCTTGAAACTGATGCCAGTGACTATGCTATTGGGGCTGCTTTATTTCAAGATGGTAGACCGGTTGCTTTTGAAAGTAAAAAGCTAGACGACACTCAATTTCGTTGGCCAACCCTTGAGAAGGAGCTTTATGCTGTGATTCATGCTCTCAAGGTTTGGAGACATTATTTATATGGCTCCAAGTTTGTGGTATTGACTGATCATCAGTCAATCAAGTATGTGTGTGATGTGGATGATTTGAGAGGCAGGAAAGCTCGTTGGGCAGAGTTAATGCAAGATTTTGATTTTGAGATCCGTTATCGGAAAGGGTCCATGAATAGTATTGCAGATGTGCTTAGTCAAATTCGAGAGGTGAATACTTTGTTGTTCACCGAGATTTCTACGGACTTATTTCAGTCATTGAGAGGGCTTTGTAGGACTGATAGTTATTTTGGTCCATTTTGGTAGAAGATCCAAGACAGGAGCTCATTGATTGACCAAGACTCCGTGATGACTGAGCAGTCTACCATTCAGGCTGCAGGAGGCCAGTGGATGATTCGGAATGGTTTATTGTTCCGTAATGATAAAATTTGTGTACCACAGATCCCGGACATTAGGTCCAAGATTCTTAAGGAGTGTCACGATGCCCCTTCTGCTGGACACCCTGGGGTACACAGGACACTATCGTTAGTGAAACACACTTTTTATTGGCCGAAGATGAAAGGGTATGTAGAAGATTATGTTCTTAAGTGTCAAATTTGTTAGGCAAATAAAGCTGAACGCTTTAGACAGGCTGGGTTGTTGCATCCTTTGCAAATCCCAAGTAATAAATGGGAAAGTATTTTCATGGACTTTATTACCGGATTGCCAAGAACACATCAAGGCCACGATTCTATTTGGGTTGTGGTAGATCGCTTGACAAAAATGGCTAGATTTTTACTGACCCAGAAGACTATTACAGCTACACAATTAGCACGACAGTTTATCGAGCAATTGTTTAGACTGTACGGGTTACCGCAGGACATAGTCAGTGATAGGGACTCTAAGTTTACGAGTGATTTTTGGAAACTTGTTTTTGAGAAGTTGGAAACAACTTTGAATTTGAGTTCCTCAGATCATCCTCAATCTGATGGCCAGACTGAAAGAGTGAATCAAATTTTGGAGGATATGCTTGAGCATATGTATCCAAAAGATAGAGTTCATGGGAGAATTATCTTCATATGTTAGAATTTGCATATAATAGTACTAAGCATACGAGTACAGGATTTAGTCCTTTCATGCTTATGTATGGTTTTCAACCTAGATCACCTGTTACAGTAGGATTCTCAGGACTTCAACATGATGCAGCACGTAATTTTTTGCAAGATATGCAAGAAATGTTACAAGTTGCAAAGGAATGTATTAGAAGTGCTCAAGACCGAGACAGGTTTTATTCTAATAATCGTTCATCGAGAGAGTTCTCTGAAGGAACGATGGTATATTTGCGAGTTCCAAAAGATTCCGAGACTTTACGGACAGGTAGATCTCCGAAATTATCCCCTAGATACTATGGACCATTTCGTGTTACATGACGGATTGGTTCAGTTGCATATGAATTGGATTTGCCTTCTCATGTGAAAGTTCATCCTGTATTTCATGTCAGCAGACTTAAGGAAGTACTGGGTGGAGCAGATCAGTTAGTTACTCCTCAAGAAATTATAGATGTCGAGGACATGACATTTGTTCCGCACGAACCTGAAAAGATTATTGGATTTCGTGAACGAAGATTGCGTAATACGCTTATTCTCACGGAATACAAGATCAAGTGGAAGGATCGTGTTAAGGAGGACGCTACATGGGAGACATTGACTGCTCTTCAGAGAGATTACCCTGGCTTTTTAGTGAGCTCAGGAGTGAGCTCTTAGAGGAAGGGGAGTATGTCATGTGCACAGTGTGTATCTATCGTGTGCTACGCGCACACAAGACTAGTTTCGAGGCTTGGGGAAGCTTGGAGCTAGGCAAGCTGATTGACGAGCTGAGTTAGGGAAATACTAACGGGCGGGCACCCAAGTATGGATGGGTGAGCGCCCAAGTGTGGATGCCCGATGACTGGCCAAGTGCCTATAAAAGGGTGGCCAAGGTTAGTTATTGGGATATAGAGAGTCTCGCGAGTTTGTGAGAGCTCTATGGTCTTGGAGCCTGGATCTAGTGCAGACGTGCACCTGCTTTACGCAGCCGAGGCCGGCAGCAGTCTTGAGGCCCGTGAGGGCAGCTTCATGGCGGTATGGGACGTCGTGAGGAGGAGATTGGTCGGTACGTCATCCTAGTTAGCTCAGCTCGTGGCTCGGTGGGGACAGCCAAGACTGTGGGCTTGCTCACGGTTGTCATGGTTGGGAGGTGAGTCAGGCCTGCACCCCCTTGTTTGTTTGTTCGTTTGTTTGCAGGATTCGAGTTTAGTATGATCAGATCCCAATAGCATACAAACTCTCAAAAAAAGGAATAGGAACTTGGGGGGACCTGTGGAGAACTCAAGATAATGGATGGTTGTCCCCAAGTTTGATGCAGGAAAAGTCTCAACTCAATGAGGCAGATATCAACCTCGTGTTAGCAAGAATCTCTCTATGGGACAACAATTTGGCAGCCTTCATCCATCACAAAGGCCCATTTAGGATAAGGGCAATCGTATGGAAAGGGAAAGATTCTCTCTGGCGTATCCCCCACTTAAAGAACCCCCCCCTTCCCCGCCCCTCCTCCTCCTCCACATTAAGCTAAACTCTAGATGGCACCTTAGTTGGGCTAGAAGACAATGGGAGTATAGATTTGAGAAAATCTGGAGCAACATCATCCTCCCAAAAATGTCATGTCTTTTATGGCTAATCCTTCACCAAGCTCTGTGGACCAACGAGAGAGATCACATGATTGGTACAGGGGACTGTCAGTGTCCAAGATGTAGGTGCACCTTGGAAACAATCCCTCACCTCTTTACAACCTGCCCTTCCAATGTGGAGTCTCTGAGATTCTTGTCCAACATAATTGCCCTTGTCCACTCGGAGGACCTTAGCTGGAAAGAGATACTTTTAGGAGAAAGTCATGGCTTGTCCTTGAATCTTTGGAATTCTATTAGGGCTGCGTACCTGTGGACAGTGTGGATAAATAGGAATCAGTGGGTTTTCCAACATGGCTAGGTAATATGATGCATGGCCTGAAGCATTGTCTATCTGTGCAGATGAGAATAGCATTAAAGGAGGCCAAGTCAAGATTGATGAAGGAGATGGCAGAACTTGAAGTAATCCAAAGGGAGAGAATGGACCTGAACCTTATCATTGCCAACAACAATGAGGCAATTGAAGTGGCCAAGGAAATAGAGTCAAACAGGAAAGAAGCTATGGCACTCAACATCCGAGATATTAAGATGATTCAATTTATCCTTGAGCTAGTTGAGCTGTAACAAATTAAGCTTCTTTATAAAAAGCTTTTTTCTAAAAATCTTCCCATTTCTCTAATATGTTTCTAGTCTTTTCCCAAAAAAAAGGCAAAGGATTTCAAAAAAAATGCATTTTGATATAAGTGATCCCTAGACAGCCTAAAAAACACAAGCATTTACGCTCACGACACGTGTTGGAATTTGATTTGTCAAAAGTCGCTTTGGTTGAGACGGAAAGAGTTTATTCACCTATGTTAGAATTTGGTCCATCTGTCAGAACCCACTCTAGTACTGCCTGAGCTCTTTCGGCACAACTTTCGGCGCCCGTGGCCCTACACTCTTCTGCCTCCTCTCTCTCTCTCTCTCTCTCTCTCTCTCTCTCTCTCTCTCTCTCTCTCACACACACACACACACACACACACACAAATGGGCATCATAGTATAAATTTGAGATTTTCGTAAAATTACCATTGGTAACCTATTCTAAATTTTGAGTTACAATTTGGTAATTTTCTAGATCTTAAAGCTACCAAAGATCTCTTTATTTCTTTCATACACCTTACTAGATGTATGAGTTTCAAAAAATTAAAGTTATTTCTAATCAATTATTGAGGGAACTTGGGAAAAAATAGCAAGATATTATAGTGATTTTTACTTGGTGAGCCTCAAGTAGTGAATTTGAGCCTTGTTAAGCATGTGTCATATAGACTTATAAAAAACCCCTAATGGTAATTTTTCTTAAAAGGTGAGTTATCATTTGGTAATTTTTTACTAATGCAAAGTTACCAAATAGTAATCATCAATCTAAATTAGATTACAATTTGTAACTTTTTAGTCATTTGGTTCCAAGGTGGTTACCAAATTTATACTGTGATGGGCATGCATGATCTCCTCTCTAATCTTTTGTGTCTATGTGTGTAGGTAATCTAATCTGACGTCGGTGCTTGTGCATCTTGCAAAGTAAACCCTCTCATCTAGCAGACACACATAGCACATAATCGCGTTACATGCAAAAGAATAGAATGTCCAAAAGAATAGAATGCAACACAACACACAATGTACACATTGCACACACATTCCACACACATTGCACATACTCGCGTTACATGCAAAAGAATAGAATGTCCAAAAAAAGACAAGCGCGGGAATATCCGCAGGTATAAACATGACTATGGATCTACGGGTATATACCTGCACTTGTATTCGGGGATATACGATATACCCGGTAACAGATCTTTTTTTGTAAAGTCCTTTTCCATGGTGCAAATTTTATTTGCACCATTCAAAAGGACATTCCCCCTTTTTTGATTGAACTATAACCCCATGACATGTAAAAGGACTTCTTAAATAAATTTTATTTGCACATGTAAAAGTATTAAACCATACCATGACAACTGAACTTTGTACCAAATGCAAAGTAAGATTTATTAAAATAAGTTCTATAGAATAATTGGCTTCAAAAGCCCAAACTTTATTCATTGTCTACGGATGTATTAGAAGGAAGATGTGTTTGATCGTCGCAATTGTTTTTCTCCTCTTTGTTGTGATGCTCCTCTTCATATGATTGTCCACCCTACATGGTTTGGGATAATTATAAGTTTATGAAACCCAAACAACCTTTACATATGAGTAGTAAAAGAAGATGGGTAAGGGTTAGTAATAGATTGGGGTTTGCATGTGTACTTTGTCTTATGGCAATGCATATGGCCTAAGTGCATCTCCACATCCCTATACTATGTTTGATTGGACTAGGTAGTCATGTCTTGCTATTTCTACTTTGATCCACCATAGGCATGGTCGATCCATGTCTTGACATGGTATCAAAGCCCGAGGTGCCATGACTATGGTGTATTCACATTAAATTTGTATTCATCCCATAAATATTTTGTCAACCTTGTTACACTATAATAATGTTGCATAGATTTGCAATTACACATTAGTGGAGATTGAGTCAACGCAAGAAATATAGCAGAGAGTAGAGGAGAAGTCAATCTGCAAAAGAAGAACTTGGTATCAAAGGGATTAGAGAATATCAAAGCCTTGAATACACATTAGCATCATCAGCAAGTGGGAAAGGAACCATGTATGCACATTTGAACACGGGCAGAAAAGCAAGAAAGGACTTTCTATAACAAAAATCAATTCTTGGAGCATAAATGTAAATGATGCATCTCTGCTTCACTTTTGACTTTGTCTAACCCTTTGCTCCTTGGCTTCTTATCCACTTGCACCTTTGGCCAACATACGTGGAGAAGTTGGTTGATCAATCACAATCCCAACCATAGAGAGTATACGAGGCCTCCAGCCCCTCATGCCTATAAGTAGTGTGTAAACCCTAACTCAGTGAGTACACACTAGCACCACTGTGGGTGCCCTACCACTGAACCCCAGTCATATTCATCAAACACACCTCCTTTAGTGTTGCTACATCAAGACTTCAATGATTGGTCAATTCAATGCTCTGCTATTACAACCTACGTGACACCCGCCATCAATTGCGGTCATCCAAGGAGCTTATTCCATTGGTGCCTCAACTCGACAATTTTAGCAATGGCAATAGTGATTGGGTTATTTTCAAGCTTCACACTTTGAAATTGGGATGATGTATATTGGAGCATTAAACCTATCGACCATAAGTGCACAGTTCCTGTCTGACCTTGCAGGATGTTCGATCACTTTGCCAAGTGATTCCTTATGGAGTTAATTTGTCTCAAGGCTTGGCCACTACCTAATAAAATTGGGCAATATTTGGAAGGGTGGTACCCCTTTGGTACTTGGGTGTGTGTGTATATGGCCACGGGGAAAGGACTCACCTTTCGGGAAAAAATGAAGATGCATAGAGGGTTTAGCCTTACAAGAATGACTTCACCATATCATTAAATTATACCTTGCACTAGCCCCCCCAATTCTTATTGCTTAAAACTAAAAAGAGGATGCGGGTGCCCAAGTGAGCCAATAACTACCACAAATTTGTTATGTCATATATCAACATTAATATAATTGTTTTCTTTTGCTCCTCTTACTTTGATAAACTCTTTAGCTTTATTAGATGCCTTGCTGCGAAAAAAAAGTTATAAGTATAGGAGTTAATTAAAAAAATATTGCAATAGCATTTTAAGAATGTAATTAAAAAGTATAGGAGTTAATTAAAAAAATATTGCAATAGCATTTTAAGAATGTAAGCCTTCTATAATTACAATTAAAATGTTAAGCACTTTATGTACGAGTTGTTTTTATTTTTTCCCAAGTATGTTATAGCGTTTTCTTCCATAAATATATATCTCTCTCTCACACACACACATGTTTTGCAATTAAAATTTAGAAAGAGGGAAAAAAAAAAGAGCATGCCACATGTTTTTGGCTGCCCACTTCGCAATGCCGGCATCGGCATCCCCACTAGGGTGGACCGCTTGCTTGGAATTTTTCAGTCAGGGTGGGTGTACCCTTGGGTGCCCTCTGGTTTTCCTGAAAATAGGCATTTCACCACATTAGAGTGACATTCTACCATAGTTATGTTAGGTGTTTTGAGGCAAGGACTTTAGGCAACACAAAACACATAGTGAGGAATGTAATGCTACATCCCAATCAAAAATTGAGGTTATGTAAGTTGATGTTTCCTTGCGGATATATTCATGGGGCTGACCCTATCACACACTGTGACAACTGTTTAGAATTTCCCAAAATTGCTTTTTATAACTTTTTTTTTGCTTTCATTCATTGACCTTGTCAATTTGCACATCAATTATCTAATGAGCATAGAGCTTAACCTGATTTATTGAGATTTTTTTTGGGTATTTATGCTATTTTTAGAATTAATTTTCTTTGCTTTCTCAGTCTAAAAAGACACATGTTTTGGTTCACATGATCTTTGAAGATCAAGTTGTCATTTTGAAAGATCCAACGATCAATTGGTAGGTAATATATAGTAGAATGTGGTGATACAATCAAGTTTAAACTTTAACGGCTAGTTTTTTGTAGGTCTTGTCTAGAAAATCATATTTTACTGTTTGAAGTCTTGTAAAAGTAGAAGAAAAAAATTTATAGTAATTTTTGTATTGATCCATTTTGTACAATTGTTACATATATTGTAGATTACGATTTTATGTACCCATGAAAAAAAAAATTTGAATCACATTGAGTATTGGAAGCCCATTTTTCACTCACATTAGTGATTTTTCTCGATTTTGTCCCTTTGATTGGCCAATTTAGGTTTGATGACTTAGGTTTGGTATTTTACAAGGCCTAGATTTTGTGCCATGTGTCACCTTCAATAGGGATGGTCCCAACCTTCCAACCCTACTTGTCTATGCCATATCAGAATGTGAAGTCCATCCACATAAGCACGATGCCACCTTAGCATGCCATGTCATGTTGCCACCTCCCCTTAGTCAAGCACTTTGACTTTGTCGCCTTGCATGCCAGCCACCTTTGGAGAGAGTGCTAAAAACTTGTAAGGCTCAGCTAGGAGGCTTGCAAAAAAGATCAGTAACTGGAGGAAAGCATATGGGCCAACACATTTGGAAGCTGTAGCGTGGCTGAGATGGAATGTGAAGATAACCAAAAGCCTAAGCATTCAACCTAGGAGCATGGCGATAGCAAGAAGGCACACCCTGGTTTGTGGGCAAGTGACCACAATCCTTGTCGCATGCATATCCCGAACGTGGAGGCCATGGCTTCTAAAGCTAGTGAGAGGCTGTCCAAAAAGACACATGAGGTCACCAATTGAACAGTTGATTTCAATAAGAAGAGAGACACATTACTTCGCAATGAAGGCACAACATCTGCTGGCAAGCTATCTTGATAGCAGACATGGAAGGTCACAAGCAGTAGTAGCTAGAAGAGTTAAAGGTAGACCCACACACCAATATGGAGGAAATGCGTACACTTGAGCTTCAAATTGAAGCTTGACGCCATGCTAAACATGAAGGGGGATGTTGCATTGTTAGATATGTTATCTTTTCCACATGAATGTTATGTTGAACAAGTCCCTAGTTGAATAAGAAGTAGTTATTGTTTAGAACAGTACTTGTACATCCACATAGGCTGCTTGTTATGCTTCTATGGGTTTTTATACTACATAGACTAATTTTAGACTATTTTGTAAAGCTTTTAGTGTAGTAATAAGCACTTTAAAGAACTTTTATCAATCCAAGTACTTAAAAGTACTCTTCAGATAGTGCACACTCTCTCACAGCAGTTTAATTCTTAGAAATACTTTTTAGATTGTGTGCAAATCTTGAAAGTAGTTAAATTTCACTTAAAATAACTTTTGTATGATTTAAGACTACTACTTAGATTATTTACACTACTTAAAGTAGTTTTGTACACATAAGAGGACTTTTTAGATTGTGAATAGTAGTACCTAAAACTAGTTTATTACCCACAAAAACTACTTTTCAGACTATTCAGTTCCTCAAAGTAGTTTTTGTTCTTATGAAAAAACTTTTTAGATTGTGAAAAAGACCTGGAAGTAGTTTATACCCCACAAAAACATTTTTCATAATGTTCAACTCCTCCAAGTAGTTTTTATTTCTTTTTAGATAGTGACTAGCACCTACATATAGTTTAGTATCCACGAAAATGAACTTTATATAATGTTTTACTTCTCAAAGTAATTTTTATTCTACTAAAATTTCTTTTCACATTGAGAAGTATTTTTGTACCCATAGAAAATGCTTTTCAAAGTGTTCAAAGCCCCTAAGTAATTTAAACTTCTTTTCAAGTTCATTTCAGATTGTGAATAGTACCTAGAAGTAGTTTAGTATCCCAAAAAATACTTTTCAAAAAAAATATTTCTTAAAAAGTTGAATAGCACCTAGAAGTAGTTTAGTACCCAAGAATACTTTTTGGGTAGTTTTTATTCCTTTAAAAGTTCTTTTCATATTATGAACAAAATCTAAAAGTACTTTAGTACACACAAAAAGGTACTTTTTAGAATGTCCTTATATCTTTTTAGATTATCCTTATATCGTTTTAACTTACTGTGCTATGTCTTCTTAGTGACTCGTGAAACTATTTACAGGCCGAGCTAGAACAATTGCAGGCAGAAGTTGTAGATGCTATGCAACATTCACTATTTATATAGATAACATGGTGTGGCAGATGTTGAGATGTCAAGCTCAACATGAGCTAACACTCATACTAGGCCTCGGTGAGACCATTGCGGCATTCACTTCTCTCTGGGGTGTTGGCTAGCTAACACAACAGATCCTCACCACCAGTGATTCTATAGCTGACTACACCCACTTCGTCCACTTTGAGTTATGGCATACTTATCTTGCCAGCTCACCTCTCTAGTGTGTTCACATTATGGACCGCATGTACAGACTATTGTACTACTTATGTTGTAGTTCTCTTATCTTTTAGAAGACCACATTTGGTGAAGAAGAAGAAGATTTTCAGCCTTCCATCTCTGTGTGTCTCCTCCATTGTTGTGTGTGTGTGCTTGCAAGTGTTCTAGCTCTCTCTCCTCCAATCTTTTCATGGTACCAGAGCCTGGTGCCAGCTAAGAGGCTAGATGGCAAGCTACAGAGCCACAAGAAGCGGTACGAGGGTAAGAGCTTCACCATCTCTTCCCCCTTTGTGTTGGCTACTACACCCTTGTCGTCGAGAACTCTTCGGGAGAGGCACCGACAATGAACTTGTATCGAGAAGCTGTCTTCACAAGAGCGGACCTGCAGGGTTTCTATACAGTCTTTACGACTACAAATTGGGGCCGAAACTGCATTTCGAGGTCATCTTGACCTCCGTTCTAGAGTTAGCAAGTGTTCGCATATATTGCGGGTAAGTTTCGGTTTTCTGCAAAAGTCTATTTTGTGAACTACAGGAAGAAATTCTGGCTGTGCAAACATTGTGTGTACTACACAAATTTGTTAAAGAGGCCATTGGGTGTATGTATGCACATTGAGATCATTGCTTGTGATAGTTGGGTGTAGTTAGTACCACTCTGCAGAGAAAATAACATTTTGTGCAAGTCACATAATAAGAGTGTTGTTTTTTGTGTGTTCGTGTGTTGAAGACAAGATGTCTGGTGATGGAATCAACCAGATTGTCAGAGAAGCTTGACAGGCATAGCTACCATGCTTGGAGCTTGAGATTAATAAATTTCCTTATGGTAAAAGGCTACTAGGAGTATATTGAAAGAGAATACGAGAAGGCTTCGGAAATGCCTACTGTAGACCCGACTCCAGAGCAGCAAAAGGCATTCAAAGAGTGGAACCAGGGAGCAAGGAAAGTCTTATATTGGCTTTCTGTCAGTATACAGGACACCATGAGATAGGTCATATACATGATGCAAAAAGATACCCAAGGAAGCTTGGGACACTTTGAAGAGTTTGTATAAAACAAACACCAAAGCTAGGAAGTTGCAGCTAAAGCAAAAGCTGCATACATTTGAAAAGAAGAACCTATCAGTCAATGATTATGCATCATTGAAGATCAAGGGCATTGTGGAGTCCCTTGCATCTATTAGTGTCACTGTGGATGATGATGACAAGGTCGAAGTATGTTTGCATGGTCTGGGGCCATCGTACAAGCAATCCAAGACCTCCATTCAGACTCGAGAGAACATACCCAATTTTACAGATCTGGTTTCCATGTTAATTATTGAGGAGAAGTCCTTGGGTGAAGATCCTTCTCCACAGAATAAGAACACTTCAGAATAGGCTCTCTACTCTAATTCTGGTAGAGGTAGAGGTCACGGTTAAGGCCAAGCTGGTGACCGATTTAGATAGAATCAAGGACAACAACAGTCTCAATATGCACCATTTAGTTTAGGTTTTTCTAATGTTAAAAATGTCCAACTAGAAATTCATCTGAAATGGTCGTCCGACTCAAAATTGAGTTCCAAAACTTGTGTCTGGATGCTGCATGCTCATGCAACGTTGTCACACTGCGACGACAACTCGTTGATGTGGTGTACGATGACTGTTAAAAATGTCCTACGTTTCTATTGTGTGTGTGCAAAAAACCGAGGTTTAGTGTCAGGTGAATGGTAAATTTTGAAAAATAACCTTCAAATTTTAAATTAACAATTCACAAAAACCTATAAATTTTAAGGGATTTTAGTTATAATTTTGCTAAAAACCTTTAAAATTTAGGAAAAAAACCTACAAAAATTTGACGTTGAAGGTTTTTTGAATTGTTGGAAAAAATGTTTTCTGCGAACATTGGTGTGTGCACCTATCATCCAGGTAAATCACCAACATTCAATGTGCCATGAGCCAATGCGAGATCTTCTTTACTCTCTTGGACAGTACACCTGGACAGGTTTATGCTCCCCCTGATTGGTCATTAGCTCCCATCCCACCTCACCCACCTTAAGAGGCTTGTACATATTTTAAATGGGATGTGATTTTCCAAAACAATTTGTATCCTAAAAGCACTACAGATGCTATATTTTAACCCCAAAAATTGCTCAAGCAAATCTGTATTGGTTATAAGGAAAATAGTGAGCCTTATTTTTCCTTAGGAAAAAAATAGTAATGAAAGAAACAAGACCAAATCATACAATGTTAAGGGACTAAACATACTACAAATACATTGATTACTTGGTCATGTCAAATTTTTTAAGAATAGATTTAAATACAATAGTTGCAAAATAGACGTGAACATTACAAAACCAAAAAACAATGTCTTTATTGGAGCAACTAGAAATGCAAAAATAAAAAATTGATTTCGATCAAGAGATTTTAAATGATTAATTAATTATGACAAAACAAACAAAGACAAAGAAATTCTATGAAAAAGTTACAAATTTTATGTCACTAGTACCTCAAAGATTGTCCAATCATATCATCAACTTCATCATGCATGTCATGGACTAGGTGCTATGACATCCCACCTCACATCATCAATGCCCAAGAGTAGGTGCAAATTCATACATAAAAGTTACCCAAAATAAAAGGGCACAATTTCTTTACAAAAGTTTCTATCAATACTCCAGAGGGTGAAGAGAAAACTCAGCCATGATAAAGGCTAGTGTTAATCCCATTTTGGATTAACAAAGATGCTCCTCCAATTGAGGAAATTAATAAGTGTTATGTAAAGGCACTATAAAAGTTGTACATTTTGAGATACTGGCCACCCAAGGCCTTAGTTAGTAAATTTTGGACGCCCAAGTGTGAATAAGGACCAGAAGTATAAAAGGCAATTTCTCATAATGAAAGAACACAATCCCCCTTTGTGCTATGGGAGCTCTTGCTTTATCCTCTCTGTGTGTGTGAGAGAGAGAGAGAGAGGAGTGTACTCTAGTGCATGTTCCTCTTCTATGCATGTGTATTGGAGAGTGAGAGGAATATTGCCTTGCATTGTGGTGTGAGCAACTCCGTGGTAATAGTGTGGAGGTGGAGATTGGAGGAGTGGAGCTTCCCAAAGCAAGCTTGGAGAGCCTCAAGGGACGTGAGCTCAAAGCATTGGTAGTATCCAATGATAGTTTTTGTCTACTATTGCTTCTTCTGACTGTGAATGGGTAGAGTTCTCTCTTGGGAGGTGCAGTAGCCCACAACATTTTTGGCACCATTTCCAGGGAAACACCATTGCTTCTTCCATCCTCTTAGAGCTCCAACTCCTATTATGTAAGATTCACTATTGCCTTTGCATTTTGAAGGTGCTGATAAAACTTTGTAGATAAGGTTTGTGGAAAAGAAGGAATTATAGTAGTTGTGGAAAATCATGTGTTTGGAAGTGTGTGTGAGTACTTGGTAGTACCTAGAGAAAAACTACACTTGGTTTTACTTTTACTTATGATGTTTTCATCACCAATTTCTAAAGCGTGAGCTAGCATTTGGTGACACGCCTTGTACCGTTTTTTCTAAAAATCATGAAAACTACAAAAACAAAGAGTCATTGGTTGTGTTGGTGACTTGCATTGCACTCCAAATGCTTGGCACAACCTTTCTGGAACTTTTGAATAGGAAAATCACACTAAAATCATCATTTTGTTTGAACGATCAAGAAACAGTTCACGACGTGAACCGTGGTCTGCTACTTTTCCTTCACGACGTGAAACACTCTCCGTAATTAGTGCCAAAAATTTCAGGATTGCATTACTAAAGTTAGGGCACCTTATCCTGGCACGTCTGACATAAAGAAAAGCCAAAAATCTTATCTCGTGAAAGTGCGGCAAAATAGTTCACAACGTGAAATATATTCTATTTCACGAAGTGAAGCACCATCTAATTTATGACGTGCACGGACTGCTAGTTCACGGAGTAAGGGTTGTCAAACCAACGGTGAGATAAGTTTATAAGTACACTATAAGAGTCCCCCCGACTCGCATTACTACAATTCCAAGCTGAAATTTCGAAGCATGAAACACAAGGGGTCCACTATGTGAAACATAGTTCACGACGTGAGACACAAACTGCTAATTCACGACGTGAACTGTAGTCTGCTGTTTCACAGAGATATGATGTTTCACAAACAACAAGAGTCGACTTGACAGGAAACCAATCGTAGTGGTTAGAGTTGAGATTTAGCCTGTTAAACACATTCTCATGCACTTGAGATCAGGGAAACTCATTAGAGATGACCTTAACCCCGACGACAGTACATCAAATCACCCAGGTTCTTCCTACCAAAGAAGTGTTAGTTCAGGTCACTCGGCAAGCAGTCAATTGAGTGTTACAGCTTCTTGGAGAAATTCGACCGCTATAGAAACAAGTAGTGAGGAATCCATGGAAGAAGGGCTAAATTATCTGGCTTTAGAGAGGAAGAAAAACCAACTTCTCCTACTACGAAGTCCAACGGAATCCATGGAAGAAGGGCTAAATTATCTGGCTCTAGAGAGGAAGAAAAACCAGCTTCTCCTACTACGAAGTCCAACGGAATCTTTGATATGGCCAGGGGATTTTTTGGTCTCCAGTGCAACATGGAAGATGAAGTGCAATCTGTGGACACAAGCCCATCAATAGCACAGGACATGGTCTAAGACCAGATTTACTAACCTAACCTTCTGGCCCCAGGAATGCTAACATAGTGAGGATTAGTGGGATGACCCCTAGGGTTAGTGGGATGACCCCTAGGGTTAGGAGGGATAAGAAAAATGCTGCCAAAATAGGTCAAATCTTCTTCCCCACATCTAAGGAAGTGGAAGTAGACTTGAAGGTGGCCGAAGTAGAGCGACAATGGCAGCTACTTAGCTTAAAAAGGCAAGAGCTCCACACGCGAAGAACAATGGCAGAACAAAGGGAAATGGATAATGTGAATCTATTTTGACCATGCGGCAAGGATATAGAAACATCTGGAAATGTCACTGATAACTTATGGATGGGGATGACAAAAGGGGGAATCCAGCCCTAGAACCCATCAATGAGAAACCAAAGGCTAATGAAAGCCTTGAAACACAAGAAGAGGTGGACAATCTACCTAGGGCATCTACAGAAGGAGAGGATCGACTCTACACAAGAGAGGATATACAAGAAATGATCAATGATCCCACCTTCATGCAGAGCATGAAACTTTTAATCCAACAAAGGCGGGCTGAGGCTGCTCACAATGAGCCAGGTGATGAAGAATTACCTAGACCCAGTCATAGACCCAAATTGAATAGAAGAACCAATGCTGGAAGAGGACGAGGTCTAGGTAGGAGGGGGGAGGGGGTAAGCTCCTCGAAGGCTAATTGTGGATCCTAACACAGATCTAAATGTGGCCACAAGGGCGGATCTCTTGAATATGGCTACATAAATGAAGGTATGGTTAGGTAACTAGGAACTGTCCTTGAATCCAGACCATCTTAGATGAAGCCACACATCATTTCAAAGCTGGTGCAAAAGTTTCAGGAGATGGGGACCCTATCCAACACATAGAAGTCTTTAAGTCAACCTGCAAAACATGTGCGCCAGCGATGTAACCATGATACATGATTTTTCTCTAACCCTAGAAGGGAAATCCCACCAATGGTATCAAACCCTAAAGCTTGAGGAGGAAGTCAATTTCACACGGCTTAAAAATGTGTTCATACCAATCTTTGCTCGAAGTGGTGATAGGTGGAGTCATGTGGCATAGTTCTACAACATCAAGTAAAAAGACAATGAGTCCATGCGAGATTATGTTTCTCGGCTCAAACACTTGAACTCAAGATGTAAAGTGAGGAAAAGGCTAGCTGATATGATCAGTTTTTACCATGCTTCCGAAGAGGAGTCCGAGATCATAAGATGCATGATTATATGGTGTTAGCCCAACCGAGCACTCTAGATACGTGTTGTAAGTTGGCAGTTTAATATGAGGATAACATGCTCGAGTTTCTGTAACCAGAAGACACCAAGGCAGCTTTAGTAGTGGCAGCATCACGAGTATCTAGGCACTGCCCTTGAATCCAGACCATCTTAGATGAAGCCACACATCATTTCAAAGCTAGTGCAAAAGTTTTCAAGAGATGGGAACCCTATCCAACACATAGAGGTCTTTGAGTCAACCTGCAAAACATGTGGGCTAATGAGCGATGTAACCATGATACATGCTTTTTGTCTAACCCTAGAAGGGAAATCCCACCAATGGTATCAAACCCTAAAGCCTGAGGATAAAGTCAATTTCACTCGGCTTAAGAATGTGTTCATATACCGATCTTTGCTCCAAGTGTGGTGATAGGTGGAGTCATGTGGCACAGCTCCACAACATCAAGAAAAAAGACAATGAGTCCATGCGAGATTATGCTTCTCGGCTCAAACCCTTGAACTCAAGATGTAAATTGAGATGTAAATTGAGGGAAAGGCTAACTAATATGATCAATTATTACCCTGCTTCTGGAGAGGATTCCGAGATCATAAGATGCATGATTATATGGTGTTAGCCCAACCGACCACTCTAGATACGTGCTGTAAGTTGGCGATTTAATATGAGGATAACATGCTCGAGTTGCTGCAAACAACCAGAAGATGCCAAGGCAACTTCGGTAGTGGCAACATCATGAGTATCTAGTCATCAGGACACATGATCCAAGAACAAGCAAGTTGGCAACATGATAGTCAAGGAACTTAGTAATGCCATCTTGGAGAAGCTAAAGGTTAGAGATAGGAGAGAAGCATCAGGGAATGCCCATCTCTACCCCCATAGAGAGTTGATTTGGTACTCTATTTGTAGACAAAATCACACGAGCACTGAATGCCCTCACCTAAGACCAAGCAATTACTTTATTGTGCTCATTGTCAGAGACTAGGGAACCATGACACTGCCATGTGCAGATATCAAAGGATCCAACCTCTAGTACAACTACCAGCACCCCATAGTGCCTCTAGCCTTACCAGCCCATTTGAGGTAGACCAATGCGGCTATAGGGCAGCCGAATATCTCCTACTTACCAAGGGGGATGTTCAAAATGCAGGACATGTCGCCATTTTCGCCACCTGTCCTAACACCACAGCCTCCATAGACCAAGATCAACCAGGTATTGATCGATGAATCCTTGGAAGAGGGAGAAATCATGCACGAGATAGAAGTCAATAACGACTACTACGAGGAGCCCATGGAGATCACACCGGAGTACTATGTCTTGCAAAACAACACGCCAGTACCAGCGTTTTGAACTACGGTACAATGTTTCAAACCACTGTACAATGGAAAGGAAAAGACATAAACTCAACTATGAGAAGGGAACCCATACAATGTTTTCATTGGAATGGACCTCATCGAGTAGCGGAGTGTCCTCTAAAAAATGTGGCTAATGCTCGCCAAACCCAGCTAATCGTAGCATAGACCAACGTCATGCCTACACTTTCATGTGTTAAGTGTGGTGTTGATCATTTGATCAAGGACTGCCCATATCGTGTCAATGGATCTGCTTCTACTTCTAACCATGCCACCATCAGAACTATAAGTGTGCAGCCTGGAAACATCACGCCACTGAATGTCCTGACACGTGCCGAAGCGAAACAAGCAGACAAAGGAAAAAACTCAGGAGGTGTTACAACCTCTAAGATAGGAAGAAGAAGAAGAGTGAAAAAGGTGGGCAAGGGTGATACCATGGTCATAATTCATAATGGATCCGAGGAAGATACCATTGACACCGGATCCACCCAATCAAAGAAAGGAGATGACCAAGTGCCAAAACCAAATGAGCAGCCAAAAGAGGGACCAGCAACCCCCAAAGGTGTTGGAGAATACCCTAATGCTGCTGAAGAAGAAATAAGGAAGCTAGAGGAAGCTGAGGAATGTCAACATAGCCATGAAGCCAAATTGAGGGCTAACAAGGCTAAGGATACAGTGTATCCACAAAATGAGCTATTTAAAGAAAGGAACTTGGATGTGCCTACTACTCCAATTCCAGAAGAGTCCAAAGAAGGGACTCATGGTGACCTCATAGTAGCAAGAATGTTTGAGGAGGCAGATCAATATTTATCAATCCGTTCATTCCCTAGGGTTGAATATGTAATAAACACGTGGAAGGAGCCCTCACTTGCCAAAGAACCTAGAGACATAGGTAGTCTCGTAGCCATACTGTCCACAACTATCAAAATGCCACTAGGACCATTGCTATGCAGCACACTAGCATTGTGGGCAGATGTCAAGGACTAGGTAGAAGGAAGAATGAACCCAATGTCCAACACAGAAGAGAGTCAGTCACCTCTAGCAGAAAAAAACCTAGTTCCTGAGGAAATGGGAGCACCTAGATTCATCAAAATACCTATCAACAATTGGGCCGGTATTATGAGAGTGATGACACAAGTGCCACAATCCCAATCCACCATAACGGGTACCAAGAACTTTCTATCCTGGATGGAGGTGCAGGTGTGAGCATCATCACCAAGAGATTTTGGGATAACTGGGGAAATCCAGAATTAAAAAGGGCGGATCTAATCGTCAAGATGGTGGATGGGACATCTTCAAGACTTATGGGGCTATTGAAAAACGTTCAACTTAAGGTCTTTTCATTCCGTTACCATCATACATCTATTGTAATGGACTTTCTGTGCCAGCCAGATTCTTACGATATTATCTTAGGCAGACCCTTCATGAGGGAAGCTAAGGTGGTGCATGATTGGGCATTAGACCAAGTGTATATTCAAAGGGATTTGCAAATCCTAAAAATCCATCTCCATACATGGAAGGCACAGCCCATGGAAGGGAAATTGTTTGGAGATGATTCGGTCACCACAGAATGAACCACATCCTTGTAAGTCTGTCAACCAGATAGGAAGAATTCATGGGAAGAGGAAGATGCCGAAATGTACACTTCACTTCCACCTCCGGACTTTAATGAAACTAGATGCATGTACTAGCCACCATAGATGTGTTACCTCCCCACCAAAGGAACCAAATTCATTAAATCAGGAACCATTCCCACCACCTCAGTGTGCATGGTAGATGTGCAATCAAGAGAAGAGGAAACAAAGGAAGACACCTCTAGCACAGAAGAGTCTAGATTGCAAGGTCGCAAACAGCACACCCAATGCCTCAGGAAGTGGCAAAAACAAAAGAGCTATATCGCTCGACGAAATAACATGTTAGCAGTAAACCCACGGACACCCCCAGTAGTAGCTAAGATATCTCGAAGTCACTAAGGTGCATGAGGAGTTTTCGAAGAACTGGGGTGAGGAATTGAGTAAGATAACCTTAGCAGGAAAACAAGAGTAGAAAGCCACGCCTCAAGAGCCGAATATGCCGAAACTCTCAAAGGTAGGATGAAGAAAACGAAATAAGGCTCTAGCTGAAGCCGAGCGAGGCAAAGAACGTGATGGGGGTGGCTAGCACATAAGATGATGAGAACGACAAGCTTAGCCTGCTCTCAATGCCGGACCATTTCAAAACCTACACCATTGATGAAAAAAAAGTGGTCCAATTAACAGCCAAAAGGGTTAAGGAAAACGGCCAATCCACATCCTACAATCTAGCGAAAGTTAAGGAGGTAGACATTGTAGAGCGAGGGAGGATACCAAACATGTCTACATTGATAAAGACTTAACTACTACTAAAGAAGAAGAACTCGTTGCTCTCCTCAAAGAGTACATGGATTGTTTTTCTTGGAAATACATAGAAATGAAGGGTGTACCACCCAAGGTGGTTCAACACACTATCCTGATCATGGAAGGACTAAGACCATCCAGACAGAAACTGTATTAGACTTAACTACTACTAAAGAAGAAGAACTCATTGCTCTCCTCAAAGGTGAGGATACCAAACATGTCTACATTAATAAAGGCTTAACTACTACTGAAGAAGAAGAACTCATTGCTCTCCTCAAAGAGTACACGGATTGTTTTTCTTGGAAATACACAGAAATAAAGGGTGTACCACCCGAGGTGGTTCAACACACTATCTTGATCATGGAAGGACTGAGACCATCCAGACAAAAACTGTATTAGATGAATCCAAAATATGCGACGATTATAAAGAAAGAAATTGATAAACTCATCCACTGTAGATTTCATCTATGAGATTGAGCACACAGATTGGCTTTCACCAATCGTGATTGTACCAAGAAGAATGGGAAGCTAAGAGTCTGTGTTGATCTCAAAAAGTCAATGTAGCCCCACCAAGAAAGACCACTACCCCCCACTGCCATACAAGGAACATGTGTTAGAACAGGTAGCAAGCGAGGAAGCCTACAGCTTCTTAGATGGGTTGTCAACTACAAGGGTGTACAACAGTTTATGGGACAAGTTGGGTACTATCGACGATTCATCATATTCTATGTTGAAATCGCAAGGACATTGTATATACTACTGATCATCTTTGAATGGACTGAGAAATGTCAAAATGCATACGATAAGCTAAAGAAAGTACTTGAAAGATCCTTGTCCCCTCCGCGCAATGAATTCTGGGGTGCTAGCAGCAGAAGTAGCACTTCTTGCATGGGGCAGGATCCATCACTCGGGGCCTTGCCCACGTATATCCGGACAAGAGACTAATCTCTCGGTTCTTCTAAAGCCGAACCCGAAAAAACTTCCTTCGCCTAGAAAGCACGGGTGATTCCTCCAAGATATTTTTACTCTAACGTAGTCAAGAGCCTTAGCTAACTGAACTGATCTGACGGAACCCGTAAGTCCCATAGTCAGATCAAAGAAAAAACTTGCACTTGGATCATAGAGACCAACACTTTTTTCCTCATTAAGAGGCACAGCCGTTGATTCTTTTCCATAGAACAATTTTTATTCGAGATTTACTTCATCTATCGTACCATAATAGAATTGAGTCTCATTTTAGGGATCCATCAGTCTAGCCTAACCCCATCCAGTCCTGTGGGTTAGCCAATCGCCCAACAACTGTGGTGATGGGATCCATTTAAGAATTTGGTTAGGTTTTGTCCCGGGTACCAGGGAAAAGAGTTCCCAGGCCCCCTAGCCAGATATTCATGCAAACTTAAAACTAGTCACACCACTTACACACCCAATATGAAATTGCCGTTCTCACAGATTTAGTTGTCTTTAAAACAATCTTTTAATGAAACTATAGTATCATTGATCATAATCTTCCAAAATATCCGATTGAATCCTAATTTCTAATTTTTCCTTCATCGATGTACTTATGGCATCATTGGCAACCAGAACGCTCACCACCTAGCAGGGGCCTTTTTAATAGTTCCTAGCTCATAGTACCCGGCAATATATTCACTTATAGAAATCAAAATGGAATCTCCGTCGAAGATAAGCAAGATCAACCAACAGATCCATATAAAAGAGCCATGGACTCATCTGTTGAAGACCAACAAGGTCAATCAACCCGATCCATGCCCGAATTCAAAAAACAACTTTTACTCCTTGTTCCAATATCTTCCACAATGTACGTGTGGGTACCTTCGGTGACCCAAAGCTCGAGCACCGTATGGTCAGCACCCTCTAAGATCCTTCGCAGATCACCTGGCACTTCACTCATAGACCGCTTCCTTGGTCCCTCATCCATCGTACCGGAAGCTCACCATTTAAATCGAACTGAGGCTGGTCAAGACCTCGACCGACCTTGCTACATGAGACGTCCTCCGTTGACTCTCCGTCAGCTGTTGCAAACTTTATCAGATAGGTCTCCACGACCTCATTCACAAGACAGTCAAAATGTTTTCCCAACATTTTTGACATAAAATAATCATTTAAAAACAGGTCATAAATATAGTTTCTATAACGAACTCTCGTCTTTTGACATTGTTCCACATCAATCCTCATTTATTTCATATGTATTCCCATTCACATCACATCATTTTTCATCTCATCACATCTTTTCTCAATTATCCGCATCAGATCTCATCACTCGCATCTACCCATATCCACATCTCATCACATCATATTCATTCACATCACATATCACATCATATTCATTCACATCACATATCACATCTATCCCAATTTACATCACATCTCATTCACTCACATCCCGATTCACATGACATCGCATCTCATTCATTCACATCCCGATTCACATCTATTCACGTCCATCACATTCATTTACATCACATCACATTCATTCATATCCATCACATTCATTCATTCATCTCCACCACATTCATTCTCATAACCATCCCATCACATGCATTCTATCCACATTATATCACATCACTTTTATCCACATCATATCTCATTCATACACATCTCATCTCATTCATCCACATCCATCCAATCGTTCACATGTACGACTACTCACATCTATCCATACATTCATATCTATCACTTCACATCCACATATATTCATGTCACATCACATTCTTTCACATACACATCCAAATCCATTCTTTCACATACATCCACATCCATTCTTTCACATACTCATCCACATCCATTCTTCACATCCATTTTCATCACATACACATCCACATCCATCCATTCATTCACATCTATCTGATTCACATCACATCTCATCACATCTATTCACATCACATTACACATCCACATCCATCCATTCATTCACATCTATCTGATTCACATCACATCTATTCACATCACATTACATCCATCCATTCATTCACATCTATCTGATTCACATCGCATATCATTACAGCTATTCTATGCAAGTTTTCAGTTTGATTTTTCTTTTGAATACAAGGAGTATTTCTTGAATCAGTATCCCCAAAACTTCTTGAACGGAGTTCTGAATTTCATACCAGAATTCCTCAAATTCTATAACCTTGATCCACAAATCAATTCGAAGGGTTTCAAACTTAGTTTCAGATTTGGCGGGAGTTTTGAGTGTATTTTTCTAAACTGGTCACACCTTCTTTTCTCAAAACTGACGAAAGAGTTTGATCTTGGTCATAGTCTGATTCAAGGTTCGAGTCGGATAAGATTATTCCTGATCTATCTTTCTCGAAAAGGTTTGATAATTCAATTACTGTTTTACTAAATTTCTTCCTTTGAATGTTCACTTAACTGATTTCTAAATTAGTTACGAATTCCAATGAGAAAATAGATTAATCATTTATCTGAATATTTCGATCTCGATAGATTTCCTAAATTCTCTTTTTACAATCCGTGTGAGTATAAAACGATAGAAATTTCTCTCTTAGAGTATTTAATTATTCATTTATCAAATACTCATAAAATTTAAATATAGAATTTAAGAGAATTCTAATTTTGATATAAAAATTCTTTATACATATATTTATGCATAAAAATCAACTTGAGTGGGAATAACTCTTTTATAAAAAAAACCTTTTATGCATCTATTTATGCATAAAATCAAATTTAATAGGAATAACACTTTTAAAATAAAAAGAATTTCTTTATGCATCTATTTATGCATAAAAATTAAATTTTATAAAAATAACGTTTTTATATTTTAAAAAATCCTTTATGCATCTTTCTATGCATAAAAATCAAATTTAATGAGAATAACACTTTTGTAATAAAAAAATTCCTTTATGCATCTTTCTATGCATAAAAATCAAATTTAATGAGAATAACACTTTTGTAATAAAACAAATTCCTTTATAAATCTTTCTATGCGTAAAAATCAAATTTAATGAGAATAACACTTTTGTAATAAAAAATTTCCTTTATGCATCTTTCTATGCATAAAAATCAAATTTAATGAGAATAACACTTTTGTAATAAAAAATTTTCCTTTATGCATCTTTCTATGCTACATAAAAATCAAATTTAATGAGAATAACACTTTTGTAATAAAACAAATTCCTTTATAAATCTTTCTATGCATAAAAATCAATCTTAATGAGAATAACACTTTTGTAATAAAACAAATTCCTTTATGCATCTTTCTATGCATAAAAATCAAATTTAATAATTAATATCAGTGATATCCATGCATATTCATAGGTGAATATGTACATGGAGTAATTATAATATTTCTTTTAGATGCAAAAATGGTGAGAATTACTCTTTTGGAATAACATAAAAGTAAACTTTCTTTTCCACAAAATTCTGGAAAGTTTGCCATAACCTCCTTTGTATGGCTGACCATTTCTCATTTTTTTTCATTCTTTATTTAACTTAAATTAACCCAAATTAGATTTATCTAATCTACACAATTTTCTAAATTCAAGAGAGTAAACAATAAAAAGAGTTTAATTAATCATTTAGTTAATCTTTCTAGGATTGAGAAAGGTTGGAATGTAAAGAGGATAAGGAGGTGGCCTTTTTATCAAAGGCATAGCATTTGAATTTACTTCAACATCTGCAAAACATAAAAATTAAGAAAACCATAGATTCTATGTAAGAAAATTAGCTTACATAAAGCTTGTAAGCTCTCCTTTGGCTTGAGGGATTGAGGGTTCTACTCTTGTTTGAAGCAAGAGTGGCCACCAATTCACTTTGGAGAGGATTAGGCCAAAAACAATTGAATTATTAAAAAATTCAATGTAGATGGCTCAAGACGACATGAGCAGAGTAACAGTGCATAAATACTATTAAGCTTTTACAAAGGGGGAGGCTTCTATTTATAGGAAAAAGTAAGTCTCTAACCAAGCAAACTGATTCTAGAATTTTCCAGATCAATTTGGTCAATTTTTTACCATTTTTGGGTCAGTTCAGCTTACTTTTTGGATCTAGTTTTGAAATAGGAGAGAGGAGAGATGAAAATATCTCATTTTATTGATTAAAAATTGGGGGTAATGATGAGAAAAAGGTGGCTACTTCATGAGGGGAGATCCCCACACTGAGGTGTCAAAATTTAATTTTTTAATTGTTTCTTTGGTCCATAGTCCACTCTTCATCTTATGTGAGCATTTACTCATTTTTAGGGGGTTTTTCTTTTATTCTTCAATTTATCTCCTCCCTACATTTGGATTAATCTTATTGGTCCATAGGAGCCTTAATTAGACCATAATCCAAAAAATTTTAAAAATCTGGACCCTTAGGCTAAGGTCCTTTATACCTATTTTCAATTAATTCCAATGGCACATTGGAAAGTTCTTTTTGAATTTCTGTTTCAGGGGAAATCATTTGACACTAGGAAGATTTTTATATCCAAGAATATCTCAATTTTGAATTACCTCCCTCTAGACATTTTCTCTCTCCAGGCCAAAACAGGGTAAAACATGATCTTTCTTTTATTTCAGAGAGGGGAATAATTTTAAGATCAGAAGGGAAGGTTCTTACGCCTGTACACCTCAAAAGCTGGAGGGAGGAATCTTACATCCTACCCCCCTTAAAAAACTCGAGATGTCCTCATCTCGCAAACTAGAGGACAACTCTTTCCCTTAAGATCCAATTGATTTTGGGGTTCCTTATAGTCTGGTCAACCCAACAGAATCCTAGGATAAAGATCCCTTATACAGAACTCATCATCAGATAACAATTCTTTCTGATCTTATTATTCATATCCTTAACACAATAATGGTCCATTAGACCGAAATTTCCATTTGAACATTCCTCTGTGGGAATTTCAATTATACAGGTTTTTAATTTGTCATCCCTTAACTTGATCCACTGGGTCAAGTGTTAACAGTAGCAATCTGTCAGCACAATCCACTAATCTCATAGTGATTTGTTGAAGTCATTATCGTCATTCCAGTTACGAACATCATCACAGGGACTCATCCTCATTGTGGTTTTACTCAGCTTATCACTTTTCAACCAAAATTCAAAAATCATCATTTTTTTCAATCATAATCCAATTCAACTCATCAGTTCTCAACCAAAATTTTAAAATCATATCAACCACATTTGAATTCATCATCTGGATAGCATTTTTGCTTATAATTTCAAGGTCTTAGATTTACTCGTATATACTGTCAGTTAAAGAGCTGCAGTTATACCCTCTGTATATACGGGTAGTCACGGTCCTTGGAATTATAAGGTAAATACCATCATGTCTAAGCCTCAAGCAAGTCAGTACTTCCATGCAATTGCGGTACTTCCATGCAATTGCGGTACTTCCTTGCTTGTTCTTTCCTCTTGCTTGCCTTCTTAGCTCTCACACAAACCAGGCTCTGATACCATAAAGAGAATGTGGGGGAGAGGGAGAGCTTCAAACCCTAGCAAGCAAACACACACACACACAAGAGAGAGCAAGATACAAGAGAGTGATGGATAGCTGAATTTTCTTCTATCTTCTTCTTCTCTACTCAACCAACATAACATAAAGATAAGAGTACACACTATATGGGTTAGTACTCAACTACTACAATATACAAGGGTCGGTCCATAATGTGAATCCGACTAAATGAGCTGGCGCTATAACGATGCCAATCTCTAGTAATCCAAAATGGCTGTCACACAACCTGTCATCCCATTAGCCGCATATTACCCATAATCTCACCAACCATGCTAGTGGTGTTTATGCGGAAGCTATCACCCCCAAGCAGGTCATCAATGTTCGCCGTAGCACTAGTTGAGCTCGATATATCAACATCCCATCATGAAACATCTTTTCAATTAAGCATCATTTAGTTTCTCCCATGGCTCACATTATGTGTCCAAGATTTTTATCCGAATATAAAATCTCTAATGGTTTCGTTTGGTTTTCACTCAATCAAAAAAAATAGAGTTCTCTTACTGCACTCCACCGATAACCTTGTCTTGAAAAGCCATGGATAAAGGCTATTGTCAAGGTCCTGAAATTCGTTTTAATGGGGCTGGCATCAATGTGATGAGCCATCGACTAGCCTTTCCCACTAAAAGCAAGGGTTCAACACATATACCTTGGTGGTGCAGTTTGGATTTCCAAAGGCTTCACATCTTTGTTCAAACATTATAAATTGAGCAAAATCAGTCGTTCAATCGTACTTGCCCATGATTTTGGAAATCTGTATGGCCGTGTTGTTTGATGAGTCACTTAGGCCGTGTGTGGGTGCTCTTGTGGTTATAGGACTCATTTAGCCCTTGGGCAACCCCCTTCCTAGATTATTCAATATGTCCAAGGTGTGGGCATCTAGGGGCTACAAAGGGTTGGTACCCAGCCTCTCAAGATGTCCCACATCTTCCACTGTAATCAAATCCTTCTTCAGAAATATAAAAGATCTTGTTTCTACCAGTTTTGGCCTAGAGAGATAAAATCTTCTAGAGAGTGATAATTCAGTTTCTAAATATTTTTGGATAGAAAAATATCTCATCTTATTAAAATAAGTTTCCCTGAAACAGAAGTTCAAAAAGATTTTCAGCAGAAGGTGCATTAGAAATTAAGTATAATCTGTTCAAGAGGCATTATCCTGGAGGTGAAGATTTTTTCAAAATTTTAAATTAAGGTTCCTATGGACCAATAAGATTCATCCAAATGTAGGGAGGAGATAAATGAAGAAATAAAAGAAAAATCCCCCAAAAATGAGTAAATACTCACATAAGATGAAGAGTTGACTAAGGACAAGGTTAATAGTTAAAAAAGGGAGATATTTAGAAGTAATGATGCATTTTTGACACCTCTGCATGGGGGAATTCCCCTCATGAAGGAGGCGCCTATTTCACATGCTTGAATGAGTTTTAAAATCCCAAATAATGGGATATTTTTATCTCTCCTCTCTCCTGTTTCAACTAGATCCAAAAAGTGAGCAAAACTGACCTAAAAATGGTCAAAAATTGACCAAACTAATCTGGAAAATTCTAGAATCAGTTGGCTTGGTTAGAAGCTCATTTTTTCCTATAAATAGAAGCCCTCCCCTTTATTGAAACTCAATAGTGTTTTGCACTGTTACCCTGTCTCTCCCAAGTGCCAAAAACAGTGAATTGTATTCATAATTCATTAGTTTTTGACCTTCCTTCTTCTAGAAGATTGGTGGCCACTCTTGTCTCAAACAAGAGTTGAACCCTCAAACCATCAAGCCAAAGGAAAGCTCTCAAATTCATTAGTAAGTTGGTGATTCTTCTCTTTTCCATTTATTTTATGGTTTTTATGATTTTTTATGCTTTTTGTCTTCTCTAAAATTGCAAGTGATGTTATGCCTCATTGCAAAAGGCATTCTCCTCTCTTCTCTAGTAAATCCAACCATTCTCTATCCTAGGTGAATGATTAATGATTAAAGTCAAGTTTTTTATAATGTTTGTCTTAAATAAGTAGAAAAATGTTTACTTTAGAATAATCTCAATACTCTTGGTACACTTTTAATTAATTTTAGAGACTTAAAAATTAAGAAATGGTTGATTAGGGTTGAGATGTCCAGACAGATGCTTGATGACATGGAGCAACAGATGCAGGAAATTCGTAAAGATATAAAAGCTGCCCAGGATCAACAGAAGCAGTATGCAGATAAGAAGAGGACAGACAGAGAATTCAAAGAAGTAGATATGGTCTTCATTCAAGTACGGCCCAAAAGAAGTTCTCTATCTCTTGGGAAGTACAAGAAATTATCTCCCAGATATTGTGGGCCATATCTGATTACAAAGAAAGTAGGTGACTTAGCATACAAGCTTCTTCTGCCTCCTCATATCAAAGTTCATAATGTATTTCATGTAAGCCTTCTAAAGAAATATGTGCCAAGCCCAAATCATGTGCTTGATGAAATCCTAACCTCTTCAACCCAAGGGTAGATGGAACTCCAACCTGAAGAAATTCTTGATGTTCGAGAAAAGATTCTCAGGAACAGAATTCTCAGAGAATTATTAGTAAAATGGAAGTTCTATCCTTTTGAAGATGCCACCTGGGAGAATGAAGTCGATTTGTTGCGGGATTACCCCCAGTTTGCGAGATGAGGACATCTCGCGTTTTTCAAGTGGAAGAGAATGTAAGATTCCTCTCCAGCCTCTCAAGATGTCTAGCATCTTTCCCTGTAATCAAATCCTTCTTCAAAAATATATAAGATCTTGTTTCTACCAGTTTTGGCCTAGAGAGAGAAAATCTTCTAGAGAGTGGTAATTCAGTTTCTCAATATTTTTGGATAGAAACATATCTCATCTTATTAAAATAAGTTTCCCTGAAACAGAAGTTCAAAAAGATTTTCAGAAGGTGCATTAGAAATTAAGTATAATATGTTCAAGAGGCATTATCCTGGAGGTGAAGATTTTTTCAAAATTTTAAATTAAGGTTCCTATGGACCAATAAGATTCATCCAAATGTAGGGAGGAGATAAATGAAGAAATAAAAGAAAAATCCCCCAAAAATGAGTAAATACTCACATAAGATGAAGAGCTGACTAAGGACAAGGTTAATAGTTAAAAAAGGGAGATATTTAGAAGTAATGATGCATTTTTGACACCTCTGCATGGGGGAATTCCCCTCATGAAGGAGGCGCCTATTTCACATGCTTGAATGAGTTTTAAAATCCCAAATAATGGGATATTTTTATCTCTCCTCTCTCCTGTTTCAACTAGATCCAAAAAGTGAGCAAAATTGACCTAAAAATGGTCAAAAATTGACCAAACTAATCTGGAAAATTCTAGAATCAGTTGGCTTGGTTAGAAGCTCATTTTTTCCTATAAATAGAAGCCCTCCCCTTTGTTGAAACTCAATAGTGTTTTGCACTGTTACCCTGTCTCTCCCAAGTGCCAAAAACAGTAAATTGTATTCATAATTCATTAGTTTTTGACCTTCCTTCTTCTAGAAGATTGGTGGCCACTCTTGTCTCAAACAAGAGTTGAACCCTCAAACCATCAAGCCCAAGGAAAGCTCTCAAATTCATTAGTAAGTTGGTGATTCTTCTCTTTTCCATTTATTTTATGGTTTTTATGATTTTTTATGCTTTTTGTCTTCTCTAAAATTGCAAGTGATGTTATGCCTCATTGCAAAAGGCATTCTCCTCTCTTCTCTAGTAAATCCAACCATTCTCTATCCTAGGTGAATGATTAATGATTAAAGTCAAGTTTTTATAATGTTTATCTTAAATAAGTAGAAAAATATTTACTTTAGAATAATCTCAATACTCTTGGTGCACTTTTAATTAATTTTAGAGACTTAAAATTTAAAAAATGGTCAGCCATACAAAGGAGATTATGGTAAAATTTTTGAAAATTAGTGAAATAAATTTCATCTTTTATTATTCTAAAAGAGTAATCCTTATGGTTTCTATATTCTAAAGTATCATTTTCATGCATAAAAGATGCATTTTGATTATTTGTATAAAAGAAAATTAGTATTATTACTTTCATTATATTTGATTTTTATGCATAAAAGATTTTTTTTTTATTATAAAAGTGTTACTTTTATCATATTTGATTTTCATGCATAGAAGTATGCATAAAAGATTAATTTTTATTATAAAAGTGTTACTTTTGTCATATTTGATTTTTATGCATAAAAGATTATTATAAAAGTGTTACTTCTGTCATAATTGATTTTCATGCATAGAAGTATGCATAAAAGATTTTTTTTTTATTATAAAAGTGTTACTTTTATCATATTTGATTTTCATGCATAGAAGTATGCATAAAAGATTATTTTTTTATTATAAAAGTGTTACTTTTATCATATTTGATTTTCATGCATAGAAGTATGCATAAAAGATTAATTTTTATTATAAAAGTGTTACTTTTATCATATTTGATTTTCATGTATAGAAGTATGCATAAAAGATTAATTTTTATTATAAAAGTGTTACTTTTATCATATTTGATTTTTATGCATAAAAGATTATTTTACTCTTACCATATTTGATTTTCATGCATAGAAGTATGCATAAAAGATTAATTTTTATTATAAAAGTGCTACTTTTATCATATTTGATTTTCATGCATAGAAGTATGCATAAAAGATATTTTTTTAATATTAAAAGTGTGATTTTCATCATAAATGGTTTTTATGCATAAATGGATGCATAAAAGATATTTTTTAAAAGAGTGATTTTTACCATAAATGATTTTTTTTATGATAAAAGTGTGACTTTCATGAGAATCGGATTGTATGCATAATTAGATGCATATAGAATCTTTATAATTAAATAAGGGTTCTCCTTAATCCTCTATTTAATTTTCACAAAAATTAGAAAAATGAATAAGTAGATAATCTGTGAGAAGAAATGCTACCGTAATGAAAAAAATTCAATAAAACTATCGAAGTCAAAGATCAAGATAAATGACTATCTTAGTCCTCATAAGAAATTCATGTTTTAGAAACCTGTAAGCAAATATTCGTCGAACGAAATTTAGAAAAAGAGAAATTGAAATAGTACCTTTCGAGAGAGAGAGTTTAGGAAGAACCTTTCCAGACCCAAACTCTGATTCTGATTATTGACCAAGATCTAATTCCTTCGTCAATGACGATGTGCTCAGTTCAGGAAAAATGCACTCAAAACACCCACCGAATCTGAAACTAAGTTAAGACTTTTGATTTTGATGTGAGGATCAAGTTAACAGAATTCGAGGAATTCTGCTTGGAATTCAGACCTGGATCTAGAACTATTGGGATACGGATTTAAGATTATTCATGGTTTTCAAACAAAAATCAAAACAAAACTTGCATAGAAACCCTGTTTTCTTAAAAGACTGTCTTACACCAGAATGTTGGAGGGAGCATTTGGCATATATGTTTATCTAAGGGAAGTTCGGTTGCAATAGCTGGCATGGAGTGTTCGAGGGACAGCTCACGCGGCAAAGCCTGCCGAGGTCTTGACCAGCCTCGGTATGGTTAAAATGCTGCGCTTCCGGTACGATGGGCGAGGGCCGACGAAGCGGAGTGCCAGGACACCTAAGGAGGATCCTGGAGGGTTCTGACTAGGCGATGCACGGGCTCGCGGTGCCGAGGACACCCATTCGTATGTCGAGGAAGATATTGTATGACAGACCAATGTTATTGTAATCTATCACTGGATCTCGTTGTTGACTCGCTGGTCTCAACGGAGAGTCCAGGGTGATACTGTTTTGTGAGAAACAGACTCAATGGAAATTTTGAAGTATGACATGTGTAACCAGTAAATTGTTTGTCAATGGATTGTTTTTATTAAAGTTTTAAAGAGGAATGTGTGCGTATCTATTTTCTAAGGCTAAAGTTAAGAAAGGCATTTCAATTATGGGTGGGTGAGTACTTGTTTGGTTCCACCGATTCCAGTGGTAGGGTGGTGGCTAACCCATGGACCGGATGGGGTTAGGTTGGAATCATGGAGTTTTAATAATCAAACTGAAAAATCTTAGGATTACGCTAGGCTTCGAGTAGATAGTTAATGCCCTGATAAATTTCTCGATTGAGTGGATCAACGGCTATGCCTAATCTTGATTAGAAAAAAAGCGTTGAATTGCTCAGATGATCAAATTATATCAGTGTTAGTTTCCTTCTATCTGGTTTATTTAGGTGGAGGATAGTTTAGATTTTGATCTCGTTAGAAAACTCGTTAAGAAAAATTCAAAAAGGTGGAATCGTCCCCGCTTTCCGGGCATGGAAAATTTTCCCGGTTTCGGTTTTCGGAGTGACCACCAGCCTAGTCTCATGCCCGGATATTCGTGGGCGAGGCCCTGAGTGAGAAACCCTGCCAGACGCATGAGGGGGTTGCTTCCGCTTCAGCTACCGAGAATCCGGCGCGTGGAGGGGGCAAAGGGATCTCACAGATGTAAAACCCGATGACACGCTTGTTGTCGGCATGGCAAGTGGTATTGGGAGATGTATTTGGGGCATGGATCTCAATGGCTCGAAGATATCAGCCATTGGGTTCGGTCTAGATGTGAGCCCACGTAATCCCTCTATCATTGCCATATCTTAACATTGCCAATTTCTCCTTCATGTGAGCAAGCACACATTTTTTTTTACAGGATACCCAATGGTTTAGATGTGTTCCTATTGTGCTTGACCAACGAGATTTGTGCCTAAAAGTGGTGGGCTTTCCCCAAAGGCCTCCCAATAATCCTTGGTCATTATGCTAAGACACCATCCAAGATTGTGGAGATTGTTGTTCCCCTTATAAAAAAATAAGTAGCACAACATTAATTTCACTACTTTTGAAGTTGTGTCCTTGTTCCCCCAAAGGCCTCCCAATAATCCTTGGTCATTATGCTAAGACACCAGCCAAGATTGTGGAGATTGTTGTTCCCCTCAGAAAAAGATAGGTAACACAACATTCATTTCATTGCTTTTGAAGTTGTGTCCTTGCTTGTTCCATGGACACTTTTTTGCTTATCCTTTGGTTTTGGATAAGGAAGGAGAGCACTCAATATGGTATGGCTCATCCTCTTCCTCTTCAAGTTTTGCTATATGTGCTTTTAAACTCCCATTCACTTTTGCATGTCCTTTGGTCTTAGGTAAGGAAAAAGAGTGTTGCATGGTTCATCCTCTTCCTCTTCAAGTTACGCTATATGGTCTCATCTAATTGGATAAGTCTCTCCAAAATTCCTTGTACCAGAGAACCTATATGGGATGATTCAAACTTCCTACCTCACTGGAGGTGGGCTTGGATCTACGAGGCGATGCCTCTATAATAAAGGATGTGCATCAAGGCGATGCCTCTAATGGGGTCAAAATGAAGCCATCATCAATTACCTTTAACAAAATTGTATGGTGACTATAATTACCCATTAAAGGCCAACTTTCACGTCTCCTACTGAGTCCTCCTTCATTGCATCTAGCAATGCGGGGTATGGTTGAATTGGTTCCAAAGGCAGAGGCTTTGAAATTGGCGCTTTTTGCAACCTCTTAATAAGAAAGGTTACCTATTCAGTATTTGATGCACTCTAAGGATCCTCACTGGTTCTATGATTGGCTCCAAGATAAGGTTTGGAATATGCTTAGGAGGTAGGGTCAGTGATTTTTACTTGACCCCATCACTTGCTCAAGAATAGTAGCCTTCACCTTCTTCACAAGCTCTTGGGCTTGTTTCATTCACTCCTTATCCATGCAGGATTGGGGTATGCTTTGAGTTTATTTGGAAGGTTTATGTAGTCACTGGGGTTCTTTTCTTTGGGAAGAGCTATTTTAAGCAGGAGATATCTTGTTGTCTCCAAAAGGAAGGAAGCTTTGGAGCTCTCATCTTGAACCACTTTCAATGATGCATAAAAATCACAACTTTCTCGCTCTAATTCACACTAACTATAGCTCAAAGATTATGTTTTTGTATTTCTTAATCGTAAATTCTAAGGTATTATTAGGTATTATTAGCTCAATGCAACAAGATTAAAGCCTTCATGTGAGCTTCAAAATCATGTAAATAACCAAAGAATAAGGGTTTTCCCCTTCCAATATGTAAACAAAATGACTTGATACCAAAAAGCTTCAAAACAAAATTAAAAGTAACAAAACTAACACATCCAAAGCTCCAAAACCATATGTTTTTTTTTAAGTGTGACCTCCTAATAAACAATGAGCAATATTGGGTTATCCTAATAGCTTGGAATGGATGGAAAAATAGAGCTAAGGCTTAGTCCCCCCATTGGCGGCCCCAAATATGTTCAAAAAATAGCTTACTATTAACCAAATCAACATGCTACCTTGCATAAGAGAGGGAGAGAAGAAGAGAAAGATGCCATGCAAGGGTCGGTTTGGAGACTAGCACTTAGCCAACCCTAATAAGGTGTAACTCCCTGATGTGAGGTCACTAGGGGCTCAGTCCACCTCCACTTGTGTCACTCAAATGGAGCTTCCAACAAGCTAGGTAGTAGAGAGAAAAGTGGAAGGGAGCTATGGAAAGCTCTACCTCTATTGCATGACTTTGTGTATACAAGAGGGATCTTGAGCAAGAGATAAGAAGAAGGGGGGGAGAGAAGACAAGGCAAGAATCATCTCCTACATGCACACACCACAATCAAGCATGCATGCATCAACAAATACAAGCTTACCACCCACCATAGCCACGAGAGAGAGAGAGAGAGAGAGAGAGAGAGAGAGAGAGAGAGAGAAGGCAAGGCTCAATTGTGATAATGGGATTGTCCCTTTTCATATTTCATAAATCACTTATATACATGAGCTCTCTTTTAATAATGGCTAGCCACCCGTTTACAATTGGGGGCCCAAAACTAACTTCCTAGCTTTGTGTACATCTAGGCTCATTCCTATGTGACTGGCATTACACAAGTTGTAAGCTCAGTCATCCCATATATCTTTTTCATTAAGCGTGGTTACATAACAATGGATTACAAGAAGCATAACCACGCTTGAAAAATGATGTTGACCAGTGTGGTTAACATACCCCCTACCCTAATTCACATCTGTCCTCGAAGCTTGCAAGAGTACTTAGCGATAGTAGATGAAGTAGGTGCGAATGAAGTCAAGCCGTCACTTGAGATACGGGGGGGGATCGATGGAATACCTCATAGCTCATCCAAAAAGTGGTCTCCATCATGTCTTCAAAGGTCTGCAGAAAGGTATGCAGTAGCAGGTGCCAAGCGAGCATCCATTGGATGCACTTATAGTAGCCGAATAACTGCTTCAAAGTGAGGCCTTTGTTGAGGTGGAAGGTGATGCCTTGGTTGCCCTTGTGGTAGTGGTTCCAATCCAGGAAGGATTCCAAAATGGTAATGATGAGGTGGAAGAAGCGGATGGTAGCCACAATTACGAGATTGGGTACTTGCTCATATCTATCGAGATGAAGGTGTGGATCTTTATGAGCATGGTGGCCTCAATGCAGAGGCTTTGGGTTGTCGATGGGGTGAACCATGGTTGTAGCAAAGTTTAGGGTTCATTTCTTACTCTTTACGGAAGAGGTCCCAAGCCTAGTGTTGGCGGATGGGAAAATAGGCAGGATCGATTTGGAGATGATGTGCACCTTGCAATATTGTTCCCAAATAAAAGGCTTGAGAAGAAAGGGTAAACGCCAGGTAGGCTACTCGCCCATAAGTTTGAACATGATGGGCTGAGCAAGAGGGGGATCACTGGTAACCTCCTTGTTTACGATGGGCCATCCAACCCCCACCCACCCCCTTGGACTTATCCCTAGAATGGTTGAGAAGAAGGTAGACACGCTGTTGGACACTGCCACCACCGAGCTCCCCACCCTCGCCATCCCTCCCCAAAACCCTACCCAACTCCTCGATCTTAACTTCCGAACCATCCAGCTCAACCTCCTCTAGTGTAATATCTTCCTCGACAAACCCATCTCCCCCTCCACATTCTCATACATCCTCACCAAGCTCCTCTTTGCCTCCATCTCCTTTCTTGCCACTATTTTCTTTCAAGGCCAACTTTCCTTCACCCAACCCACCACCCTCTTTGATTTCCCCATCCACCAACCTCCAAGCCAATCTCCTCAACTTGGCCCACATGCTCCGGTTCGAGTAACCCACTGCCACTGAAGACGCCATCAACCATGCCGTCCTCGACAGGCTCTGCCCATATGGATCCCTACTCCCCCTCCTGCACTGCCAAAGCCCTCCACTTCCTCCTCCTGCACTGCCGAAGCCCTCCACACGGGGTGGGAGATCATTTACACATCATACAAGTCCCTCCGCCGTTAAGTTCCCCCCTTGCACCCCCAAAGGCCTTCTCATCCTCTACCACCATCATCTCCAACTCCAAGTAATATAGGCCACTGGGATCATGTAATTTGATGACTCCCATGTGGCCTTTCCCTTGGATTTCTCCCCCAAGAGGTCGACGACGCTTGTCAATTCTTCCACTATAAGGGCCTCGACAATACCTCCTCCTCCTCTGACGATAATGACGATGATCAAAATGGAGGAGCGGCTCCTGGCCACTCCCCCATTGAGCCACCCCCACCCTCGTCTCCTCCGCATCAACCTCCCCCCCCCTCACCCATCCCAACCCAGTACTAGCTCCCAACTACCACCACCCCCAAGAACCACCCTTTCTCTCTTTCCCTCACAGTCCTCTACACCCCCTCACCTACCTACTCTGACTCCATCACCAACACCCCCCTCATCGCCCACCCTCCATCTCCAATTGGGCCTTCCCCTAAACGTCAAAGACATTCCCTCGACATCGACAAGGCCCCCCCTCTCTTTATCGCAACGCTCCCCAGTACCCTCTCCGTTTTGACAACCCCTCCACCCTCCTCACAGCTGCCCCCCAACTTCCCTTCCCCCACACCTTTGGAGGAAGGTGAAATCCCCCCACTCCCACCACAACAGAATGAAGAGGTGGACCCACCCCTCAACCCCCTCAACTGGCATGATCCCTTGGATCCCTTGGATCACATGGAGTTTGAGCAAGCAATCAACATCCTACTTGGTCGATAACTCCAAGAAGCCCCCACAGGGTGATAGACTGTGTGGATGTCCATGTCTTGTGGCCTTACTTGGATGCCAAGCACAACACATAGAAGCGTTAGCACCCCCGAGCCTCAGCAACTTGGAGAGCTGGGACTCTGTGTCACGCAGGGAACCCTTGCGATCGACTTCCTTGTACTAATGGAAGGCGAGGCTGATGGTGCGGTTATCATCTTCTCTACATGGGCCACTCTCTATTGAACGTTATGGGCTGTTGTTTGGGCAAGGGAGAGGGCATGGAGGGCCTGCTGCTGCTCGACATCTTCGCCAACCTACAAATGGTGTTGAAGCTCTATAAGGGAGTCCAATGTATTGGGATGATGATTTCGCGATCCTCGAGCGCCCTTTAGAGGTGATCGTTAGCCAAGGTGGCCTCATGGAGGGCCTCCTCCTGTGCTGCTGAGGCTAATCCAGCTATGGCATGGTTGCAGGCTCCTGTTGTTGTTGCTGAGTGTCAAGGTAATGGAGCTTGGAGGGTGGAGAGGTTGAAGAGGAGCGAGGCAGATGAAGAGAGATGGGGATGGCATTGGGACCCTCCAATTGAACAGCACGAGGGAGGTCGGTCCAGCCTACAGCATGATAAAGGACTTTGGTGAGGAGTGAGACTACCGCCGCCTGCAAGCTCCCCTTGTGGGTTCGCACACAGACGGCGTGCAGCTCTTTGTGCAGGTACTTAGCCTAATTCACAGGAACTCCTTGTTGCTGGACACAGGCGAGGGTAGAGAGGTGGCACTAACTGAAACGGTCGGCCCAATTCACAGGCACTCCTTGTTGGACACGAGCGAGGATAGAGAGGTGGCACCGACTGAAATAGTCGATCCAACAGGTTGTGAGAAGGAAAGAGACGACACGGGCGAGCATGACTAGCTCTCCCTGTTGGGTGATGTTTTGCCACTCGACCCCATCCTTAGTGGTGGATCCCTTTGTAAGTGCCACGAACGTGTTGAAATATACAAGTGAATAGGGTGTGTGTGGGAACAAGCTCTTGGATAGAGGCTGTAAAAGAGGAGATGTAATTGTGAAAGAACCTGTGAAAAGGTTAGGAGAATCTACTGGGAGAGAATAATGGGTAGCATGAGGGAATTTAGGAGTGTGGAGTTATTCTGGGAGATAATCAGGGAAAAGAGAAGAGGTGGAGAGAATCAGGCAAAAGGTGGAGATATTCAGGGAGTGAATCATGGAGAAATCAATGGGATTTGATGCTTGATGTAAACACTATAAATTGAGGCATAGCCCTAATGAGAATTTGCTGGTTTTTGAGTATCCATGCCTACATTAATCTATCTGCTAATTATTCACTAATTACGTCTTAATCATTTCTTAATCACTTTGTTAATCATGTTGATTCTAGTGTATGATCCACCATAGCTCATCATTATGCTCAAATTTCAACATGGTATCAGAGCCATGCCTAGAATCAACCAGATTTATGAGCCCATTAGTGAATTAATCAGGATTAGTAAAATAATTAGCAAAAAAATCAGTTTTTAGTAAGCTTTCACTCTTCCCCTTCACCCCCAGCCAGTGGAGGGTCTCTAGCATCTAGCACACATCAAATTAGGCCAAAAGCTTCTAGCCATAGCTAGCTAAGCTCCTTAGCTAACCTGTGAAAAGGTTAGGAGAATCTACTGGGAGAGAATAATGGGTAGCATGAGGGAATTTAGGAGTGTGGAGTTATTCTGGGAGATTATGAAAACATTGTAGCAACACTAAAGAATGTGCCTGAACTGAAGATACACGAGATAGAAGCAGCTCTACTGGAGCAAGAGAGCAGAGGCAAAGAAAAGAAAGAGCTCGACTCAACAGCAGGAGAGGAAAAAGCATTCTTCACCCGAGGAGGATTCTCTCGAGGACGAGGACGAGGAAGAGGCAGAGTAGGAGGGAGGACCTTCACTTGCCACAAATGTGGAAAGCCAGGACACATGGCGAGAGACTGCTACAGCAAACCCAGTGAAGAAGGAACGACATCGGCAAACTTCATGGAGGCTCCAAGAGAAGTGGAGTCGGATCATCTTTTCTGAGAGAGAGAGAGAGAGAGAACCCACAACCCAATGTAACCTGCCCCAATAAAGTAAAACCACCTCTGAGCCACCGATGATGTAGGCCAAGTGGTAGATGTATGTGTGAGCACTTTAGTCAAGGTCACGGGCACTTATAGTAGCCTTGGACACATAGAGAGAGAGAGTGTCAAGGACTATGGAGTTTAGGGACTTGAGGCACTGGTCGCGGGCTATCAAGTAAGAGGGAAACTTGATACAGGGTCCAGGTGTGTTAGGATTATTCACTTGAGGGGAGGTGTTGAAATATACAAGTGAATAGGGTGTGTGTGGGAACAAGCTCTTGGATAGAGGCTGTAAAAGAGGAGATGTAATTGTGAAAGAACCTGTGAAAAGGTTAGGAGAATCTACTGGGAGAGAATAATGGGTAGCATGAGGGAATTTAGGAGTGTGGAGTTATTCTGGGAGATAATCAGGGAAAAGAGAAGAGGTGGAGAGAATCAGGCAAAAGGTGGAGATATTCAGGGAGTGAATCATGGAGAAATCAATGGGATTTGATGCTTGATGTAAACACTATAAATTGAGGCATAGCCCTAATGAGAATTTGCTGGTTTTTGAGTATCCATGCCTACATTAATCTATCTGCTAATTATTCACTAATTACGTCTTAATCATTTCTTAATCACTTTGTTAATCATGTTGATTCTAGTGTATGATCCACCATAGCTCATCATTATGCTCAAATTTCAACAGAACGTGGCATAACACATTGGTAAGGTGGACATAAGGCTGCTCCACGCGTGTGGGAGATGGAGTGCCTCCCAAACGAGGTCCAGACTAAGGTGGATTGTTTGGGTGTAAACCTTGTTGTCCAGCCCCTATCCTGTAACCGCATTAGCATCATATCTCTCTGTGAAGTAGAGGCAATTCAGCAAGTCCGAGCTCCAAGGTTCCAATGTGGGTAGGCCATCGAGCTTGATTTACTCCAGATGGACCATGATGGCTAGATTTGTGATGGCCATATAGCATGGCCCTGTATAATAAAGGAGCTTGTGCTCCACCTTATGATTATTCTTCATAAGGCTATGGACTGTGGCCGCTGACGTGGCACATAAGAGTCTCACCCAGGTGCAACAGCTGGGTGGGGTGCTTTTCGTATTCCTTGAAACGGCCCCCTACTGGGCACTTCTTCTTCTTCTAGGGGGTATGGGTGAGGACCTTGTAAGAGGAGTCAAAGTGCTCGGCCATGTTGCTAAGAATAGGAGGCTGGTGGGGAAAGGTGAGAGGTCGAGGGGAAAGAGTTTGGTTATGAAGAGAGAAAAGAGTCAGGGAAATGAAAGTGGTGGGCCCCTTTTTGTAGATTTCCAGGAAGGGCACGGCTGTGGCTTCAAGATGGTATGGCCGCATCTTCACAATGGAACGGCCGTGTCTTCACAATGGAATGGCCATGTCTTGAGCTGAGAAGGATACGGTCGTGTCTTCAGAAGCATACGAGCATGGCTCCGATTGTTGACAAGGAAATAACTATGTCTTAGGGAGAGGAAGAAGGTATGGCCATGTCTTTAGGATGGTATGGCCATGTCTTAATTTTTTTGGCACCTTGTAAAGAGGTTTTGTACCATAAGGCTATATAGCTAGTGCCTCATTGCGAATTTTGTACTGACTCCTTGCCAAGTTTGCTAGAGTGAAAGGCAGCTCTAATCTAGTTTTGGCGAGGTTGGTAGCTCCATTGGAAGTGTGGAGGCTTCCATGGAGGGAGTAGTGGGGGTTGGAGATGCAAGTGGGGTTGAGTGGGAGAATCCAAGGGAGTCGGATGATACGTGGTGGGGGAGTAGCTGACGTTGAGGGTATATCACTATCGTGGATAGTGGACTACGGTTGCATGGTCAAGGGGTATTCTTGAAGCTTTTCTTTCCCTTTGTCCCATGCGGTAGTGGTGGTAGTGGTGGAGGCTATCTTGGGTTTCCATTAAAGGGTGGGTAACTTTGGGATGACCAGGGTCAGGAATGGTGTACCTCAGTTGTTGGGGGACCCAAATTTTCTGATTGCCTTCATAGAAGTTCTGAGCTTGGAGTAGAAGCTTAGGGATCCACCTATAAGTAGTCATTGGGCAAGGCTAGGGCTATGGTTGATGATGGTTCGACCTTGGGGAACGTTTTTGTTGGCAATTTTCATGTACCTTGTGGGCTTGGGGTTGTCAAATTGAGTGTCGTCGTCGCGAGAGGTATGAGGAGTTGGTTTTGTCAGTGCTTGAGTTTGGGAAGTGGATCAATGGGCAAGGGATCCACAGAGTTGTAGCACCTTCATAATATCCTTGGGCTGCAAGGAGCTTCTTGGTGGACGGTTGTGGAAGTGTCCAAAACAAACATGCGGCTTCAACCCAACAAGTTGTCAGTTTGAGGAAACGATGATGGACTAGCTTGAGAAAAAGAGCATCGTAGATGTCAAAGGAAGGCAAGGAGCTCCAAAATTGATGGTATAGACATGGAAGTATCAGTGGGCACAAAATTCCCGAGAGTGATCGATCATCATCGGCAATGTCCCGATTGGTCTTTACCTTTTCATGTGTTTGTGGATGCATCTTTGATGTGGTGATATTGGTAGTGTGTTGATGCAAGAATCATAGGAAGGATGGTCTCGACTAGTATATTATGCAAGCAGGATGATGTTTTGCAATTATTCCACCACGGATCATGAGGCTCTACGCATGGTGTATTCTTTTAATAAGTATCTTCTCGACAAAAAATGTTGATTTCATGTGTGTTCAAGTTAATAGGTTACCCTAGTCTTGCCAAAACTAGTATCATTTGGACTTCTCTTCTCGTAGAGTTGCCAATGCAATTTCCAGATGTAGGCATACTAGACCATTCATCGCGTCCTCACTTCGTTGGCACACTGCAATGCTTCCATGGCTATGGGTTGTGTAGGTAGAGATTCAATCACCTTGATGGAGGTGAGAAGAAGGTTGTGCCTACATTGAGGATCAATCACACAAGAGGTGGATAGAGAGGAAAAGCTCATGGAAGAGAGATTCTACAATCAAACATGTTTAAGCAAGCAAGATTCCTATATAACACAAGAGGGTTGGAAGTATAGGGAGAGCTCAAAAGTTCAAGGGAATCAATGGATATTGCTTAATGGCTAGCTTTCACACTAGGCCGAACAAAACTTATAAAAGGTTCATTGGCACTAGTTCTAGTCTTAATAAGCAAAAACATAAATGAAGTTTGTGACTTCTATATTTGAAATTAAGATATGGGTAAGGTCACTTCATAGATTCGAGCACCATCTTACAAGAGATAGGCTTCTACTTGTTGCTACTACAAGCGGGAGAGACGGCAAAGCCTATATTATGGTAGGATAGGCAGGCATGACTATGTTAATCCAGCGAAGTGGTTATACCCATGGTCCTAATAGTGACCACCTCCTTATGTCACCAATCTCAAGTTGTGAAGTTGTCAGTTCCGGAGAGGTGTGGATGGTCAAAGATGTAGTTGTTGAAGATATCAATCATTGTGCTTGGGGGGATGTTGGAGATAGAGTTTGGTTGGCGCTTGAATTAGGAAGTATGTCGAGGCTACATGTGATGTAAGAAATACTCAATACATGAGGCCTCATCTCTAGGGCTATGAGGAGTTTGGGCCCGTAAAGACTTGCTTATGGATTCATGCGCAACACCACCTTCATTTGATTAGCAATGATTGATTGTCGGCCAAAATTGTTTTGCGAGGTAAAGTACGATTTCGAGATCCCACGGTGGTACTAGAGCTTAGGCTTCTTGTAGCTTATTGCATCTTTTGTGTGGTGAGGTTGTTGAGACAATGGAGAGAATCAAAGAAGAGAAAATGGTCGAATGGTGGTTTTCTTTGAAGATCTTTGGAGGTTTCTACACACCATTGAAGAGGATCCATCATACCATGGACCAGGCTTTCGCTCACTATGGCATATATGGTTGGTGATTGATGATGAGGCTTCATGTAGGTGTTAGCTATTGTGAATATCTATGTATGCAAGATGTGCTTGTTAGGAAGTGAAAATCTCATGCGAGTAATGCAGGTATCATGTAGAGGATCTCAAGGTGTGTCCCTGTGCATTTTCCTCTATGTGTGAAAACTCTAACCCACACTTTCTTTGACCTTATTTTGTTGCTTTGTTCTTCATTTACCTTGTGAAGTGCGAAGTCCGCATCCATATTTGAGTTGATGAATGTCTTCCATTGGTGGCCATATGGGCATCCCTATTTGATATGATGAATATCTTCCATTGGTGGCCATATGGGCATCCCTATTTGAGTTGATGAAGGTTTTGTATCGGCTCCCATGGGTGCATTTAAAAAAAAGGAAAGCAATAGGTTGGTCTTGACATTGCAATGAGACTTATGAGTCTGCATTGGTTTCAAAGATACTGCCGGTCTTGCAAAAGTAAGTGATGAAGGGCATGCAAGAAAACCATCTACTGGATTGCCACCACCGCATGATGACAAAGGGTTTATAGAACTATAATGCTTCTTGCATTATAAGCTTGAGGACTTGTAAGACTAGAACTTTGATTCTCCACCCAACCATATCTCAAATGGACCCTAAACGCATGGTTATATAGACCTAAGTGATGAATGACCTTCCTTGATCTTTCATTGGCTAGGCATGGGCTTTTCACTCTCCAATGCCTCCTTAACTATCCCTAGAAGGCCTACTTCTGTGGCCTTTGGGCTTCCCTTGTGCATCATCTACATCCTTTTTACTTTAACCTTAATACCTATTAACCATTGCTTTAGGTATTTTCAATTTGAAATCCGCTGAACCTTATTTATATGCAAACCTTCTACATATAAACTTACCTTATAATGTTTCCTGTCAATCTCATAGCATTTCCTCTCCCTTAAAAGAAATTTTTTCATCCTCGATAACAAACTCAGGAAACCTTTTCTTCAGTGTAGCCACTCTTTCCCAAGTTGATACTTCTTCTAGACTATCTTTCCACTTCACTAAACATTCTTTAAGCACAGAATATCTAGTTTTCTTTTCTCGATATTCGAGAATCTTTTCAAGATCATGTGGAAGAATAGGTGGTTCTATGAAATCAACTATTGCTTCTTTTCCAATGATGTTGTCATTGTTTCCCATCTTATGTTTCAGTCAACTACATGAAACACAGGCTGCACTATGGATCCTTCAAGTAAAGCTACATTGTAAGCTACATTTCCAATTTTTTTCAAGCATTGTATAAGAACAACAATACCTTGGACTTAACTTTGGAACTTTTCCTCTTTTTAAAGTTTTTGACTTTTCAGAAGCATTACATATACTAAATCACCTTTCTCAAAATTAATTGTTCTTCTTTTACCTTTCTCATAACTAATAGAACGATCTTGCGCTCTTTTAACATTGCTTCTTGCAAAGTTTAACATGTCTTCCCTATCTTTGAGAAAGTCTTTTACACTCTGCAATTTTTCTTTTTGTAACCCAATAGCTATGGGTGCTCTAGGTTAAAATCCATACATTAGCTAAAACCAGTTACATAATCTTTAGCACTATTATAAGCAAATTCTAATAATGGAAGATACTCATCCCAATTGTTTTGCTTATGATTAATACATGCTCGAAGCATATCTTCTAAGACTTGATTAATCCCAATTGTTTTCCTTATGGTTAATACATGCTCGAAGCATATCTTCGAAGACTTGATTAACCCTTTTGTCTATCCATCGCTTTGTGGATGTTCAGACATACTCATACTAAGTTTGGTGTCCAACTTTCTGAACACTTCTTTTCAAAAATGGATTGTAAATTTTGTATCTTGGTCGCTTACTATATCTACTGGCAATCCATACAATATGTATAGATGATGGATAAACATTCTAGCCAATTCTAGTGTTTTTACTTCTTTTTTAGTTGGTGTATAAATTGTAATAACTTAGTTAACCTATCCACTACTACCCACACTGAATCATGTTCTCTACTTGTTCGGGGTAGTCCTACTATGAAATCCATAGAAATACTTTCCACTTACCCTCAGGTATTTGTAGTGGTTGTAATATTCCACCTACTTTTAGGCACTCAGCTTTATTGACTTGGCACTTAGGGAATTTTATAACATAATTCTGGATGTCCTTCTTTAAACTTACCCAACAAAATTGTCTTTTAACAAGTGCATAGGTCTTAGAAATTCTCGGATACCCCGCACACTTGAATTATCATGACATTCTAGTAAAATATTCTCACGAATATTTTCTTCTTTGGGTACACAAATGCGAGCTTTATATAACAAGTATCCATTATCGATGGAAAAAAATTTCCAACAATCTTTCTCGCTTATTGACCCTTCTTTAAGTGATTCCTCTGAACCACTATCTTTTTTAAATGACACACTTTTATCACTAGCAGCAGCTACATTTTCTTTACTCTCTATTTGAGAGTTATGTTTTTAAATCAAGTAATTCCGAACTACTTGATAGTAGCCAGAGTCATTAGCACATTTTCCTTTTAAGTGAGCCAGCAACTCACCTTCTAGTTAAGTAAAACTTAACTCATTTATCATGGGTGATTGACTTAGAGCATTTGCTATGACGCTACATCAAAAGTTTTTTTAAAAAAAGGTGACATGGAAAATGTGTGGTCTTCGAAGGAACAATTTGTACATGATGTCGTGTACGACACGTGTCCAAGAGTGATTGATATGTGTAGATTAAAATCTAAGGTTATGTGTGTGGTCTTTTTTGATGTGTGTATTTGACTACTCAAGTATATGTGGTTGGACTTTCTAGTTGGTTACCTACAAGGGGAAATCCCAATTATACCTTCCCTATTGACTCAATTACCCACTCAGTGTTGGGGGGAGCTGCTCTACCTACTCATTAGTGGGAATCCAAATAAGCAGTAAAATGAAGGGGTAGGAAAATTACAGCTTAAACGTGTTTGCCGAAGGAGGGTTGAACGTAGCATCACTTTGAGGTTTGCTTGATTTGGTGGGAGGTTAGGTTTGTCTCTTGACGGGTGGGTTATCGTAGTGCTTGTGTCTTACAAATTTGGGGTTGATTGCGCATGTATTTTTAATGTCTTCTTGCTTTGTTTTCCCCTAGGTGTTGCTTGTAATCATGCACTCCCCCTTTTTCTTCTTCTACCTTCTTTTTACCTAGATTTTCTAAATTTTCTTGGTTTTTCTCTTCTCTTTATTTCTTGGTTTTCTCTTCTCTTTCTTTATTTTTGCTTTTGCCTCATCTTCCCGCTTTCCTATCTGGTTTGTCCTTTCCTGCTCTCTACTTCTCTTCTTCTTCTCTCCCTATCTCCTTTACTTCTCCCGTTCTTCTTCTCTCCCTATCTCATTCACTTCTCCTATTTTTTTCTTCTCCTTCTTTCTGCTCTCTTCTCTCGTTCTTCTTCTCTCCCTATCTCCTTCACTTCTCTTATTTTCTTCTTCTCCTTCTTCCCGCTCTACTTCTTTCGTTCTTTCTTCTCCTTATCCTCTTCTTTTTCTAATCATGTCTCCCATTCTTTCATTATATCAACTATGGTTTCACTTGCTTGACCTATTCTAAGGCACTTTGCCATCTTACCTCTACAGGTAACATGGATCGAGAGCCCATCTTTTGTAAGAGGTGCTCTGGGCTTTAAAAAGTGACCTCACCCTGAGCTTAATGCCAAATAAAGAAGTTACCAACTTCGTGTGCATACTTGCTTAAGACTAGAACTAATGGTTCGTCAGTATTAACTATTTTAAAGTTTTGTCTAGCCTAGTGTGAAAGCCACTCATTTGTATATAAGATGATTTTTACATTACGCAATAGACATTCATTCTCTTGTAATATAATACTTGTGAGTTGTCCCTCTCTTCGATACTCTCTTTCTTTCTTGTGTTTTATCTTGCATGCTTGATGGTTTTCTATGCTACTCATTTGTATTTTCTTAAGAGGCTACAAAAAGAGCCAATTTCAAAGCGTCTGCCTTTGGAACCAATCTAACTAGACCCTGTATTGCTAGATACAATGAAAGAGGATTGAGTGGGAGGTGAAAGTTAGCCTTCAATAGGTTATTATATTCACCATAAATTTTTCTCAAAGGTGATTGATGATGGCTTTATTTCAACCCCATTAGAAGAATCCCCTCGGTGAAAGTTGGCCTTCAATGGGTTATTATATTCACCATGAAATGGAGGCTTGTTGAGTTGCTTGTGCGAGTGTATGAGTATGTGTATGTCATTAGCTATGGAGGCTTGTTGAGTTACTTGCTTGCATGTGCGAGTGCTTGAGTATGTGTGTGTGCTTGAACTAAGTTTGCTTGATTCTTGCTTGTGATTAACCAAGTATAGAGTGTGATTTGAGAGAGAGATAGAGAGAGAGAGAGAGAGAGAGAGAGAGAGAGAGAGAGAGAGAGAGAGAGAGAGAGAGAGAGAGAGAGAGAAGCGAGGAAGCTTCCTAGCGTCTCCCTTATAAATCATTAGATTACAGACGTCCAAACAGGATTGATAGAGCTTAAGGGTTTATTGACACCCCTCAAGGTTTACATTCCCATGTTCAATTTGCTTTCATGCTCTAGATGGGTTATACTCCTTGGTGAAGACAATGCTTGTTGTGAAGCTACAACTTCCCTGAACAAGAAGCACAGTTGTTTTTTGCTAGGGAGTGGTGAAAGTGTGATTAGAGTAGGAGTTTTGTGTGATTTTTGCTAACTTTAATCATCTTCTTTTCTTTTAAATTCTTGATTTTGATCAATGGGTGATGGAAGAAGGAAGGGCAACCCTCCAAGTTCTTAAGTTAAAGACCCATGACCTCCCTAGGTACCAATTTCATCATCAATTACTTCAATTCCATCCATTTTTTGCTTACTTAGGCTAATTAGAAACTTTTATTTTTTGTAAAAATTCTTGTTCTTTTGTGTTTAGTGATTAATTAATGGCATTGTGCTATGAAGTAGAGCCTCGAACTATTCAATAAGTGATAGAGGGATAAACCAGGCCTACAAGGAAGGGAAAAATCAAGACTCTATAGGAAAAACCAAGTGAAAACTGCTCTCTGGAAAGTCCAATCGTTGGGTCTAGGGCTCAATCACCCAAATATAAGCAAGCATGGAGTGCAAGTCCAACAATTGCTAGTATTTTTTGGTTTGCAGATCTATAATAGTTAAAGAATCTACTAAATGTGGAGTTATGCTAGTTTACTCACATAAAATCTAAATGTGGAGTTATGCCAACTATAACCAACCAAATCAATCTGATATAGAGAATATTAACGGGATATGCACATTGAATGCACAAAATTCTAGGAAATCCATGAGACTGAGAATCTGGCACATGTTCTAACACGCAAAAAGTGTAGTCTAATCATGATGATCACTTTTGACTGCCTTCCTAGAGTGCCACTTTGTCGCCTCCTTGTAAACCTGGGAATCCGTACGAATGAGAATTCCATCGAGACGGGTTGATCAAAAGCATGGAGGAGAGCACATACCAATCAACAATGGTGGCATTCATTGTCTCTGAGGGATTCCCTAGCAAAGAGCCTTTTTCATTTGACCGTCGAAGTGCATTCTGTCACAACCTATTATTCTCAGTTGAGTTTGACATGATACTAAAGGAGACAGAAGGATGGAAAAACATGGTTGGGAAGATGTTTGTCGTTTGGGATGGTAATGATCGACTCAAAGCTTGGCAAGAATGGGCAAAAACCAATTGAGTTAAAAGAGAGAAGATTACCAAGGTGAACTACATAGTGGTCCGATTCCTTAAGGAGGAGGAGGAGGAAGAGTCAGAGTTCTTGTTGGTGTTACGCATGATCAACGAGTAAGTGGATTGAACATTATTTTTTTGTGTATCAAATGAACAAAAATTGTATATGTCATCATTTACCTTGTTTAGATGCATGCAAAATTTCCAAGATCACTACCATTCATGTGTTGGAACACAACGGCACATGATATATTTGTGATGCCGTGTGTGGGTCTTGCCGATCCACAATCCTTGTTGTCAAAGTTCACTAATTGTGCATGGGCTAAGAAAGCTATTACTCATCGGGGACCTAACAAATTGAAGTGGTTGAAGCTTCCCATGGCACTCCTCTCACAATTAGTTTTCAAGGCATGTACATGCCTCGTTTCAAACCACAGTAAAGCCATGTTTTGACTTCGAAATATGTTTCTTAAAATAAAAAGCATTGCAGTCCCAAGCCAAGATCAGTAGCTTGCGTGAGTGAGGGAGTAGAGAATACCTTTTGAATGTAGAAATGTTTGACAAGAACTTTAGAGATGCCTTGAAGGAGACGGATGCACTATTTACTAAGAGGGAACATGAGCTGGCACAAATTTCCAACCCCGATTATGGAAAAGAGTTTTTCAAAAAAGTGATCTCGTACCAGGGCTAGGGTGAAAAGGCTAGCGAATTCAGTACTCCCAAGCTAGAGGAGATTGATCGAGCACATATTCTAGATGGAGAGTAAGATCTCTACCTACCTCTCTTGACGCATTATTATTATTTAAAATGTAGGTAGAAATATAACTCTTGTTCACAATGTAGGAAATGTAGGCTCCTTGATATATTGGTTGGTGGAGAGTTCTCTATGAGGGACGCCCAGATTCTGCCATCCAACAAAGTGTTCTTCGTGTGGATCCATCGTCATGTGTACTGGTTCCAATTGATCGAGTACACGATACAGTTGTATGCGAAGTTGGAGATGGGCTCATCGGTTGTAGTAGCCGACATGGCAAGAGAGAGCCATAGTGGACTTTAGGGTAGGTATCACATGGATGTCCATAAATCTTATAGGAAGACTCACTTTGAGAAGGTGGAAAGGACAAATGCATACCACCTTGGATTCGGACCAACCACCACACCTATCGTGCACAACACGACGCCACTTGTATAGGTATGTAGTAGCATTCCACAGTACTATTATTTTTATTTTTTCGCCTTATGTGGTGGAGAAGTTGTTATTCTTATTATATTGGTTTCTCAGACTTCTGTAATGGTTCTATATTAGGTGGTGGAGAAGTAGTGTGTGTGATCGGGTATATATTCCCGAGCACCCTTCAGATGCATGGGTGCTGTTTGAGACAGAGGAAACAGGATTGTACCTCGAAGAGCGGATCAACAAGCTTCGAGACAAGGACACATGGATATTGTGCCCATGGTGGATAGACTACCCAGAGGGGGAGTCTCCTCCCAAGGAGATAGATCAGTTTCAAAGTATGTTTCATTGTGTATGGTAGATTATTTAAATGAAATATGTAGCTTGTTTTTTGGGAATTTAAAGTTCCAATGGTGGTTGAATATAGTAGCCAAGAAGAGCAAGAAGCCTGGCATCGAGCAACAATTGGCCCCCGAGAAGAAAAAGGGTAAGAAATCAACAATTGTGCCCATGGTGGATAGACTTTCCAAAGGGGGAGTTTCCTCTTATTGACATGTCATGCCACACATATCGCCCATGGGTTCTTTCACAATGCCCTCATCATGGGCACCATGGCCTGAACTTGCGAGGCAGCTATTCCCACCTAAATCTGCACCATTTGGTAGAGCTCCCTACCCCATACCACCTTCCTTCTTACAAGAGCACCCGCGACGTCCGTACTAATGTATTTCACTCACTTGTAATAATGAAAGAAATATATTGGTTTAGACATTATTGTTATACACTCAAATTATGTCAATGGCATTGTTTTTAGATTTTTCTGTGACCGTGTAGGTAATTAAATTGACAATTGAGAGAGATGGAGCAATTGCAAAGATATCTCAACGACACGAGAGAGAGTGTGAGTGAAAGAGAGAAAGAGAGTTTGAGCGAGACATTAAAATAATTACATTTGTGCTTAAAATAGTAATTTTTATTTCTTTCAAAGTTGTAAATACAGTAGAGATTGCCATGTTCCAATACTCTTCTTCTAGGCACACATTCCACACCACCCTCCCCTTATATCTTCATATTGCAATAGGCTCTTTGTAAACTCTTTTATCATGGCTTCTTCTGGTAATCCCTCTAATACTACTATGTTTACAAGCATCTTAATCAAAGCTCTTCAATCTTTCATGCACCTCAAAGAGAAGGAGCCTAGATCGGATGCTCTTATGGAAGCATGGACAACAACATCTAAAGTGCAGGAGCTCTACAAGAAGCTCACAACAACAGAGAAAACGATAGACCTTGTAGACGAGAGCATGATAGAGGTGAAAGCAGCAACATTCATTGGGATATGGAGAGCTTTTGGCATCATCGAAGAGGCAAAGGATGCTCCTCTTCGAGTAGAAGTTGCAACCTTCATTGCAAATTTAGGGTAGACGGAGAAGGCTGAGACGATAGTTAAGGCCCAAAATGCGTTCATATATTGTTGCATGTTTTCAACATATTCATAGATATGGAGTCTTTGTAAATGAGTTGCAATGATAGTGGCTCATGGAAGTAAAGAACATTGTGTATAGACATGCTTTCATGTATTGTTGCGTGTGTACAATATCTCGTTAGGTGTTTGTCATGTAATGCTATGGTCTTGTAAATTTGTTTTGGAATATAATGGAAGTTTTAGATCATAATATGGTGTCTTTGTAAATGAGTTGCAATGATAGTGGCCCATGGTGTGTAGTGCTCAACTTCTTGTAGGTGTGACAGTAGAGCGAGAGGAGTAGACGAATACAAGAAGTGTAGAGAGAGAAACCACTTGCCTCAACACCAAAAATCGCTTGCTCAAAAATGCTCGCCATAAAAATACACCCGATACATTGCAGAAGTGGCACATGCCTTGATGTCTAAAAAGAATATGCCACATTATTTTTAGGTAGAAGCAGTAGCATTATGAACAGGACCTCCACTATAGCTATTCATGGTATGAAGCCTGAACAGAAGTTTAGAGGCATAAAACCGGATGTATCTCACTTGAGAGTGTTTTGGGTGTATTGCATACATGCATGTCTTGATGAAGTGAGAACAAAGTTGGATCCAAAAGTAGAGAAATGTATATCCATTGGTTATGCTTTGGAGCAAAAAGGTTATATATCACTCGTGAGTTGCAAGTAAGATAAACACTTGGCTAAGACCTTTGGCTGAACACATTAAATGTATCTTAAGAGAGATACAAAATGATGTTAACAAGAGAGATGCATATTGGTGCCATTGGCCATCTTGATCGTCTGTGTGTACCCTAAAGGTTCATGTTACACATGTACCCTAAAGCTTCAAACCATACATATTATATCCTTTAACTTTAATCTAGACACATCTCTTCAAATTCCACATTTTCAATGTACCCACAATCATTTTACCACTTTACTCTCATAGATGTCATCACGTCTATCTTAGAGACATAGACCTTTGTTCATACCCCCCATCAAGAAGAGAATGATGACACCCAAGGTGTAGAGTTTAGAGGAGTACAAGATCACCCATATTGACTTCTTGCCCACTAGGAGTAGACATCCTCCACACTAGCTCCAAAGGATGAAGAATACATCTAAAGGGGAACATAAGGTCACCTACCATATACAAAGTCTCCAAAAGACTAGGTGTGCTACTGCACATGGAGCATCTTGGCCTTGATGGATTGGCACTCTCCCACATTGGGGACCCAACCTCTCTCTATGCTTACAATTCATCTCCATCTAGAACACCTCCACTCATGTGCATAACTTGAACCTTCAAGGTACATGTTGGGCTTGAACCTTTAGAGTACGTGCATGCTTGAGCCGCCTTCAAGGTTCATGCATGACTTTATCCTTTAGGGTACATGCATACGTTGAATTAAGACATGCTCATAGATTGATCCTTGTTCCTCACTCAGTGAAGCCTTTGTGGTAAGGAGTGCACCAACTAGGGGTGACGAATTCTAAGGCCTTAGTGGGTTAAGCAGATGATGGTGGGCATGGGTTGTGTGAGATGGGGGAGTGTATTCTCTCTTCGGTTCATGACATTAGCTCTTTCCCATATCTTCTGACACATCTACTTTCGTCATTTCGGTTGCTTTCTTTCGGTTAATTAGAAAATACATGTGGAAATCCATAAGTAAACTTCCTTAAGATCTTCAAATTTCCAAACTTTGGATTCAAAATCAGAGTTTTTTTTGAAATATGAAGGTGGACTTACACTAAGAATGGGTATTTTTTGAGCATTGTTTTGATGGTAGCCAATATAAAGTTTACTGTGGTTAAAAGCCTGTAGCCCTTTAAAGGTTATCAAGGCTAAGTGTATGAGCTTTAAGGCTTTGTGTGAACTGCCTTAAAGGCATCATTTGTGTAAATTCCTAAGGAAATCCTTGCAAAATCATTTTAATGGAAAAGTAAAAGAAGCATAAAAAGGAAAAATAAAAACCTTTGTGGGCACATAAGTTGTGCATGGAAAGGGTGGAGTGGGAGTCAACTTTCTTCTTTAGTGGATAAGCATCAACATGTTTGTGTGGTGTATCTACCTCAACATTTGTTGGTTGGCATATCAACATAGGCACTCTGATAGGGTCATGTGTCTATGCAAGCTCCTTCCAAGGCATCTTAGGCTACATTGACACATCACAATGGCATATTCATTGACTTTATGGGGACATCATTGACTTCGCGTCATCATTCAATGTGATCGTCTTTGTAACTGTGCATTCATAGCAAGTGTGGTGAAATTATGTGTATTATGTGGTCCTTGTGAGCTCTTTGGTTAAAGCACATGCTGCACGGTATCATAATGTTAAATTCCCTTCCTCCATCTAAGCATATTTTTTGCTAATTCAGTAGATTTTGACATTGGGGCCACAAAGGTAGTAGTCAATATTTACTAGACATATTCACTCTACTACCCATTAATTAATTAATGGGGCTCTAATGAACCCCATTAATTAATTAATGAGGTAAGGTTAAACCTTACCACGTCTCCGTATGTCTTCGCGTAACACCCTCTCTCTCCGTCTCCTTGCCCTAGCGGCCAGCCTCTATCCCTCTCTCTCACCCTCTCCCTCTCCCCCTCGCCCTAGCCTCCCTCTCCTTGCCTTGCCTTAGCGGCTAGCCTTTATCTCTCTCGCCCTCGCCCCGACCACACTCTCTCTTTCTCTCTCCCCCTCCCCCTCCCCCTCGCCCCGACCACACTCTCTCTTTCTCTCTCCCCCTCCCCCTCCCCCTCGCCCCAACCTCCCTCTCATTTCGTTCACCCGAGCCTCCCTCTCCTTGCCTTGCCAAGGCCTCCCTCTTCGTCTCAATCCTCTTTTATACCACTTGAAGTGGTGCACGAATCTAGAAGGCACCTTATCATAAGGTTTATGATTCCAGCTTTATCATAAGGTAATGTAAAAAACGTATTTATTATATTATTGAGGAAAAGATAGATTTTTTGGTGAATAAAACATTCGGTGTCAATGGCGTGGCCGTCTATATTGACGGCGCTTTTCCCACCTTTCTTCAATGCCCATCTCTGACGCGATTTCAACGGCAAACGCGATCCGGAAGGTTGTTCCTTTGTTCGCCTCTGCCGTCTGTCTATGGTCCCTTCCTGCGGAGTGATTTGCAGAGGTCGCGGCAATTCTACCTCACAGGCTCGCTTTACTGTATATGTCTGAATGTGAGATTTCTTTATCAGAAGAAGCTCTGAAGGGAACCTCTCTCATGGGGGTAAGAAGAGCAAAACCTGTGGTCTGTTCCACGGGGTGCGTGCTACTGCTGCTGCTGTTGGCTGTCTGTAAGAGCTCTAGTGCTTCATCGTTTTCTTTTAATCTGTGCCCGAAACTCCACCTTGACGAGGCCCTCTGGTTTCAAGAGGATCAGTGCCTTTATGACGATGGTGGAAATCCGGTTTACAGCGGCATAGCGTCCAGAGTTGCAGAGGTAACCGTGGATTTTTCTTTGCATTCAAAGTTGTTGCAGAGGTACGTGTGGCCTTTTTCTTTCGTTGCCTGACTCCCTTCTTACAGAGCTTCCATTTGCTCTTTTTCTTTTTCCAGGTTAATGGCACAACTCTAGAAAGAGCCCTGAGCATACTGCAAACCAAAGAGGATGCCTATGCTGTCATCCTCTTCTATGCAAGTTGGTGTCTCTTCTCCAGTACCTTAAGGCCGCTGCTGGATACTCTTTCTTCAACTTTTCCTGCCATCTATCATTTTGCCGTGGAGGATTCTGCAATCCAGCCAAGGTACGCACATCACACAAACATAAGGTTGTAGGTTAACGGATTTTGTTGTTTGCCAGCATGGTTTTATTGCCCTAGGTTTTTTTTAAAGATGGTAAGGAGCAAATTACTTTGCCCTTACAGAATGTGTTGTTTAGGCATGTCGGATATTGTATTTCACTGGGTCTGATCATATAGCAATTTAGATTTGATGTATTGGATGAGTGGTAGTTTGATGGTATTTCTAGGAACACGAAAATTACTAATGTGCAGCATTAAGTTGATGTCAAGGCTTGCAATTTGTCCTACCATGCAATGTTTGATGTCTTGAAAACAATCACAGCAGCACAGTTGAGGCCTTGTGCGTGTTTGAGGTGAGGAGCTGTTGCCCATGAGGCCATGTTTAGAACAAACCAAGTAAACTGCTTGTTTTTGGTAACTGAAGGTGTTCGAACTTTTAAGACCCAAACTCATTCATGATTAAATTTTTTTGGTAACATAAGATGACTTTGTCTAGAGCCATAGTATGAGATACAAGTAAATTAAAATGTGTACAAATAAATTCTAGAGGTTAAATCCATTAGAAAGTTTGTTTCATTGCACAGAAGTTATAGGTACTGGGTGAGTCAAATGTGCCTTTCATCCTCTTTATTTGCTGGTATGTCAGTCCCGTACTCTCTTTATTGGATACTGTAGTTTTGGGCCCTTGACTTTTGTTAGATACTGTACTAGAGAAGTAGAGCTTTTAGGTTGCAGCCTCTTCCACTTTGAAGATCCACAATGATCATGTGTCTTATACAACTACAGCCCTTAGGCTGGCCATGTACAATTCCATTACAGACTTGAAGCAAGGCACGGGCAGCCAGAAGTGGGGCAACCAGTAGGCGCACAGGGGGACCCAGAAGAAGACCAACAGTTTTAAAATTGACCAGCTATGGGGTTAAGAAGCACGGCCAGAAAGGGCTGTGTGTGCAAGAAAAAGCATGGGGTAGTTCATGTTTACAGAGCAGCAGAAGGGGGGGCACATGGATGTGAACCCGCCAATAAAGGAGGACCCGTGTTGATATCAGAGGCAGCCAGCGTTTTTTTGGGGGGGGGGGGGAAAGCGCGTTGAACAGGGAGCTTATTTAAAGCTCGACCTTTTTTCCGGCAAGGAAGCTAAAAAGAAGGGCACCCTGGTCCCTATATAATCGCCCTATTTAAAAATCGATTTGCTCTCATCTTCTTGTATCTACACAACGCATACTTGGGGCTGGTCAATGACTCCTCCCAGGGCAATCTTTGCAAACGAGTTTAGCCTCACCACACACTTCTCATCCACCCAACAACCTTTTCTCTCAACCTTCTACTTCTGTATGCCCATGGAACCGGAGAACAACCCTTTTCCTACTACAAATTCTACAACTCTCAACCTCAAAACCAAGTCTCCGCATCATTGCAAACTGATTTGAATCAAGCACTCATCTTCACGTACGTCTTGCAGTAGTGTATCAAGGAAGGTATGAACCATTTGATTACTCGTCTTTCGAACCTTGGGACATTGGTTCAACAGACCTTGGGTGGACAAGCTCGTCTCCAAGTGCAACATGTAAGGCCAGTGGGGCGTGGCAGTGGCAGTGGCAGTGACAGACTCAACCACACTCTACACCCACTATTATTGGGCACTGATGACGTTAGTGGGGATGTCGTAGTATCTAGTCCATACTATGCATAATGGAGTTGATAGTTATATAGTCTTGTGGGTTGACTACCATGAGTATATAACATGCACGTTACTAAAAGGTGAATTTGAGCATGTTCTTGGATTCATCTAGGTATATATATAGAGAGAGGGGAATAGGGATCTTGCACAATAAACCACATTGAGTGGGGAATAGGTGTTAGAATATGCAGCGGAGATGAAGACAAGATCTGAAAACACAAGAGCAAGTGCAGAGGCGTGTAACTCTACTATATACACAAGAAAATCCCGGAATCCTGAATACAATGTGTGTGGGGACTAGGGGCCATTTGATATGGCCCATATGATCCAGTCGGCCAGTAGAAAACCAGTGGACAGCACTCATAAAGACAGCCGACCTGCTGCAACTCCAGTCGGCCAGCACACAGAGGGAGTCGTGGAGCAGTAGGGGCAGTCGGCCATCACCTGCAACCATCTATTGCCTTGTCGTTGACAGAGGTAGAGTACCGGGCTGCTTTACGAGGTGGTGTGGTTTTTCCCCTTGGACATCTAGTGTGAAAGGACACATAATATTTTGTACTTCTATATTATATGGATGTGGCACACATGCAAGGGTTGACTTGCATTTTGTGGATACCACACTTTTGGCTCTCTCTCTCTCTCTCTCTCTCTCTCTCTATCATTTTTGTGTGTGAGCTTCTCCACCCTGCACCTAACCCTAATGTGCAGGTTTGTGTGTGTGAGTGTGTGAGTCCAACACCCAACATTTGGTATCAGAGCTGGGAGCTGGCCCTGGAAATCTGCAACCGGAAGAAATTCCGTCAAATCTGGTGTTTCGTCCGTCGCCTGCGTTTTTTCGTCGACGTTGTGTTTTTCTGTTGTCGTTCGTCCGTCGGGTTCCGTTGCTCCACCGTCCGGCCGCCAATAACGGGCGGCACTAGTGGGGAGCCCACCACCTCCGCCCAGCCTAGCGGGTGGCGCCGCCTCTGTAGCCGGCGGGTATACTCCAGCATCGGGCGGCGCTCCTGTCCGGCCGCTCACAGACGAGCCGTCCCGACCGCCCGCCGTCGCCGTTCAGTTCAGTTCCGGTCGACCACCCGCCCTTGCCATTCAGTTCCGGTCGGCCACGCCCGGCGCGTCGCCCATCGGTTTCGTTCCAGTCGCCCGTTGCTGTTCCGTTCCCACGGCGCCCGCGTAATTCTCCTCCATCACGGCTTTGTCGTCGTCGCCCAGCATCGACCTTGACCTCGCTTGCCGTTCAGCTCAGGCCGCACTTTCCCTTCCGCTCCGACTAACCACGCCCGCCGTTGCCTCCCGTGCGTGCCCGTTGCCCAACGCGCCCGTGGCTGGTACCCTCTGGATGTCTACAGCAGCCGCCGTCGTCCTGAGCCCTCCGTGCTAGTGCAAGGCCGCCGGCGGGTCCTGCCCGACACCAGCGCTCTGCAGGCCTCTTCGTCGACTGCAGCTCTCCTCGACACCTACTCAACACCTGCAGCTACACGCACCCGGTTCCACCTGGCTACCCGCTACACGCACCAGCCTTCAACGTTGATTCTCAAGCTGCAACGACTTGCCCAGCCTGCTGGCTCCCTCTATTCGAATGTCTGCTCCAAGCCTGCTGCCCTTGCAGGAAGGTATTTCTCTGTGCACATTTTGGGTGAAATACAATATTTTGCAGCCATTCGAGTGTAGGTCATATGCAGATTTAGCAGACACTTCTATGCAAATCAAATTCACAGGAAAATTGCAGGTCCAATTTGGGGAATTTACCAATTTCAGGACAAATTGAAAAAATTGGGCATTTTGCTTTGCCTGCAATTTGGGGGTTTTTGAAATTGAGGTCAAAATCAGCAAATTGAACCTCTCTTATTTGCAGAAATTTGGGGGGTTTCAAAATTGAGTCAAAATCAGCAAATTGAACCTCTTTCACTTGCAGAAATTTGGGGCTTTTGTGAAAATTGGCCAATTAGATGCACATTGAAGCGATTGGAGTGCATAAAAATTGGGGATTTTCTGATTGGAGCATGTAATTGGGCATTAGAGCTACGATTTGTCGCGTATGTATACACATTGTGTGTAATTGGACAATTTGGTGCAGGTTTACACTTGCTTTGGTTTGCAGGCATACATTTGCACATGACATTTGGTTGCTTGGCAGTGCACATTGGTGCTTGGTTTGCTTGCAGATATATTTTGTTGACATGGCACAGAATGCTACGGAAGTATTTGGTGTGCTCACCCAGGAGGACAAGTTGGATAGATCTAACTACTCCCTCTGGAGTTTCATGATCCGTAATTTACTGGTAGCCAAAGGGCTTTGGGGCATCGTGTGTGGTGATGACACACGCCCACTTACCATACAGCCAGCCACGCCTCAAAGGGGAGGTGCTCAAAGAGCTCCTGATGTAGATCTTGCTCCCACACAAGAGCAGAAGAGATGGGACTCTAGAGATGCACAGGCCATGTCATTGATAGCCCTTTCAGTGAAAAGCACTATTATTCCGCACATTCGTTCTTGCAAGACATCGAAGCTTGCATGAGACACATTGGAAGCAATGTATCAGGTACGCAACGAGGCAAGAGTTGCCTACTTGAAGAGGCAATTGGATCTTCTTTCTATGGATGAGTGAAGATGGGAAGTGTTTGGTAAAAGACCCATCAAAGGGTTATGAAATAGTCAGTTCTGGAACACGATACAGAGGCTTGTATAAGCTGGACAGCTATGACAAGCGCACTTATGATGTAAATACAGTGGCTGCCCACACTCCTGCTATGCATGATGCAGAGCTATGGCATGCTCGTTTTGGGCATGTAAATTTTCAGAGTTTGATGCTTTTACAGAAGCATCATATGGTTGATAATATGCCGCCTCTTGAGTCTCCACCAAGACATGTATGTGAGGGGTGTATTTTGGGAAAGATGCAACGAAAACCATTCCCCAAAGATGGAGCGGTTAGAGCTGAAAGTAAATTACAGCTCATACATAGTGATGTATGTGGTCCGATGAGAACACCATCCATAGGGGGGCATCTTTACTTTGTCACATTCATTGATGACTACTCCAGGTTTGCTTGGGCTTACCCTTTGAAAGCGAAAGTAGATGTGTTTACATGCTTTCGACACTTTGTAGCAATGGCTGAAAATATGTGTGGATGTAAAGTCCAAACACTCCGCTCAGATAGAGGTGGAGAATACATGTCAAATGCATTCAAGGATTATATGCTTCAAAAGGGCATCAAACACCAATGTAGTGTGCCTTATACACCGCAACAGAATGGTGCAGCTGAAAGGAAAAATAGATCTCTCATGGAGATGGCAAGATGCATGGTAAAAGCACAAAAGTTGCCTCACAAATTTTGGATGGAAGCTATAATGTGTGTAGCTCATGTGTTGAACAGGTGTCCAACAAAAGCTTTGAAAACCATAACACCATTTGAGGCTTGGTATAGCCGAAAGCCAACAGTGGATTATATGCGTACATTTGGGTGTTTGGCATATGCACATGTGCCAGAACAACTCCGAACAAAGCTAGATGACAAAGCAATTAAATGCATTTTTGTGGGCTACAGCAATGAGAGCAAAGGATACCGTCTTTATAATCCAACTACACGAAGGATTTTTGTCAGTAGAGATGTGGTATTTGCTGAAAATTCAGAACAGCCCATGTACAGCTTGTATAAAAGCAATGATACAGGCTTACAGGACATGTTTGATGGACTTTTACCCATTGCAATTAGGGGGTATTCAGATCAGCCAGCCCCTACACAAGAAAATCCTCATGTAGAACATGTGGAACAGCCAGCCATTCAGCCCCCTTCTATGGAAGAAGTGGAAGATCTTGTCAGGGAAGAGCAAACAGCCATAGACACAGCCAAGTCAGTGCCAAGATGGTTGCTGAAAACTTTGCAAGAAAGCAAACTTGCAGCTCCACTCACAGGTAGAACAAGGGCTAGTTCCAGCCATGCTTTAAATGTACATCGTGGGGAGTCTGCATTCGCAATGGGTGGTCTCTTTGATTCAGAAGGGCCTTCTTCTTATGAAGAAGCACATGAGAATGAGCATTGGTTGCAAGCTATGCAAGCTGAAATTTCTTCTATCATGAAGAACAATACATGGGATCTTGTGGAATTGCCTAAAGGCAAGCATGTAATTGGAACAAAGTGGGTGTACAAAGTCAAAAGAAAGTCTGATGGTACTATTGACAGGTACAAAGCAAGACTTGTGGCTACTCCCAGAAAAAGGGAATAGATTATGAAGAGACTTTTGCTCCTACTTCGAGAATGACCACAATAAGATCAGTGATTGCATTGGCTGCCCATAAAGGATGGAAAGTGCATCAATTGGATATCAAAACTGCATTCTTAAATGGGGATTTACAGGAGGAAGTATATGTAAATCAGCCCATTGGTTTTGTAGTTCCTGGTGAGGAACATAAAGTATGCAGGTTGCACAAAGCATTGTATGGGTTAAAGCAAGCTCCAAGAGCTTGGTATGATAAGATACATGCTCATCTAACCAGCCAAGGTTATGAGAATAGTCCAGCTGAAAGCACATTGTATGTGAAGAAAACCGATGCCGATATTCTCATAGTCATCTTGTATGTAGATGACATGCTCATTACAGGTACAAGCAAAGCACAAATTTCAGATTTCAAAACTGATTTGAAAGCTGAATTTGATATGTCAGATTTGGGGCCTTTACACTACTATCTCGGCATACAGTTTATGCATACAGATAATGGCATTGTTATGCAGCAAACTAAGTACATAAAAAGTTTGCTAAAAAGGTTTCACATGGATGAATGTAAGCCCATTTCTACTCCGATAGAACCAGGTGTACGGCTTACTATGCATGATATTGGAGAGCCTTTTGAGGCCGGCATTTACAGCCAGGCAGTGGGATGCCTCATTTACTTGTGTAACACGAGGCCAGACATATCTTTTGGGGTGTCTTTGTTGAGCAAATTCATGCACAGCCCAGGCACAAAGCATTGGCAAGCAGTCAAACGCATCTTTCGTTATCTTAAGGGTACCCTGGATCTTGGTTTGTTTTATCCCAGGGGGGGCAGCTTGCAGCTTTATGCATATAGTGATTCAGATTGGGCTGGTGATTATGATACCAGGCAATCCACAAGTGGGAATTGTTTTTTTCTTGGCAGTTCATGCATATCTTGGTTGAGTAAAAAGCAATCCACTGTTGCTACATCTACTTGTGAGGCTGAGTACAGGGCAGTCTTTACAGCTACAGTAGATTGTGTATGGTTGAGGAGACTATTGGCTGATCTTCGTGAGTGTTAGCAGACACCCACCACCATTCTCACTAATAGCCAGAGTGCTATGGCCGTGGCACGAAATCCAGTATTTCATGCACGTACCAAGCACATAGAGATTCATTATCACTATGTCAGAGAGAGGCTACATGCAGGGGAGATCAGTTTATCTTATCGCCCTACACAGGATAATGTTGCCGATCTATTCACAAAGGCTTTACCTCGAGAAAAGTTTGAAGCTTTTCGCAAAGCTTTGGGCTTACTCTCATACAGAGAGTGATCTGCTACCTTGTACAGGTTCACACTTCCACTACAGGGCGGAGGGCACTTTTTCCCATGTGGTTTTTTCCCTTGGACATCAAGTGTGAAAGGACACATAATATATTTTGTACTTCTATATTATATGGATGTGGCACACATGCAAGGGTTGACTTGCATTTTGTGGATACCACACTTTTGGCTCTCTCTCTCTCTCTCTCATTTCTGTGTGTGAGCTTCTCTACCCTGCACCTAACCCTAATGTGCAGGTTTGTGTGTGTGAGTGTGTGAGTCCAACACCCAACAGTCTTGCGTGGTCTTCAGCAGGTTTCTAGGACTTGGCTTTCCACCGTAACAGGTGTTGATCCTTGTGAGCAGTGTGATGCCTCTTTGACTCGGAAGCAGAATGGTTCATTGATTTGGTTGATGGTTACCAGATTGGACGGGAGCTTCCTGATGAGGCAGTTGAGCTCATGGTTGCAGATGACTCTTTGGGAGGTAGGATTTTGTATCTTGTGGTTTCTGTAGCGTGGGAAGGATCATGGACTCTCTTACACAGGAGGGGGATTGATGGATGGAGTCCGACTCCACGGTTGGAGTGGGGAGGAGATCTAGACACGAGGAGATCTACTTTAGGCCAAGGAGCAGTTTTATGGAGCAGTAAGAGGCAGTCATCTTTTGCCTTGTCGTCGACAGAGGCCGAGTATCGGGTTGCTTGTGATGCTACTTGCGAGGTGGTGAGGTTGCAGAGGTTGCATGGCAGGATTGGGCTTCCACTGGAGGAACCCACGGTCATCCAGAGGCACTTTGTTCGTGAACAGATCGTTGTTGATGACATCTTGCTAGAGTTCTGCTCGACGGAGGACAGTACGGTAGACCTCCTCACGAAGTCGCTATCTCAGGCTTTGCTCAGGCGGCACCCCAGCTCCCTGTGGGGTTGGTCTCACAGCTAGGAGCTAAGAGGGGGTGTTAGAAGTCATCTCCTGTCTTTACTGAGACACCAGGGCCTCTGTTGTGGGTGTGCCTGCCCTTGTAGGTGCTTTTCTCATTTTTCCTCACTCCGCGTATTTTTCCCCATATTGTTTCCATTTTTCCATGGCTTGGGGAGGCAGCATAGTCATAGGGGATGGAAGGGACAAGGGCTTGGAACGGAGGGACTCCGAAACAGGACAGACCGGCGACGGGGACGGCAGGGGATGGACGTCCCCTAGGAATTGTCACTCATAGGGGACAGGGACAGACGGATGTCCCCTAGGAATTGTCACTCATAGGGGACAGGGACGGGGACGCCGGATGGGGGACGGCTATGTGGGGGGACAATAGGGAGCCGTTGTGCGATTTTTTGCCCGTTTCTAGCCGCCGCCCTACTCTCTAGAGTCTACTATCTAGACTCTCTCTCTCTCTCTCTCTCTTCTCTCTCTCTCTCTCTCTCTCTCTCTCTGTCTCTCTCTCTCTCAAGCCTCTTGAGTCTTCCAACTTCCAAGCCTCTAGGCTCTAGGCCTCTCTCTCTCTCCCTTTCTCATTCCTCAAGGCTCGAGTCAAGCCATCTTCAACCATGGCATCCTCCTCACGTGCCGGGGCTTCCCGTAGAAGGACAACGGGATGGACATGGTGGGAGGAGGTTAACTACACCCCATCCGCTCATGGAGGTGGTTCTCGGCCATGGGCATGCAAGCTTTGCCCGTACAGGCGAACGGGTGGCGCCGACAAAGTGTGAGCCCACCTCTTGCATGAGAGTGGGCTTGAGGTGAGGTTTTGCACGAATGTCACGCCCGAGAAGAGATGGGAACTTCTTGACAAGCTTAGCGTCTACGAGGCGGTCGAAGCGGCAAGAAGGACACCACGAGTGGCCGTGGATCCCGCGACGATAGGGAGAGGAACTCAAGCCTCTACAATGGAGTCATGTGGTGGATCGGGATCATGCACATCATCACCTTCACCATCAAGTCGGAATGTTACTCCATCCATGACGTCGGCACCCTCCATCTCAACGGCCTCTCAACCATTACGTGGCCCACAACGACAATCTACACTTGGGGAGAATTGGAACCCCAAGTTGAAGGAGGAGGTGGATATGGCGGTGGCCTGCTTCTTCTTCCATGACCACATTGCCTTTCAAGTGGCTAAGTAAGTGCAATCGATCATTGCCAATTCATCATTCATGTTTTCATCATCCTAGTCCCCTTCTCATTAGTAAATTACTTTCTTAAATAGGTCGGAATACTTCAAGGTCATGGTTAAGAAGATTGGGGAGTATGGCTCAACCTATACGTTCCCCTCATCTGAGAGCTTGCGCACTATATTGCTTGAGAAGGAGAAGCGCATTGTAGAGCAAGCGGCCGACAACACAAAGCGGCAATGGGAGAGGAACGAAGTCTCCCTCATTGTGGATGGATGGAGTGAAATCAAGTCCATAATTGGATATTGATCCTAATGATAGTCATTCTATCATATGGTATTACTAAACTTTATGCTTTCAATATTATTGAAATATATCAGTAAAATAGCAGCGAAGATATGGTAAAATTTCTGAAAGATTAACACATAAATCATTTTCATTTATAATATGAAAAGAGGACTTCCTACCATATTCTAGGATTAATCATTCTAGGTTAATTGAAAAATTCTCATCATCATAACCATGTAAAAATTAATTTTAATGTTTATGCATAAATAGTTAATTATCAAAAAGGAATTTCTAGTAATTCATTTTTATGATGAAAGAGGAATTCCTATGACATTTGGAATTCCATCATTTATATGGGAAAAGAGAAATTCCTAGCATATTGGAATTTTTAGATATTTTATTTAAATTCAAAGATAAATTTTAGATAAATCCCGCAAGAGGAGTATTCACGGCATGGTTGCATATTCCCGCGGAGAGATGTACTTCATCTCATCTCATGATGCATCCGGCACCGGGAAGAGCGCGGATGTGCTTGTGGCGGAGTGGGCTACCACCATGGAGATCGTTGGCCCCGAGCATGTAATGGGCTTTGTTGCGGATGGGGAGCCTTCCAATAGGGAGGGCGGCGGGAGCTATTCTCCAAGGTATGTATGGACATGTCACGGTGTCCTTTTGTATGGCTCATTGCCTAAACAACCTCCTCAAGGACATCGGGACATTGCCATGGATCAGCCCGCTCATCGAGGAGGCGAACACCATGGTCTCCTTTGTCCTCAACCACCAAAGACTTCGGCATGAGTTCAACAAGAGGTCCTGTCTCTCTCTCTCTCTCCTCAAATATTCCGACACCCGGTTTGCCTACAACTTTCTCATGTTGGGCCTGTTGAAGGATTGTAGCGGTGCTTTGAGAGGGCTTTTCCTTAGCGACGAGTTTGTCGCCATGCAAGAGTCCCGTACAAACACTGGCCAAGAGTATAGGCTACGGGCGGATGACGCCTCTTGGTGGGAGCGTGTGAAGACCACAGATGCTATGGTGATAGTCCACCTATTGAGGATTGTAGACGCTATGCAACCATGCATAGGCAAGGTCTACGAGGCCATGGATCGCATGATAGAGAAGTTGAAAGACTTCGTGCGTGACGAAGACTGATACGAGGAGATCCATGCCTTGTGTCTAGGAAGGTGGAATTCCTACTACTCTCCATTGCATGCAGCAGCTTATGTGGTGGACCTAGAATTCCAAGGCAACTAGCAGGAGAGCGATTGGGAGGTGAGCGCTGGATGGAGGATCATCTTGGATCGTCTTGTGCCTGATGCATCGGTTAGGCGTAAGATCAGGGACCAGCTTTCGATGTACAGGTCATTTCATGGCTCCTATGGCTGTCATGATGCACAGGTTGACCGCGGATAGAGGACATCTTGGATCGTCTTGGATCGTCTTGTGCCTGATGCATCGGTTAGGCGCAAGATCAGGGACCAGCTTTCGATGTACATGTCATTTCATGGCTCCTATGGCTGTCATGATGCACAAGTTGACCGCTCCAAAGTTGGTGTTGCTCTATAGTGGGAGCACTTTGGTTCGGATGGACCGGAGCTGCAGCAGCTTGCCATCCGCATACTTAGCTAGGCCGTCAGTTCCTCTTGCTTGGAGCAACTTTGGAGTACCTACAGCCACATTACCTCTAGGAAGAGGAACCGACTCAGGGTAGAGCGTGCCAGTGACCTTGTCTTCGTCAGCGTGAACTTGCGAATGCTTTGCAAGAGCGTGACCAAGAAGGCAGATTCCTTCACCGAGTGGGAGATGAGTCAACAAGAAGAGCAACAAGAGGATGAGGTGTAGGAGCAGCATGCCAGTGAGGATGAGATTGAGGATGAGCTTGATGCTTCTTTGGCACAAGCTACCCATGACCATGAGGCAAGCACTTAACGTGGATGATCATTCATGGATCATGATTCATGGGCCTTACAGTTTACTAGTTAGCTCTAGCCTCTAGCCGCTAGTCTTTAGCACTTTTTTGTCATTGACTCATTTGAGTCCTTTCATGTATTCTGCCTCCTTAGCTTAGTCCCGACTCTTGAGTCATGACTCATTTTGTATCTACTTAATTATTAATACAATCAACCGTGAACGCCTTCACTCTTTGATTGGCGTATTTTGTTAATATGACTCAAAAGCTTACCATTTTAGTGTAAATTTGTGCTCATTTTGATGTACTTCCAAAGTAGAAAAAGTGTAGAGTAGAAAAACAAAAAAAAAAGTATTTTTTGAGTGTCGTTCCCGTCCCCGTCCCTCGTTGTCCCCTGTCCCTTGTGACAATGGGGGGTAGTCATGAGCTGGCGGGCGCATTTATTATCTGGCCGCCTGTACCTGACTTCTGTACAGAGCTGGTGAATGGGAGAGAGAATTAGGGTTAGGTTATTCATGTGGGAGACATACACAGAGAGAAGCAAGGGAGAGAGAGAGAGAGAGAGAGAGAGAGAGAGAGAGAGAGAGTTGTGGGGATAAGTCAACTCACCAAAGATGAGTGTGTGACTCCCCTATCACACATGTATATTGCACTAGTACACATAGTGCACTTAGTACATTAAAAGTACTAAGTGTACTATGTACTATAACTTATGGGCTTGTACACACTATAAGGGTGGGCATAATGCCTTTACCTCAACAACCTCCCACTTAAAGGCAAAGTGCCCTTAAATGAAGGAAAAGAAAAAATCAGCATGTACATGATAATATACAAGGCCATATCAAGGCTGAAACTGGCCTCATCCAATGCCCATCAAGTGTCTGCAATGAGCAAACCGCTCCGGAGGTAAACTCTTTGTCAACAGATCAGCCGGGTTGTCATCCGTATGAATCTTAACAAGCTGAATTTGCTTGTTCTCTATCACCTCTCTGATGAAGTGATACTTCACATCCACATGCTTCGTCTTTGCATGAAAGACAGGGTTCTTTGCCAACTGGATGGCACTCTGACTGTCACAATGCAACAATGGAATATCCCCTATATAACCCAAATCAACCACTAACCGAGATAGCCATAATGCCTCCTTGCAAGCCTCTGTGGCTGCAATATACTCGGCCTCTGTAGTAGATAAGGCTGTGCACTTCTGCATCCTGGATATCCATGACACAGCACCTCCTGTGAATGTAAACACATAACCGGTAGTAGACTTCCGGTTATCTGGATGACCTGTAGAATCCGAATCCGTGTAACCATGCACTAATGCATCGTGTTTGCCAAAACATATGCACATATCCTGTGTGCCCTTCAGGTATCTCATGACACCTTTCACTGCTTCCCAATGCTTCTTGCCAGGGTTGGCCATGTATCTAGAAACCACTCCCACTGCAAATGCAATGTCCGGCCTAGTAGCAACCATGGCATACATGAGACTGCCACAAGCTGAAGCATACGGAATCTTGGCCATATCAGCCCTGCCACTATCTGACTGTGGGCTGTCCATAGCACTGAGTTTCACATATGGAGGCAAAGGAGTACTAGTCTTCTTCCCCCCGTCCATATTGAACCTCTGCAAAACTTTGCCAATGTATTCCTTCTGAGACAAATACAACACATGGTGATTTCTGTCCCGAAGTATCCGCATACCCAAAATGTGATTTGCATCACCCAAATCCTTCATATCAAAGGTTTGATGCAGCCTCTGCTTCAAGGTATCCATCTCCTTACGAGATTTCCCGGCAATCAACATATCATCAACATACAAGATGAGGATCAATAGACTGCCATCCAAAGCTTTCTTGGTGTATAAGCAGTGATCTATGTCACTTCTCCTGAATTTCTGGGATTTCATGAATGTATCAAATTTGTGATACCATTCCCTTGGTGCCTGTTTGAGCCCATAAAGACTCTTTTTCAGCTTGCATACAAGCTTCTCCTTTCCACTCACTGCATAACCCTCTGGCTGTTGCATATATATCTCCTCATGGAGATCACCGTGAAGAAAAGCAGTCTTCACTTCCATCTGAATCAAGTCCAGATCATCATGTGCAACCAAAGCTAACACAGCTCTAAGTGTGGTCATTTTGACCACTGGAGAGAAGATCTACTCAAAGTCCACACCATATTCCTGCTTGAAGCCCTTAGCCACTAACCTGGCTTTGTATCTTGGCTTTGCATCTGGTGCAACTTTGAGCCTGTATACCCATTTGCATGGCAAAACCTTCTTGCCTGCAGGCAAATGCACCAACTTCCATGTTCCATTTTTGTGCAGAGAATCCATCTCTGACTTCATGGCACGCTCCCAAAGAGCCTTGTCTGCCCTCTGTAAAGCCTCCTTATAACATGAGGGCTCCCCACAGTCAGTGAGCATCAAGTAGTCAACCCCTGGAACAAACCTGTCAGGGGCTCTGGAGGGTCTTGTGGACCTCCGTACCCAATGACCATCATTTGCAGGTTGCTGTCCAGCCTGCATATCACCCATTGGTGGCTCCTGTTCCATGCCATAAGGCTGAAATATCATGCCCGGTATCTCCTCTAACTGTGGTATATCCATAGGGATATCTTCTGCCATCTCTGGCTGTCCATTTGGACCATTTTCAGCACCATTTAAGGGCTGGTTTTGCTGCTGTAATGGCTGATTTACAGCCCTTGGTTGTTGTCCATGATGTCCATCATCATCAAAGATGACTCTGCTAGGCTCCTGTTGCCTTGCAGGCTCCTTATACATGCATGTTTCATAAAAAATGACATCATTGCTGCGTATGATCTTTCTATTCACGGGATCCCAAAGTCTATACCCCATTTCACCTCTGTCACCATATCCTAGGAATATGCATTTGTGAGACTTAGGATCAAGTTTGGTGCGCATTTCCCTGCGTATGTGCATGTACGCAACGCAACCAAACCTCTCAAGTGCTTGTATGACGGAGGCTTCCCTGTCCATACTTCCTCTTGCACTTTCCCACCAAGCCTCGTGTTAGGTGACCTGTTTATAAGATGAACGGCTGTCATAACAGCTTCAGCCCAAAAACCATGAGGTAATGCAGCATGTGACAACATAGAACGGACCTTCTCCTGAATGGTCCTGTTCATCCTCTCTGCTGTCCCGTTTTGTGGAGGATCATAAGGAGTAGAGAGCTCCCTCTTGATGCCTTTAGCATCACAAAAGTCCTGAAACTGTTTGGACATATACTCTTCACCATTGTCGGAACGCAAAGTCTTCAGTGTTTTGCCAATTTGATTCTCAACAAGAGCGACAAACTTCTGAAACACTGAGAATGTATCACTCTTCAAACGAAGAGGATAAACCCACACCTTGCGTGTGGCATCATCAATAAAAGACACAAAATATTTTGCCCCTCCCAAAGAAAGCTGAGGCATCTCACATACATCTGTATGCACAAGCTCTAACTGAGCATCTTTCTGTCCAAGAGCTTTCTTGTGGGGGCACTGTAGTTGCCTACCATATATACAATGCTCACAAAACTGAAAACTTGAAAACTTTAGAGAAGGCAAGTAACCCAAACGAGACAATTGCTCCATTCCTTTGACACTCATGTGTCCCAACCGGCTATGCCATATAGATATTTCCGGCAGCTCGGTTGCATTTACATTAGCATGGTGACAAACACCTGCATGCATGAAGTAAAGAGTGTCCACCTTAGAGCCTCTGGCAACAACCAGTGAGCCCTTACTAATCTTCCACTTTCCACGACCAAATGTGGTAACATAATCAGCATCATCAAGCTGTCCAGTAGAAAGCAGGTTCTTCTTGATCTCAGGCACATGCCTGACATCATGGAGCATAAGCTGTGAGCCATCTGAAAACACAAGCCTCACATCACCTCTGCCAAGAATCTTGCATGCATGGTTATCACCCAAATAAACTACTCCTTCATTGACAAACAAGTCTCTGCAACCTGTGACATGAAAGGAGGCACCTGAATCAATGATCCATGAGTGCATACCATGACCACCTGTAAGAAGTGAATGGGCATCAAGTGAAGACGTAAATAGGACCTCATCTTCACTGTCACCTGCATGTGACACATTGATTTCTTCAATCTTGACTCCACTTTTGCCCTTTGGCTTTACATCTTTGGCTTCATCTTTGTCTTTGTCTTTGCCTTTCCCCTTTTCCTTTTGATCATTTTTCCATTTGTAGCATTGCTTTTTGATGTGTCCCTTCTTGCCACAATAATGGCATTCCAAGTCCTTTTTGGAGCGGGACTTGCTCCTTTCCCGTTCTTGGCTTTTACCCCTTTGCTGGGATCTCCCACGTGCATTCATTGCATTGGACTTTCCAACAGAGTTGTTTTTCCTGTTCATCTCCTCTTGAAGGAGAGCACCCTCAACATCTGCATATGACAGCATAGCATTCGAATTGCTAGTGGCTGTCCTGAATGTGTCCCAACTCTCTGGCAAAGTGCATAACAGAAAAGTGGCTTTGAACTCATCGTCCATTGTCAACTTTTGATTTATAACTTGGTTGACAATACCATTAAACTCATTTAGATGGGCTGTCATAGACGCCCCTTCCTTCATCTGAAGACCTATGAGTTTCTTCAACCAATACACTTTGCTTGAGGCACTTTGCTGGGCATACAAGTCCTGCAATCTCTGCCACATTCCCCAAGCTGTCTTCTCTTCACGAATGCTGAAAAGTAAAGAGTCTGACACAGATAACATGATAGTAGATCTTGCCAGCTCATCCGTATCTTCCCACTCTTCAGCAGTAAGAGAAGCGGGCATTACACCCCTTTCTTTGATAGGCTTGTGCTAACACATTATAGCACTGGGTTTGCCAAATATCATAGTTATGTGAGCCTTCAAGCTTCTTGATGTGAAGCAATGAAGAGCTCTCACCTGTGGTTGCCATAGCAATATGCAACCTGTCAATGCCTGACTCCCTGCAAGTGCAAACACTGCACCAAAAGCACACAAAGTGCTCACAGTTATTCTCCCAAGCTTTATCTCCCACTGCAGAAGCACAAATGCAACTCTACTCCCACTTTATGTCATGAAATCACCAAAAATCTGGTTGCTGTAGATTTAGGACAGCATCTTAAATGTGCTCTATTCCCCTTCCAAAGTACTGTACAGCACTACTAAGTGCTCACCAATGATGTACCAAACCTGTACCGGCAAGTACAGCAGCTGAAATTGAACCTTTTGCTCACTCAAATCAATGTGCAGCCATGCCAAAACTTGCACAAAGCTGTGCCAAATCTATACCTGCAGGTACAGTAGCAATAAATGCTCTCCTGGCTGTCCAAATGAGTAAAAATCAGACTTTTACAGTCCCGAACACTGCATAAAGCAGTCCCGAACAGAAATTGGGCAAAAGCCCCTTGACTGCAAGCTGATTTTTGAGGATTCAAGACATAAAAGTCTTGCCTGCTGCTTTGCCAAGCTCAACAAGCATAAAATCTTGAAAAGCCCCTTGATTTAAGATCAATTGCTGATCATACATGGTACATTGATGCACATGAAGGCATCCAGAGTCTTCGCGATGCTTCCCCCTGGCCACATATACATCCAATACATGAAAGCCCCTTGATTTACAGGCACATTGAGTGCTTGTCAGGCATCAACACATTGCCCAAAGCATCAACTGCGAGTGCCTGCATGCAAATCAACCAAATCGGCACAAAAGCCCCTTGATTTGCACTGCAATTTTGCCCGAATGTGCGATTTCTCACATCATACAGCATGTATGACTGCTTAATTGCACAATTACATCAAAAGCCCCAAATTTCAGCATCCAATTTCCTGCAAATTGATCCTGATTGTGACCAATGTCACCCAATTTTGCCAATTTTGCTTAAAATTGAGCAATTGGGCACTTGTACCTGCTCAATTGATTGAATTGATAAGAAATTCCCAAAATTGAAGGCAAATACCTCTTAATTTTTTGAATTTCTCTGATCTGCAGGCTGAATTTCTTTGTTTTGATGCTGTTGCAGAAAAGGGGGGGGGGGGGGCACTTCTTGTTGATGTTGATGCTGTTGCTCCTGCTGCTGTACGGATGGTTGGGCAACGAGGCGTTGTGGGAGCGAAAACTCTTGATTGGCCGCCCATTCACGACAAAAAGGAATTTCCTGGGGCCTTCTATGAGCGCTGCGCCCAGAAGCCCGTTGAATGTGCTGTTGACGGGTGCCCGCCTGGGTATGCGCCTGAATGCCTGGGTTCCCCTCGTAGCCAGCCATCGACAAAAGCTTTGTGTGTTCGCCTGACCCGTGTCGCCTTCGCCTACTTACGCGGACCACCACCACGTAGGCGTTGCAGCCTTACGCTCCTTATCGCTGGTAGCGGGGTAGCGAGGTATGCGCCTGGTTCTGGTTCACAGCCAGTTACGTGTCCATGCTCACCGCACCAGGTATGCGCCTCGTTCTGGTTCACAGCCAGTTACGTGTCCGCCTGCTTCGCCTAGCACAGGTAGCTAAGGTTGAATGCGCTGGCCTCCTCGCTACCTCAGCTTCTGCAGGTTACTACAGTGCTGAAACGAAAGCTACTGCACAGAGATTCGAAGGCTGTGTGAAACGAAAGCTACTGCAGCAGAGAGATTCGAAGGCTGTGCTCAGCAGGTCTCTGCAGTTCTGTTTGCCTCAGCTCTGATACGAGTTGAATGTGAGAGAGAATTAGGGTTAGGTTATTCATGTGGGAGACATACACAGAGAGAAGCAAGGGAGAGAGAGAGAGAGAGAGAGAGAGTTGTGGGGATAAGTCAACTCACCAAAGATGAGTGTGTGACTCCCCTATCACACATGTATATTGCACTAGTACACATAGTGCACTTAGTACATTAAAAGTACTAAGTGTACTATGTACTATAACTTATGGGCTTGTACACACTATAAGGGTGGGCATAATGCCTTTACCCAAACAGCTGGCTGACTCGTGAATGCTAGCCGATTGGTCTTTAGGGCTGGTCGTGGAGTTTTGTGCCTGTCGGCTGCCTTTGGAGCAGGCTGATGACTGCTACTTGGGGGCCATATAAAATGGCCCCACAACCCCTTGTCATTTGTATCTTGTATTTGCGGATCTTCTTGTGTATATAGAGCAGAGTTACACCCTCTATCTCTCTCCATTGCTGTCTATTTTTTGCACTTGCTCTTGTGTTTCCAGATTTTGTCATCATCTCCGCTGCATATTCTGACATCTTATAGCCTTGTTGATGAAGAAAACCATGGAAAAGCTCTTTATCGCAAGAAAACTGATATAAAACTTGTTTTAATGTTTTTCAGGCGATAAAAACCTCCAAAACGCAGTTTTTAGGGTTTTTGAAATGTTATGGCCGTATAGTTCCGTATGACTGTACAGATCCATGCAGTCGTACGGACATATGATGATGTGCATAGTTGTCACGGTACGAAAATACGATACCGTACGGGAATTTTTGGTGCGATATGAAATTTTCGGATACTGTACGATAAAATATGGTTTTTTTTTAAAAAAACACTTACAAGTTATGGAGCTTCAAGCTTGAACGTGAGGGAAGGTTGGGGAGGGAGGAGTCTACAGTGCTTGAGGTACCAGAACATGGAGATGTGTCTCTCCCAGTTGGATCTCCCAATTGTCTCCAAAAAAGAACCTACATGGGTAATGCAATACCAAAAGGTCTCCCAGTGTAGCGTTTATGACTAAGGGACCGTCCTTACACAAATATGAGCAGTGTGTCACGTGCATCCTGCACTTGGATGCCACGTAGACATATCTGTACAGAAGGTGCAGGACTTGGGATGGTAAACTGGTCCCATGTGAGCCTAGTCCGAGACGAGTCAGCCAGGGTTCCATCCCAGTCGTCCGAGGTCAGGTGTGCATTGTCCTGCAAATAAGTCCAAGGTCAGGTGTGCATTGTCCTGCACATGAAACAGTGCCAGTTTGCACTGTGAGTCTCCCTCTGGAATGATGTCAGTGATTTTGGGTATTTGGTATGGTACTTGATGCCAAATCATTGTGTAGATAGTTAGGGTTTGCATATAGGAAAGGGGCCAGCCCATAGGGCTACCCCAAGTACTTGTGTGGGCATGGGGATAGTGTAAAACCACCCCCATGAGGGCCAGGCAGGTCCTGGCTGTACCCACCAGCCATGGGTAGGCCATGGAGGGCTGTAGGACAGCCCTAGGGGCATGCCAGGGGTAGCCGACAGGTCATCCAGCCTTGTGTTGGCTGTAGGGCAAGTATGGGGCTGCCCATACAGGCTGCCCAATCTCCAAATAGCAAGTATACAGTGCCCAAGCCTCTAGAAGACCATGTGCCTAGTGCCCAGCCAACAAGGGAAATATGCGCAGATTTATTAAGCATTTAATGCTGTTTTTCCAGTCGTGGACTGATTTATTTTGGAGCCATTTATGTAAACAAATTTTCCATCCGGGCAGTGGATCTTCTCCTCTTTGTTTGCAGGGCTAAAACATAACTCTTCTCCTTCTTTTGGTGGAAGCATTAATTTTTGGTGTTGAGCAAGGGAAATGAGTCAAGGAACCATAGATATGGATTTTGTAGAGGCACATGTCTCAACAGAATATGCAGAGAAGTTTGAGGGTGGAGGGCCAGAGCCACAGACTGAAGATTAGGCTAAAAGGCAGAGATTGATCGAAGGTGAACATGGAGGGAAGGAGGCTAGTCAGATGCTTCAGGATACCTTGATTCTTGATGCACCTCAGGAAGAGAACCATGAGGTGGCTTTTGACTTTTGAGTTGCACAAGCTAATCAGATTTTGCATCAACTATGTGGGAATTATTACCATTGGCCATGCGTACTATTGGGGAGGTGTTGGTGGAGCCCAAAATGTGCAAAGATTTAGCAAAGAAACCAGAATTTTCTCTCTCTCGTGTGGTTGGTTTTCAGACGCCGGTGGACTACCCCTTTCGGAGTGACTCCTGTCCCTCGAAGGACGGTTGGTTTTCAGCCTCCGGAAGCCTCCGGACGTCTCCCACACACAATGTGGATGGTCAGATTGCGCTCTGGAAAGGAAGTGCGTTTTCCTGCTATGGCGAGCTTCGATGACGAGAGACCAAGAACCTTGGGACCAGAGTGCACCGGGCAGCCCAGCTAGGGCACCAAGCTTGAGTGTTACAGAGATGTTCCAGTAGACGATGCGAGTAATTGTTGACCCAGACGACCAAGTTGGAAGAGCAGAAGGCGCAGATCCAGGCTCTGGAAGAGCGTATCCGTTCTCGAGCGTCACGTTTTCCATCTCCTCCCTCTCCTTCCGTATCCCAGAATCCAGATCCTCGACACAGGGACTCTCTCGCGGGGTCACGACCGCAGCCGAGCTCTTTGCTTGAGTTGCAGATGCGTGCATTGGAGATCCAACAACGTGAAGACGAAGCCATGCGACGCGTGGAACACCGGCGGCGCTCTCGAATCATTTTTCCAAGAAAATGAACTTTAGTAAGTATAATGGTAAACTCGACCCCACAACTCTTTATTCATGGTTGCATCAGTTTGAAGCTTACTTTGCCGCAGTTAGAAAGACAGATACTGACAGAGTGATCTTAGCATAGTTACCACGGAACGGGAACGTTCCGGGAACGTCGGATGCTGGAACAGGAGTGGGAACGGGAACGGGGGCGGATCGGGAACGTCGCGGAACGCCACGTCATATGACATGTCGGCATTTAGGACTAAAATGACAAAACATTTAAAATATCCAAGATTAAACTTTAAAGTCTTAAACATTAAAAATTTGAAGAGTCCAGACTCCAAATAGAAACTGAAAAGAAAGTACATCACATGTGGATATATAGAAACTGAAAAAGAAACTACATCGCATGACAAGTACAAAACTAGCCTCAAGGGCCAAGGTAACTGGTGAGTCAAAGACTAGTCATCAGCAAGTGAGATCTCATCCTCCTGTCCAAGCTGTCCCTCAATCTGCTCATCCTCATGCTGCTCCACATCATCCTCTCCCTCTGGCTGATCCTCACCATCATTGTCATCAAGATCAAGGCAAAATCCAATAAATGGCTCTGGAGTACACTCAACCCTGAACTTGTTAAGCAAATGCAAGTTTGCATTAACAAATACAAGGTCATTTGCCTTCTGGACACCAAGCCTGTTCCTCTTCTTGCTTGCAATGTTCCCAAAACTGCTCCATAAGCGCTCACATGGCGAGGAGCTAGCACCCTGGCTAAGCACTCGAATGGCCAATCTTTGCAACAATGGTGTATCTGCCCCATAATCCTCCCACCACCGTGCACTGGATATCTTGAACCTATCATTCTGTGCATCCTGCAAAGCGAAGAGGCCTCTCTTTTTTCGATAGAAGGAAAGGTCTTCACGAACCCTCCTGCTATCATCTGCACTGGGTACAAGCTTCCTCAAGATATCCTCCCAACCCTGCACAACCTCTGCATCTGTCTCTTGTCCTTTGCCTTGAAATTCTGGATCCACCACAAATGCAGCAGCCTCTAATGTAGAGTGATACTCTGTCCACCTGCCTTTTGCAAGACGAGATAGCTCCTGTCTCCTACCCCCATCCAAAGTCTGTAGAGATAGGATTCTCTCAATCATCCTGTCCATCCCCTCATACACCTTGCCAATGCAAGGCTCATCTCCATCAAGAAGCCTCAACATAAGAATAATTGGCCGCACAACCTGCAACAATACCTCAACAATGTCCCAAAAAGTGTCATCAAGAACAATGGACCTGCATCGAATACCTGCCACTGAGGTACGCTCTCGCCATGCATCCCACTCCTCACAAACTACAAGCTGCCTCAAATGATTCTTCACTTCAAAAAGACGCTTTAGCATAAGGAAATTATATGCAAAGCGTGTATCTGAATACTTTAAGAGATCCTTTGGGGATCTCTGTCGAAATACAGCCAAAATGTAGTGGTGGCGAGTGATAAATGAAACAATGTGATTGCCCATTTCAATAGAAGGCTCCACCCACTGCATCTTACCAATATCTTTGAGGAGATTGTTGAGCCCATGTGACATGCAAGGAGTGAAGCAAATATGTGGGTACCTATCCTCAATGATCCTCCTTGCTGCCCTGTTTGAGTTCTCTCCATCAGAAACAAACTGGATGACATTATTGGGACCCATGTACTCAATGGCTTCACTCCAAATATTTGCCAATCTCTCTGCAGTTTTGCCCGCCTCTGAATTGTCAATAGCTTTAATAAAAAAGCTACATCCTCTGGAGTAGGCAAGGATACCCTGAATGGAGCGGCTCTTGGTGTCACTCCAACCATCACCCATGATAGTGACGCCACATCTACGCCATACATCCTGAATGGGTCCCAAGGCATCCTCTATGGCCGTCCTCTCTGTGGCTAGAAGTGTAGTGCGCAATGTCTCGGATGAAGGTGGAGCATAGCCAGGTCCGAAAGAAGCAATCTCCTTCACCATATCTGCAAAGTATGGGTTGCGGGCCTTTACCAAAGGAACATCTGCAGCATAAAAAAAACCGTGCCACTGATGCATCTACTTGTGCCCTCCTCCCAGGGTGCCATGATGCCACAAGACTAGCCTGCACTAGACCTCGTGAAGCCTGGGTCTGGGAAGCATTTGTTCCATGTGCGGATGGCTGTGGAGCAGCCCCAAATAATGGGGTAGATGCACTCGCTGAAGATGCCACGCCTGCAGGTGTAGCTGATGATGATGTACCTCGAGGATCAAGAACAGAGGGCCGACTCCCTGCTGCATCAAGTCTATCTGCAAGTGCCTGCAATCGTATGATATCTGCTCCTGACACTGTAGGGCAAACCGAAATGCCTTTGCCTCTAACCCCCAACAAATGGGCTCGCACACGATCCGTGCCTCCAGTCTTAATGGATCCACAAAAGTGGCACTTCCACTTGCGTGACCCTCCTCCTCTTGCACTATCATATTTGGACACAAGATCCACCTCATTCCACCAAGGGGATCTGTTTTCTGCATCTATGCCACGAGGAGGTGCCATTGAAATTGATAAATGGCTGAAAATTAAAAAAACATGCAAAATGCCCTTGCATGAGACATAAGTAAAGTGTCCACAAAGTGGAAAAAAACGCAGCAAACTAGAATCTCCAAAATCCAATGTTCATTGCGTAAATTTTAAATCTTACCTGCTGAGTGCTCAAGACTCGAGTCACGAGTGCCACCCGAGCAAAAGAAGGGGCCAACTTGCCAAGGCCCAAGAGCCTAGAGGAGGGGCCAAGAGGAGGTAGGGAGAGTGTGCACTGTGGGGCAGCCAAGGCTCAAGGTAGGGAGAGTGTGGGGCAGCGAAGAGGAAGGGTGGGGTAGGAGGTGGAATGGAGAGTGTGGGGCAGCCAAGGGGAAGGGTGGAGTGGTAGGGAGAGCACTCAAGCAGCAGGCGCAGAAGCGAAAAAGAGCCCTACGCTGGGAAAAAACGGCCGCCGGCGACTTAGCGAAAGTACACTTTTTCGGAACGCTCGGAACGTGCGTTCCGCCCTAGCGTTCCGGCGTTCCGACACGCATTCCGCCACGTTCCCCGGCAAGCGCTCTGTTCCGGCTCCCGTTTCCACGTTCCGGGCACGCCTTGCGCTTCGGAGCGGCGTTCCAGGAAGGCGGAACGCCGTTCCGCGGTAACTATGGATCTTAGCCAGTTGGTACTTAGAAGGTGAGGCCATTCCTTGGTGGACTCAGTGGGCTCATGCCCACACCAGATTAGGTATGGCAGCTTATGTGTGGGACGAGTTTGTCCGCGACCTTAAGCAGCGGTTTCTACCGCCCCACTACCTTGAGCAACTCGAAGACGAGTTCAGGGGAGCGCGTCAGAACTCGCAAGCAGCCCTTCAGTTTGCCAATATAATTTCGACTTTGTGTTTGCAATTAGGCTTATTTGATTCGAACAAGAAAGAGCAGTTTTTGTATGGCCTTGACACGCAAATCCAATGGGAGGTGTGTATGTTTAGGCCAGCCACCTTCGAAGACGCACTCTCGCTTGCGCAGAGTGCAGAAATGAAGCATAATGGTGGTAAGCCCAAGACTTCCCACCGGCTACTCCCAAGGCCACCGCCTCGGGGGGAAAAGGACAGAGCACGGGAGCCTCTGGCTCCAAGAACTTGAACAATGCGTCTAAGCTTACTCCAGACCAGAAAGCGGAGGCAGGCAAGACAGGTGGCAAGTTGAGTGCCGAGGAGATTTCTCAGTACAAGGAGGGTAGATGTTTCTTTTGTCATACACAAGGACATACTTCTCGGGAGTGTCCTAAGAAGACTCCAAAGACCGCCGCTGCAGCCTCCACAGCTTCCGTGGTGAGCCTAGCTCCCACTGTAACTCGCGGCGGCAGTGCCCGGGGGACTAGGGCCTTTGACACACTTGTTGATACAATCAATGCATATTAAAACATTTAAACATGGCCACAGCCTTAACACATATCCATCATCACTTTGCATAAAACATAAAAGCGATAAAACATCCACAAATGCTGAAAATGGAGCTTGCACGTGTGACACCGCATAGAGGCCGGAATGGGCCGACTCCCCCCCCCCCCCCTCCCCCTTTGGAGTATTTTATTACCCAAGGAGAATAATATCATGTACAAGCTTTGAGGGCCTTACTCTCCGCACGGGAGATGCCGGATTATCTATATACAAATGCCATAACACAGCCCAACACGAGGCAACCAAGCCGGAACACAGGCTGTAGAAATGCCGAGCCAACAATATAATCCATATACCTCCGTGTGGGTACTTATTCTTTATGTCCCCTCCCCAGCTTCTTAAAAGTTGTCCGCAACTTTAAGCTTCAAGCTATATATTCAAGTTATAATCATGTCCCATTGAGTGGGCGAGACGAGACAGTCTCAAAAATCCAATATAACTGAAGAATCCATGTCCCAAAGAAATGGGTTAGACTAAATAAGTCTCCATAAGTCCAGATATCATAATCCATGTCCCAAGTAAATGGGCGAGACAAAGTAAGTCTCCTGCCAACAAGGCATCGGTCCACATGACCCTTGGCAACAGAGATAAGTCCCGTGCCAACCAGGCGTCATGTCCACTTTACGACTTGCACTCCGTGTTGGTACTCTGACTACACACCTTGGATGAGAGGTGGGCTCAAGTAACAAGATAAAACAATCACTCGCAGGCATAGATAACTTGGTGTTCCATAAGCATTTCTGCTACACATAGTTTATAGGCATTTCGGCCACCAATAGTTTGTAGGCATTTCGGCCACCAACTGACACTACCCTCTCAAGTGCCCATGTTCCCTTCCATCTGCTCTCTATTGTTCCACCCAGATATGGTAGAAACAATCTTCAAGAGAGCATGTAGGACAAGAGAACACTACACACGGCATGTTCTGCTCGACACTAGCCTTTGAAGTGCCCATGTTCCCTTCCATCTGCTCTCTATTGTTCCACCCACACATGGTAGAAACAATCTTCAAGAGAGCACGTAGGACAAGAGAACACTACACAAGGTAAGTGAACCATGAGTTCCATAAGTCCAATGCATCCCAAATAAAGGGAGCCAAAAAGAATATTGGGAGTATTTAAAAGATACAATGCTCCATGGGTTCAATGAACCAGATGATGTACATGTACAACTGAGATGAATACAGTTACCAAACAAGAGACTCAAAGTAGATGTTCGAAGGGGAGCAGTCCACTTGAGTAGTCTAGTCTCTACGGTCCTGTGCCTTCATTGTAATCCGCAGAGAGCGCCCCACTGGTGTTCCAGGACCACGCACAAACAGGCGCTCCCGTACTAACGCCTAGCTCTCCTGATCTCGGCACCCATGGACCGTGGTTCTCCCGAAGCTTGGACTACCCGGCACGGAACGGGTGTTAGCAGCAGAGAGTAACCCTTATCAGATTTACATCAAAGTCCTTTACTTAAATCTCAATCCACTTACCTGTAGCTCGCTAGTGGAAGACAAATACCTGAGGTGTCTAAGTGCAGCTACTAGAGATGGACACCAGGGCGCAGCAGCCTACTGGCAAGAGAGAAGAGTACGTAGCCGCCTGGAGATCTGAGCGCAGCCGCCAGCAGAGTGGAGAGGAGGCCTGGGCGCAGCCGCCTGTGCCTCCGCCTATGGAGGAGGGCGCAGCCGCCTGTGCAGCCGCTTGTAGAGGGGAGCGCAGCCGCCTGTGGAGGAGGGCGTAGCCGCCTGTGCAGCCGCTTGTAGAGGGGAGCGCAGCCGCTTGAGGAGGGGGGGCATAGCCGCCTGTAGAGGGGAGAGCAGTCGCCTGAGGGAGGGGGGGGGAGTAGTCGCCTGTAGAGGGGAGCGCAGCCGCCTGAGGAGGGGGGGGCGTAGCCGCCTGCAGAGGGGTGTGTGCAGCCGCCTGCTATCTGGCGCAGCCGCCTGTGGAGGGAAGTGCAGCAACCTGAGGGCAAGCGGAGAAGAGATGATTGCCTGCACAGTCCTATCCCCAAGCTGGTGAGGTGGTCGTCCACATGTAGGTGTTGGAGAGGGCATACGTCCAACAGCTGGCCAGCCCCCCTAGCTTGCATGGAGGCGGCGAGTTCCAAGGTGGGGGGTGGGTAGGTGGCCATGCACCCACCCCCACACATAAGAGGTTCCCTTTACCCTTCATGACTCAAACGTGGGTGCCCACCCTACCAAGGACACCAAGTAAGATTTGGGGAGGGTGTCCACTCATTAATGAGTGTGAACCTGCAACCTTATAAAAACAAAGGTTAAAAAGAATGCTATAAAATAAACAAGTGCAATATACTTACCACCTGTTCACACGGAACAAAACTCGTCAGAAGACAGAGCAAACTGCACGACTAGGCGTCCCTGCTTAGTAAGTGACACGTCAAACAGGCAAACACAAAAATACAAGTCATGCGAAAATAGTTCCAAACATGCAAAACATGAATGCATGTGCAAGCAGTATCATGGACATATCTCCCGTTCATGGAACAAGTACTAAACATCTGTCGGGCACAACGATGGCACGACAGAAAACATAAATCCCGGTCTTCCTATGGAGTGACAGTCCCATAGGTAAGACACAGATCCAGGCACGAGCCTCCCTATGGAGTGACAATTCCATAGGCAAGACACGACACAAATACTGGCTCTTCCATGGCGTGACAATCCCATGGATAGAACACAGTCCGGGTCATACACGGGTGGCACCAGTCTGGCTCCCGTCCATGTTATGCAAAAATATTGGCCCCTTCACATGAGACACTGGCATGGCCTCAAGTGAACGAGACACAAATCTGGAGATGGACCAAATGGTCGGCCAATTGGTGACATCCCCTCGGGCTTCTAAAGAGTTGTCCTCAATTGAAAGCCTCAAGATATGCCTGCAAGAACTGTGGGTAGTCAACAAAATAATCCTCATTTACCCACTTTGCATCAATGGGCAAACAATTTTTGAACTTCACAAGGTATCTCCTGGAAAGCTTTCTTGCAGGTAGCTTTCGCTCCTTGTGAAAGACAATATGTTCTGGCTGGAGGATCTCCTCAAGCTCATCAATCTCTGGCGGATCTTCTGTGACAGGCTCGTCAGGATCTGGCCCGACATATTTCCAGAAAAGACTCACATGAAATGCATTGTGAATCTTCCAATGACTAGGTAAAGCAAGCCTGTAGGACACTTCATTGATCTTTTGAATCACCTTGAAGGGTCCATAATAGTGAGGAGAAAGCTTAGGATATGATCCTTCTCGTCCTGGCCTCTTCGGAAGCCTAGCCTTCTCAAATTTCAGCAAAACCCAATCACCTTCTTTGACTTGCATGTCCCTTCTATGCTTGTCAAAGCAGCCATTTACATTAATGCGAGGATTTGCAGACCGTGAGCAGGGGACAAAAGCCATAAAACTAAATTAATTGTAGACGGTTTTTAACATTTAGCAGAAATTCTAGAAAGCTATGTGCCATCGCAAAAATTAGACAGCATGAACAGTTGTCCATGGGGTTCAATCAAAGAAAAATTGAGACAAGAAAGACTAGGAGAAGGGTGATAAGTAACAATCAAAAGAACAATCCAAGTATACGACTTCGAAGAACTGAGAGAGAGAGAAAGAGAGAGAGAGAGGGGAGACAATTCTATCTAGTCACAAAGCACGCAACTCTAGTATGAGAAGAGAGAGCACTTATCCAAATTACCCGAGAGCGCACAGCACAGCTATTGCAAGTTGGTTGCTGACAGTATTGAGTTGTGTGGGTAGAAGCTGAGGCACAAACAATTTTAAAGAAAGAGAGTGATATATATATGTATACATATATATATATAGAGAGAGAGAGGGAGAAGAATAGTCGACACGGAAGTAGAAATTCTAAACTTGGAGAGTATCTTCGTAAAGTTTGTCATTTTTTAACAAACACTTGAAATCTCTCTCTCTCTCTCTCTCTCTTCTTTCGACCAGAGATTGAGCAGTCAGGCCAGCAGGCATTGCAGATAGCCCCAGAGTATAGCCGCACCAAAGGTACACTGATTGATCGGGCTATAGAGCTGGGGCGGTCCAGGCGCCCCAAGATGAGAGGTCCATCTCGACATCGGCGGAGACTACAACAGAGGATCAGGACCATGCTAGCACGGCATGGGAGACATCCAGTCAAAGTACTCACCATGGAGGACATTGAGGATATCCGCCATCGATCGATGAGAGACATCTTTGGATAGTGATGTGTATGATGCTTACCTTTGTTGCTGGAGTTTTCCTCCCAGATGTTATCCATTAGGAGCTCCTAGTACCGTACTTTTCCTCATAGTTGTTTCAGTTTCAGTTAGTTGTTTAGTTGTTTTTAGCTTTTCTTACACAGACATTGTTTCAGATCCACCAATTGTTGTAACCTTTTTGGTCTCATAGGTCATTTTGGCCTTCTGAAGACGTTAATATATCATTTCATTTCATTTCTCTCTCTCTCTCTCTCTCCCTCTCTCTCTCAGAGCACGGGTCACGAACCTCGAACAAGAGAACACGGCACTCAAGGAGGAGGTGAGTGCATTGAAAGTGGAAATGGTAGCCATCAAGAATGCTGAGAAGGAAGAAGGAGAGATCAATGACAATACTCTCACGGCCATGAAAGAAGAGATCTCCAAGGAGATCACAAAGGACATGGAGGGAAAGCTTGAAGCCAAGCAGTCAGGATGGGTCGAGGTGGTGAAGAAGAACATCCGTAAAGAAGTGAGGGAGGAGACTCAAAGGGAAGAACACCAAATCATTCACACCACCATTGAGGAGGAGAAGATGAGGCATGCCCGCCGCCTCAACATTCGAGTCACAGGTATAGCCGAGACACCCGACTCTCCACTCCCGAGAAAGATGGACAGCTTCTATGCATGAAGCTCGGCTACAAGGAAGAGCACCCTCCTAGCATGGAGAGCCAGGAAAGACTCAACACGCAAGCGAGCCCTCATCCTACAGTTTGTAGGAGAGATGGAGAGGGTCACCTTCATGAGGAAGAGGGTCATACTACGGGGTTTAGAGGGAGCTTCTATTTTCTTGGATGATGATCTCACGAGGATGCAGCTTGAGCATAGGAGAACTTGCATGCCACGAGTCTTACACGCGAGGAGAGAAGGCAAGAAGACCTTCTATCGAGATGGTCGGGTCATCATTGATGGCTGGCCCATGGATTAGCGGTTTGGGGCCTATGGGACACAGACCAGGCCACTGACAGAGATACATATAGCAGTATGGAACTGAAATGGTTCACTATGGGTGCAGCCTGGACGACTGGAGCATGTTATGGTGGGGAGAGACATCATACTTCTGACAGAGACACATCAGAGCCCAGAGAGAGGGCTACCTCGAGTAGAGGGATTCCAGTGGGAGTCACCATACAGGAGGACCACACGCCAGGGTACCTCGAGAGGGTCGAGGGGAGTAGCAGTCCTATTCAGACGGGAGCTATAGGGGAGACTGAGAGTGGTAGCACAGGATCCAGAGGCCAGATACATGTGGATCAGCTTACAGCTCTGATAGGACAGGGTTATATACATAGCTCTATGTTACTTTTCTCCATCAGGATCCTCCTATGTCATTACAGAGGACATGCCACAGGAGGAGGAGACAGGAGCCTCGCCATACACTTGTCTGTCAGAGGAGATTATGCATTATTCTACACTAGGGGAAGTATTTCTTACGGTCGACTTCAATGCCCACACACAGAGCAGACAGTGTGAGGTGTAAATGACATGGAGATCCTCCACCCTGTGGATCCAGAGGAGATAGGGGCTAGTCGGGCATCAGAGGACACTGGACCAGACAGAGGACATTATGGGGACCACTTACTAGAGTTGGGAGCCAGGCATCATCTCGTTATTTATAACGGGATGCTACAGTGGCCGGGATCAGGAGGGCTGACATGCTTCCCACATGGGGGTCATACACGGACCGGAGGCACGGTGGTAGACTACATTATGGGGTCTTTGGAGGCATCACAGCTTGTCACCTCATTCTCCATTCCACCTCGTCCTATTGGGGCAGATCATACATACTTGGCATTTTCACTAGCCGGATCACCAGTAGCACCAGCCCCCCACATACCGACGCCACACACTACCATCTACTTCACACATGACATGGCAGACATATACACTGGCAGAGTAGAGGATGGGCTCCTACTCATGGATCCCCTGGCATCTATGGATACCATTACAGCCCAGCTGGCATCACTCCTAAGTCCTATACTCACGGGTCCGCATACAGAGAGCCTTGGGAGCCATCACAGAGCAGGAGTCGAGGAGAGAGATGAGGAGACTTACTCGCCGCAAAAGGCGAGCCTTCGCAGAGATACAGGAGCTAGAGATCTTTCATTTCTTCATGAGTAGAGATAGCCCTGTCTCATGGCGGCACTTCAGAGAGCCCCGGACCCCGACACCTATTGCAGACCCACAGACATGGCACACATATGCAGAGGGTCTATACCATGCCCCACAGCAGCCACCTATACCTCGGCCACAGGAGCCTCAACCTACCACAGCTAGCTTCTTTACCCACTCGATGGTACAGGAAGCTATCCGCCGCCTACAGCATGGACGGGCCGCCGACCATATGGGCCTGCAGGGTGAGCATCTCATATATGCAGTAGATTCTTTAGCTCCTTTTCTTGCACACCTGTTTAACAGGGCACTAGCAGAGGGTTTGCCTGCGGAGTGGACGATGCACATCATTGTGCCGATTCACAAAACAGGGGATATGCTCGATCCGAGCAACTACAGGACGGTTATGGTTGGCCACGTGCTGGCCAAACTCTATGGTGCAGTTATGCTGAGCGAGCAGGTTTACGCTCATAAGGGCAGGGGCTTCAGGAGAGCTTTCTCTACCACTGACCATGTATTCACTTTGAGATGTATGATTGATCAGGCCAGAGTGAGGAAGAGAAAGCTCTATTGCTGCTTTGTGGATTTCCGCAAGGCATTTGACACAGTACCACGAGAGAGGCTCTTTCAGTGCCTGCAGTCTCTTGGCATACCAGCAGATATGACATGGGGCATCTATGCATTATATGAGCAGGTTTTTGGGCGAGTCAGATGTCCAGGAGGTATGTCCGAGACTATTGCTAGCACCATTGGTGTGAAGCAAGGATGCCCACTTTCCCCCACGCTATTTGGGTTATACATTGATGAGGTGGCTGACTTCATTACACGGGGAGGCGGAGATGGAGTTGATTTAGCAGGTACCTCAGTACATATTATGCTCTATGCTGATGATATTGTATTAGTGTCTGAGTCTCTAGGTGGTCTACAGTAGCATCTACATGCACTCGATGATTTCTGCACACAGAGGGGTCTTACTGTGAACCTTGGGAAAACCAAGGTTATGGTCTTTCATACATCGAGACAGGGCAGGAGTCGGCTGACATTCACTCTCGCAGGATGCCAGGTGGAGGTGGTGACATCATACGTGTACCTAGGGGTTACCTTCTCTGCAGCAGCCGCACGCTTCACCATGGGTTCAGCAGCCAGAGCTGGATTGACACGGGGATATGCAGCATTGGCTATGCTAGAGAGACAGTGCCACCAGGCGCATTTTCAGGAGCCCCAGACGAAGGGGTGGCTATTTGACACATTAGTCACACCGGCATTGATGTATGGAGCAGCAGTATGGGCGCCAGGCCTTGCTACCCATTGGTGGACACAGATAGAGAGACCATAGGCCCTCATGATGGCACGCATGATACGCAGCAAACTGTCAGTACCTCATGACATTATCCGAGCAGAGTTTGTTGCGCCTCCTATGATGGTAGAGGCCATATTTCAGACTATATGCCTGCTAGACAGATTCAAAGAGATGCCACAGGACAGATTATCATACAGAGCTTTTGAGGCATCTAGACAGCTGACTGAGGCAGGAGACAGAGGATCATGGTATGCACAGGTCACACATTGGTTCTCACAGCATGGCCTAGACATGGATCATCTACCACCATTCCAGTATGACAAGGATGCACCACATATCCGTCTCTCTCATAGTGAGAGGAACAGAGTATTGAGACAGGATCTATGGCAGCTCTATACATGAGAGACATGGATATCGCCTACACAGCCTCTTCCACCGAAGATGCTATACTACAGAGATCACTTCATGAGTATCACTGATGATGGATTTATAGAGAGGCCTAGATACATGGAGGGCTTTTTACCACACGGCTCCCGAGTGGCTATTGGTCAGCTCAGAGTTTCATCACACCGATTGGAGATTGAGATTGGCAGAGCAGCACGGATCCCCCGAGAGGAGAGGGTATGCAGATTGTGCAGAGAGGAGGTGGAGAGTGAGGATCATTATGTATGCAGATGCAGAGCATATACAACCATGAGAGAGAGAGATCCCATTTTATTCAGAGAGCCACATTCCCTACGCCAGATCTTTGAGGCAGCAGACCAGCGCATACTGGGGAGATACATTCTAGACATACAACGCCACAGAGAGACATTATTACAGCAGACAGCTCCAGAGGGGGGGCGACACAGACAGATTACTACATTTTTTCAGAGATCCATCCCCCTCCCAGCCCCTAAACTGCAGGGAATTACTCTCCAGAGAGCAGAGACACTTAGAGCCCGCAGGAGACAGAGGACACCTGGCTTTCGGACACCACGCCTATACCAGAGAGAGATGACAGAGATCAGAGCTCAGTTTCACAGAGAGGGTGCGGAGCGACTGGCTCGCTTCAGAGCACACCTAGGCATGTTCTTCAGGGAGCTGTGGACGCCCTCTTCACTGATGTAAACCATTTTATACCCCCAGTATGGTACAGGATGGAGCTAGCTAGGTTGCATATCATGATGGTATACTCCATGCATATAGCTTTGCATTCTCCTAGTAGTAGAGCTCTATCCCCTACACACTGAGATTCAGCTTTTTTGTTCAGTACTTTTTTATTTTGTTGGGATGACAGAGGATACCCCATACAGGTACTCCGATTTCTCATAGGCCGAGTTCGGTCTTTTGGAAGACGTTAATAAAATCTTTCTTTCTTTCTTTCTTTCTCTCTCTCTTTTTTTTTAAAAATAAATAAATTAAGAAACCACCGGGCTTTGACCCATTCATATTACTCAAAATGCCAAAATGGCAATTACATAGTATCACGGCTGAAAAACGGGGGGAAAAACCCCTCAGGGTACAACAATAGGCACAAAAGGAGGGGAAAAGTGTCTCGTCCCATCAAACATAAAAGAACTGCAGAGTGACGACCAAAGCCCTAGAGGGCTCTTGTGTAAAGCTGCTACAGGCGGCACAGATATGCCGAACACCATTCCCGCAGGGGCATCCAACGATGTCGCAATGGAGCACTTGAAACTCTTCACACAGGCCACCGTTTCGGGCTTTGCTTGAACACATTGGCCCAGCCAATCACACTGCGGTAGGAAGTGACTGCCGAGTAGAGACGAGGTCACAGCATGGAGGTAGAGGCTCAGCTAGGGTCGCAGTCCTGTTTCGGGAGGAGCTACAGCCACTACTGCACATTGTCTGGAGAGATGAGCAGGCCAGATACATGTGGGTGAGACTGAGAGCGGAGATCGACAGATTCCTCTACATTGCCATTTGCTACTTTGCTCCTAGCACATCAGCCTACGCTGCACCTCGAGGGGAGTCCCCATTTTCAGTGTTAGATGAGAATATATGGAAGTTTTCCAGGGATGGAGATATGATCCTTCTTGGAGACTTCAATGCCCGCACGGGCAACTGCCAGACGGTTTTTTATGACACCTCAGAGGAGATGCTGAGAGAGCTAGACACTAGTGACATGGGGCTTGACAGAGATTCACAGGATGAGCAGTGCACTGAGTATGGACGACACCTGATAGATATGGGGACTACGCATGGTCTAGCCATCTTGAATGGCATACACAGATTCCCTGCAGCGAGAGGTTTTACATGCTTTCCACACAGACATGGGGCTAGTACAGTGGATTCTGTCATGGCTCAGCCGAGCTTTATCTCTAGTATTTGGGAGCTCACAGTTGGACCTAGACCTGTTGGAGTGGCAATTGATCATGCCCTTGTGACATTGACCATCTCTTTCCAGTTTAGTACAGTGCATATGCCACAGGCAGTAGTTCCTACCCGCTACACCTTTACCCGAGAGACAGACTCTGTTTACATAGATGGGATCTACAGATGCCTGTGCCATGAGGAGCCAGGACGACCTCTAGAGGAGCTTACTTCTATATTGACAAACATTAGATGATGCAGCAACAGAGGCATATCCACACACCCATCCTAGGCAGAGACGACGTTCTGGGAGCATGCCCCAGAACAGATGGTATGATGAGGAGTGCCGCGAGACGAGAGCCAGACTTCAGAGAGAGGTGCTTATGGGAGATATCACTCATAGACAGTCACAGATTGTCTTCCGACGCATAGTGCGGCGGAAGAAGAGGGCATTTTTGGCTCGACTAGAGCAGGATCTATATCAGCTTTTTTTGAGCCAGGATTTAGGCGAGGCATGGCGACTCTTCCATGAGCACTCCTCTCCTGCGGACATTACTTCTACAGAGGATTGGGGCAGATCAGGGAGAAGCATACACATCTCTCTCTCTCTCTCTCTCTCTCTCTCTCTCTCTCTCTCTCTCTCTCACACACACACACACACACACACACACACACACACATCCTGCATGCCTGCATCTTAATGCCATATCCAAAAACAAGTGAGAAAATAAAAAGAAAGCAGTTACCTTCTTTGTAATCCTGTCCCGTTTTAGAGAGGCCCGCAGCCACATTAAAAGCCAAACGCTTATCAAATTCCGGGAAAACGGTTGAAATAGCCTTGACATTGTGGTCGACCTGAAACCACACCGCGGTCAATAAATCCTTTGCCACTCGGACCCCTTGCACAACTACCTCGTTGTTATTTGGAAAGAACTCAAGGAGATTGCTCCTGACGTCTGCTACGACCGCCCTTGTCCTATCCTCTGATGTGGAGGATGACCTTTTTCCCCTGTCAGAGGATAGAGAGACATCTGATGACCTTTTCCGGTGACCCTTTGTGGGCGTATCCATCATGTTCGCTCCTGACAAAGCTCTTGTGACTGAATCCAACCCCGCTCGGTTCTGCTGCTCTGCAATTCTCTTCAAGGAAATAGATCCATTTGTATAAGGAAATCAGAGCAGTAAACATAGGAAAGCCCCATGTTAGAGTAGTAGACATCCATGTAACAATACCAAAGACCCATCTAACCATAGTAGAGACCCATATAATCCTGAAAGAGACCCATATAAAGATAGCAAATACCCATGTTAGAATAGAAGAGACCCATGTAAACATAGCAAAGACTCGTGTTAGAACAAGAGAGGCCCATGTCATCTTGGCAAAGTGGACCCATATTTATGGGTAGTGGACCCATTTCTATTGGTAAGGGACCCATACACAAGTGGATATATATATGTGTAAAGTGGACCTATATAAGGGTAGTGGAGCTGTTTTAAGTAGTGCACCGATTTTTATAGGTAATGGACCCATATGTATATATAATGAACCCAATGTATAAATGGATATATATATGTATAGGTAGTGGATCTTCTCAGACCTTCTTATATATATAAGAAGGTTAAAAATTAAGAAGGTCTGAGAAGATCCACTACCTATACATATATATATCCATTTATACATTGGGTTCATTATATATACATATTACCGATAAAAATCAGTCCACTACTTAAAACAGCTCCACTACCCTACTTTACACATATATATATCCACTTGTGTATGGTCCCTTACCAATAGAAATGGGTCCACTACCCATAAATATGGGTCCACTTTGCCAAGATGACATGGGCCTATACTGTTCTAACACGAGTCTTTGCTATGTTTACATGGGTCTCTTCTATTCTAACATGGGTATGGGTCTCTTTCAGGATTATATGGGTCTCTACTATTCTAACATGGGTATTTGCTATCTTTATATGGGTCTCTTTCAGGATTATATGGGTCTCTACTATGGTTAGATAGGTCTTTGGTATTGTTACATGGATGTCTACTACTCTAACGTGGGGCTTTCCTATGTTTACTGCTCTGATTTCCTTATACAAATGGGTCCATTTTCTCGAAGAGAATTGCAGAGCAGCAGAACCGAGCGGGGTTGGATTCAGTCACAAGAGCTTTGTCAGGAGCGAACATGATGGATACGCCCACAAAGGGTCACCGGAAAAGGTCATCAGGTGTCTCTCTATCCTCTGACAGGGGAAAAAGGTCATCCTCCGCATCAGAGGATAGGACAAGGGCGGTCGTAGCAGACGTCAGGAGCAATCTCCTTGAGTTCTTTCCAAATAACAACGAGGTAGTTGTGCAGGGGGTCCGAGTGGCGAAGGATTACCGACCGCGGTGTGGTTTGAGGACGACCACAATGTCAAGGCTATGTCAACCGTTTTTCCGGAATTTGACAAGCGTTTGGCTTTTAATGTGGCTGCGGGCCTCTCTAAAACGGGGCAGGATTACAAAGAAGGTAACTGCTTTCTTTTTATTTTCTCACTTTTTTTTGGATATGGCATTAAGATGCAGGCATGCAGGATGTGTGTGTGTGTGTGAGAGAGAGAGAGAGAGAGAGAGAGAGAGAGAGAGAGATGTGTATGCTTCTCCTTGATCTGCCCCAATCCTCTGTAGAAGTAATGGCCGGAGGAGAAGAGTGCTCATGGAAGAGTCGCCATGCCTCGCCTAAATCCTGGCTCAAAAAAAGCTGATATAGATCCTGCTCTAGTCGAGCCAAAAATGCCCTCTTCTTCTGCCGCACTATGCGTCGGAAGGCAATCTGTGACTGTCTATGAGTGATATCTCTCATAAGCACCTCTCTCTGAAGTTTGGCTCTCGTCTCGCGGCACTCCTCATCATACCATCTGTTTTGGGGCATGCTCCCAGAACGTCGTCTCTGCCTAGGATGGGTGTGTGGATATGCCTCTACTGCTGCATCATCTAATGTCTATGTCAGTATAGAAGTAAGCTCCTCTAGAGGTCGTCCTGGCTCCTCATTGCACAGGCATCTGTAGATCCCACCTATGTAAACAGAGTCTGTCTCTCGGGTAAAGGTGTAGCGGGTAGGAACTACTGCTTGTGGCAGTTGCACTGTACTCAACTGGAAAGAGATGGTCAATGTCACAAGGGCATGATCAACTGCCACTCCAACAGGTCTAGGTCCAACTGTGAGGTCCCAAATACTAGAGATAAAGCTCGGCTGAGCCATGACATAATCCACTGTACTAGCCCCATGTCTGTGTGGAAAGCATGTAAAACCTCTCGCTGCAGGGAAGCTGTGTATGCCATTCAAGATGGCTAGACCATGCGTAGTCCTCATATCTATCAGGTGTCGTCCATACTCAGTGCACTGCTCATCCTGTGAATCTCTGTCAAGCCCCATGTCACTGATGTCTAGCTCTCTCAGCATCTCCTCTGAGGTGTCATAAAAAACTGTCTGGCAGTTGCCCGTGCATGCATTGAAGTCTCCAAGAAGGATGATATCTCCATCCTTGGAAAACTTCCATATATTCTCATCTAACACTGAAAATGGGGACTCCCCTCAAGGTGCAGCGTAGACTGATGTGCTAGGAGCAAAGTAGCAAATGGCAATGTAGAGGAATCTGCCGATCTCCGCTCTCAGTCTCACCCACATGTATCTGGCCTGCTCATCTCTCCGGGCAATGTGCAGTAGTGGCTGTAGCTCCTCCCGAAACAGGACTGCGACCCTAGCTGAGCCTCTACCTCCATGCTGTGACCTCGTCTCTACTCGGCAGTCACTTCCCGCCGCGGTGTGATTGGCTGGGCCAATGTGTTCAAGCAAAGCCCGAAACGGTGGGCTGTGTGAAGAGTTTCAAGTGCTCCATTGCGACATCGTTGGATGCCCCTGCGGGAATGGTGTTCGGCAGATCTGTGCCGCCTGTAGCAGCTTTACACAAGAGCCCTCTAGGGCTTTGGTCGTCACTCTGCAGTTCTTTTATGTTTGATGGGACGGGACACTTTTCCCCTCCTTTTGTGCCTATTGTTGTACCCTGAGGGGTTTTTCCCCCCGTTTTTCAGCCGTGATACTATGTAATTGCCATTTTGGCATTTTGAGTAATATGAATGGGTCAAAGCCCGGTGGTTTCTTAATTTAAAAAGAGAGAGAGAGAGAGAGAGAGAGAGAGAGAGAGAGAGAGAGAGAGATTTCAAGTGCTTGTTAAAAAATGACAAACTTTACGAAGATACTCTCCAAGTTTAGAATTTCTACTTCCGTGTCGACTATTCTTCTCCCTCTCTCTCTCTCTCTATATATATATATATGTATACATATATATATCACTCTCTCTTTCTTTAAAATTGTTTGTGCCTCAGCTTCTACCCACACAACTCAATACTGTCATCAACCAACCTGCAATAGTTGTGCTGTGCGCTCTCGGGTAATTTGGATAAGTGCTCTCTCTTCTCATACTGGAGTTGCGTGCTTTGTGACTAGATAGAATTGTCTCCCCTCTCTCTCTCTCTTTCTCTCTCTCTTAGTTCTTCAAAGTCGTATACTTGGATTGTTCTTTCGATTGTTACTTATCAGCCTTCTGTTGGTCTTTCTTGTCTCAATTTTTCTTTGATTGAATCTCATGGACGATCGTTCATGCTGTCTAATTTTTGCAATGGCACATAGCTTTCTAGAATTTCTACTAAATGTTAAAAACCATCTATAATTAATTTAGTTTTATGGCTTTTGTCCCCTGCTCACGGTCTGCAAATGCTCGCATTAATGTATTCCACATTGTTCGGAAGTTTGTCAGAAGCGTCATGTGCTTTATCTAGCAAGCTGAATCTATTGTACATGTCAATCAAGGTGCAACCGAGGAGAAGATCCTTGTCAAGTCCCTCTCTTGATATGTCACCATGTAGTTTCTGGCCTTTGTCCAAAGTCCCTAGTAAGATACAAGCTTTTAGCGCACAAAGAAATGCTACTGCATCTGGAAAGATGCCCTCCTCCTGCATCTGCTCAAAATGGCCAAGTGCCTCCTCAGCACGACCCTGCTCTATGTATCCTCTAATCAGTGCAGTCCAAGAAACTACATTTCGAGTGGGAAGCTTATGAAACACTTCCTCTGCTTTCTCAAGAAAACCGCATTGGACATGCAAGTCAATTAAGGCACTCCCAACAAAAAGGTCCTCCTCTAATCCATGTCTGGTCACCTCTGCATCTAATATTTGGCTTTGATCTGGGTCTCCTAGACCACTACAGGCTTTTAAGCAGCAAACCAATGTAACAACTGTTGGTGTAAAACCTTCAAGTCGCATCTGCCAAAAGCATCTAAGTGCTTCTTTGCACATGCTGAAATCAGAGCATTTCCCTGCCCAAGAGGGCTTTCCACATGCGTCCCTGCCCAAGGTGTCTTTTCATGCTGGTCCTGTCCCACCATCCTTCTTATGTCGGCTCGCATACGAGGAACCGTATTAGATGCCTTCGCAGTTTCCATGTCGGGAGGAACCATATTAGATGCCTTCACAGATTCCGTGTCGGCTCGCATATCAGAAAGCAAACCCTTCACAGTTTCTAAGTCGGCTTGCATATCCTTAACCACTTCAGTAAACCTCAAACTGATGTTGTCAAGAAGAGACTTCACACCCTTTGGATGTCAATTGCTTCACTTGGTTTGGCCTTTTTTGAAGGCATCTTATCCGAAAATCTTACCCTTTGCCTTGCTTCACTAATTTTATACTTTTTTGAAGGCATCTCACTTCGCCTGGCCCTGTTTGTGGGCACATGCACCTGTTCATCTTTAAATGCACCTGTACTGTCAGGCATATATTTTTCGTCGACATCTTCAGGCATATCTTTTTCGACATCTACAGGCATATCTTTAATCCACTCGAGATAATGCCGCTTCCAGTTCTTTAATCCATCGGGCCTGTGGGTGCTTAACTTCGGGTAAAGCTGCACCCATCCATGACCATTTGCCATGTGGGTGTTTATCTTCGTTACGTCACGATACCTTTTGCCATTGCGGGGGATGCAGTTACGATACCTGCACCTGAACTGCCCTTTGCCATGCTCCCGATTCGTTCAGAGAAGGATGTGCAGCTCGTAGAGCATTCCCTTCTCCATTTCAGATAAAGAGTCCAGGTCGGATCTCGAGTTTCTCATTAGGGCTGCCCTATGCACCCGCGCAGAGACCGAGTACGCTGCTATTCATAGAACAGAATATGCCTGCGCATCAGTCACAATGACTGAGTACGGCGGCAACAAGCCGAAGAAGCACAAGACAGAGAGAGAAATCCTATTTAACCACCAAATATATTGCCTACCAAACAATGCCACCATTCTCAGGAAGGTATTTGTGTAATGCATACCGGCCACCAAAGAGAGTAGTAAATAGACTCGATTGCAACGGAGTACTGGCATACAATGAGCAGACCAAATGGGGCATGCATGATCCAGAAAACCAGCTAGCAACTGCATTATATCGGCCTTCAGACACACTAGTAACCTGAGTGCATAAGATAGAGAAGAAGAAACACCACGGTGAGGGGCTGCCAATGAACGCAAGATTTCGAGCCAGCACACCATACACACAGATGGTCCAGGCAGCTGATTAGTGTTCCAAGAAGCAACGCTCGCTCTGTGAGGATTCTAGAATTTTCCAGATCAGTTTGGTCAATTTTTGACCATTTTTGGGTCAGTTTTGCTCACTTTTTGGATCTAGTCTCGTTTCATAGAGTTTTACTAAGGTGTTCCACGCCTCCTTGGGGGACTTGGCATCCTGTATGTGCCCAATCATGGTGTCTTGTATACTGATAGAGAGCCAATACATAACTTTTCTGGCTCCTTGGTTCTAATCCTTGAACTCTTTCACGTCTGCAGGAGTCGGATTGATCTTCGGTATCTCCGGTGCCTCTTCATGCTTACCTTCTTTGTAGTCCCAGCAGTAACCCTTTCCCATCAGGAAATTTGTGAGAACCTGAACCTCCAAGCATGGAAGTTATTCTGACACGGCGATTAGTGTTCTAAGGGTGGCTCATGCGCCTCAGAGGGCTGCCCTACAAGGACTAGGTAGGACCATGCGCCTCAAAGGGCTGCCCTACAAGGACTAGGTAGGACCATTAGGGCTGTTGTAGAAGCGCCTCAGAAGCTCTGCAGAGATGGGCGACGGCGTCCTGAGTTGAGAGAGAGAGAGAGAGAGAGAGAGAGAGAGAGAGGAGGGGGGGGGATGACACCTGGCCTGCCGCTTTTCCCCTCACGTAGGCCACGTATTTTAAGCGCACCCCAAAGAAATGATTTTAGCAAACCCCCTCCGTTTCCCTTTCTCCTAACAACAAATTATTATTATTATTATTTTTTGTTGGTAGAAGACTTGAACTTTGAAATTACAACGCGCACACACACCCAACCTCGTATGGTAGAGGCAGCCATCTTGGGGAAACACAGGAACAGTCCCTAAGGGCTAGGTATCATCCCACACGTAGCCAGCGACGCTCGAACCCGTAACCTTGGGTTTCAAATGAGACGTCGAAATCCACTCGACTACTGTCCGGGTGATTACTAACAACAAAATTTAAAAACGAATCTACCTAATTTATCCATTGAACAATTAAATATTTAAAAAATTGGGTCTCCTTTCTGGGAATAAATATTTGGCTTGCACTTATTAGGGCCAGGTAGCCTTGGGAGGGGTCGGCACATTACATTTTCGAATCCAAACCTTAGCCTAAGAAATAGCTAAGGGTCCTGGTTTCCAATATTACTCCTAGTTTCATAGGCGAGGTAGCACATGGCAGTTCAATCATGACCAGGTGGTAGTAAACGAAGAGGTACAGGTGCATGCAGAGACAACGAGGGAAAGAATTGAGCATCGTGCCTTCTCTGTCTCTCTCTCTCTCTCTCTCTCTCTCTCTCTCTCCCCCCGAAACCCTAACCCTAAAAAAAACCTAGCTGGTACAATTCATCAGCACAGCAGCTACCAGCTTAGCGAAAGAAGTAGAGGACGAGGACTAGAAGAAGCGCAAGACCTCTAGAGGCCAAGGACTTGCTGCCCACTTTGACGCATGGAGACAAGAGCTTGACACGATTGCAGACAATGGTGAACAACCTTGCGATCAAGCATAAACAGGATTCTCTGGAGCTGAAGTACGCTCAAATATTTGCATTTCCTCCCTCGATCTCTCTCTCCCACGACATGCTGGCAGGGTCCATACCTCCCCAGGTGGGTGCATTGCAAATGCTCCTCAATATGGATCTCAGTTCAATAATTTGTCGGGGAATATTCCTGAGACAATGGCAAGCATGACAGACCTTGAGCTTCTAGATTTGTCAAGGAACAGGTTGAATGGCAGTATTCCTGTCTCTCTCAAACCTCACCTTCCTTTCTGAGTTCAATGTGTCACACAATCAATTGGTGGGCACAATACCTCAGGGTTATCAGTTCTCAACATTTTCTAGCAAAAGCTATGAAGGCAATGGTGGTCTGTGTGGGCCACCCTTATCTAATCCATGCCAAAACAAAAGCAGGGCAACAGCTCTTGCCCCTTTCTCAAAGAGGGCATCAACTAGCAGGATTGCCATCCTTGTTCGAACTTGCTCATTGTACAGGGCAGACTTGACAGATGGTTCAAAGCTTGCAATCAAGAAAGTTACTGGTGACTGTGGACAGATGGAGCGGGAGTTTCAAGTTGAAGTGGAGACTCTATCCAAAGCTCATCATAAGAATCTAGTCCCTTTACAAGGCTATCTACAAGTCGGGAACGACAGGCTGCTATTGTACTCATACATAGAGAATGGTAGCCTTGATTCTTGGCTTCATGAGTGTGGCACCTGCCTGGACTGGCCAACACGGTTGAAGATAGCACAAGGTTCAGCACATGGGCTGGCATACCTTCACCAGGTTTGTGATCCTCATGTTGTTCATAGAGATATTAAATCCAACAATATATTATTGGATGAGAAGTTCCAAGCACATTTAACCAATTTTGGGTTGGCAAGGCTGATGATGTCAACAGATACACATGTGACAACAGATGTGGTCGGTATGCTGGGATACATTCCGCCAAAGTACGGCCATGCATTGAATGCAACACCAAGGCTAGTCGATATCTGTAAGGGAATTGGGTAGTTCTGCTAGAATTGCTGACACGAAGGAGGCCAGTCGATATCTGTAAGGGAAGAGGGGCTGGTGATCTTGTCGCTTGGGTGCTGCAATGGCGACCCACTGGTAAATCAGAGGAAATATTTGATAGTCTTTTGCTCAACAAGGGGCATGACCAGCAGATGTTGCAAGTCTTTGATGTGGCTTGCCCATGCATAAGCCCGGATCTTGTGAAGAGACCCACCATAGGGGATGTAGTGAATTTGTTGGATCAGATTGGGCAAGAGAGAGATTCAATGAAGCCATTACCTTAAGGATTTCTCGTTTCCCTTGTTGTGCCTTGGCTGGAAACAAAGAGAGGTTACAGGTTTTGTAACCCAAGCTTTTGGTGCCCTTTACTTTCCACTGTAAATATGCCTCCCTTTAGAAGGAAGAATCCAACATTTCCTTCAGTTACTTTGTGAATGGATAGCCGGGATACTCAATCTTGGGTTATTATATAAGGGGATGCACCCATTGTATAAGCTATTGTATAAGGGAATGGACCCATTGTATACGGGGATGGACCACTTTTATATGGGGATGGACCCATTGTATAAGGCAATGGACCTATTTTATAGGGTGTCCACATTGTATAAGACACTGGATCCATTGTATAAGCCACGGACCCACTTGGGTGGCCTCATTGTATAAGGCAATGGACCCATTTGTAAAAGGACTGGACCGTTTGTCTAAGGGATGATCCATTTCATAAGGGCCCATTGTATAAGGATTGGACCCATTGTATAAGGGCTGGACAATTTGTCTAAGGGATGACCCATTTCATTGTATAAGGACTGGACCATTGCCTCATACAATGATCCTTATACAATGGGTCCATTGCCTCATTGTATAAGGCAATGGACCCATTGTATAAGAATTAAACCATTTGTCTAAGGGATGATCCATTTCATAAGGGCCCATTGTAAAATGCGCTTGGAATCCAGATACTATACATTATCTACAACTGATACATTGTGCACCAAAAGGGTGGACCCAATGGAACATATTGTGGAGCCAAAATAATGGACCCATCGTTAAGGGGTGGTGGACCAATCCCTTACAATAGCAATTGGATGAGATTGTAGGTCAAACCACAGAGCATAAGGTCAAAACTACCTATAAATATGGGTCAACTACCTATGTCAATGTGTCCATTATCGATAAATGGTTCCACTACCTATCTATATGCGTCCTCTATCTATATACATGGCTCCACTCTACATATGTGCCATCTACCTATACATATTATTTTCCTCTCTCATTTGCCAGCTGTGGACCCATTGTATAAGGACTGGACCCATTGTATAATGTGCTCTTGAATGCCAAATCCAAAGTAGCCTATGTCGCTTCGTAATCAACTCATATGGGATGTATGGATTTGTCGGACAAGGCTAGTGTTCCAAAGATATGTCCTTGAGAGGGTGAATCCTTTTGTCGATGCAAATGCTCGTGACCTCATATGTATAGGTAGTGGATCTGGTGAGACCTCCTTGTATGTTGAGATGCAATCCCATCCAAATGCCATTGTATGGGGTGGACCCACTAGATGAGGTGCATCCATTATATGGAGTGGACCCATAATTTGAGGTGGATCTATTGTATGGGGTGGACCCATTGTATGAGGCCAACATATTGTATTGGGTGGACCCATTGTATGCACTGGGCGCATTGTATGGGATGGACCCATTGTTTGAGGCCGACCTATTGTATGGGGTGGACCCATTGTTTGCGGTGGACGCATTGTATGGGGTGGACCCATTATATGAGGTCCACCCCTTGTGAAATGGTTATAAAATGGGTCATCCATTAGACAAATGGTCCAACCCTTATACAATGGGTCCACCGCCTAATACAATGGGCCCTTATGAAATGGATCATCTCGTAGACAAAGGGTCCAGCCCTTATACAATGGGTCCAGTCTTCCACATGGCTCTTTAAATTGTGTTTAGGTTTCTCATGTTGTATATATAATGTTTTTCCAACCGTTGTATAATGGGTCGACATATGTATACTGGGTCCACTTCTTCTACAATATGTATCCTTGTCTACATTATATTGATGATGTACATGCATACGAGAACCACATGACACATTTCCATCCTTGTATATACTCTGGTTCCAATCTCACACACCCATAATGCCACATGCAGGTCAAAAGGCAGGCCATAACGAGGTCAAAAATTAAGAAGGTCTGACAAGATCCACTACCTATACATATATATATCCATTTAAACATTGGGTTCAATATCTATACATATGGGTCCATTACCTATATAAATGGATCCACTACTTAAAACGGCTCCACTACCCTTATATAGGTCCACTTTACAGATATATATATCCACTTGTGTATGGGTCCACTACCCATAAATATGGGTCCACTACTGGCTCCACTACCCTTATACATTGGGTCCACCCCATACACAAGGGGTCCATCCCATTATACAATGGGTCTGCCCTATTGGAAACCCCATAGAATGCATCCACCCCATGTGGCTAAAGCCCTCTAATACTTCAAATCTTCCACATGGCTCTTTAAATTATGTTCAGGTTTCTCATGTTGTTTATATAATGGTTTTCCAGCCCTTATATGATGGGTCCACATATGTATACTGGGTCCACCCCTCCTACAATACGTATCCTTGTCTACATTATTATTATGACATGCATATAAGAAATTTATTTAGCGGACACACCAACAATGGTGTCGCACAATGGTGTCGAGTTTTGTTGTTATATACAAATGAGTGTATGGGTATAACCACATGACACACTTCCATCCTTGTATATACTCTGGTACCAATCTCACACACCCATAATACCACATTCAGGTCAAAAGGTAGGGCATAAGGAGGTCAAAAATTAAGAAGGTCTGAGAAGATTCACTACCTATACATATATATATCCATTTATACATTGGGTTCATTATATATACATATGGGTCCATTACCTATAAAAGTCGGTCCACTACTTAAAACAGCTCCACTACCCTTATATAGGTCCACTTTACACATATATATATCCACTTGTGTATGGGTCCCTAGCCCTTATACAATGGGTCCAATCCTTATACAATGGGCCCTTATGAAATGTGTGATCCCTTAGACAAACGGTCCAGTCCTTATATAATGGGTCCAGTCCTTATACAATGGGTCCAATCCTTATACAATGGGCCCTTATGAAATGGATCATCCCTTAGACAAACGGTCCAGTCCTTTTACAAATGGGTCCATTGCCTTATACAATGAGGCCACCCAAGTGGGTCCGTGGCTTATACAATGGATCCAGTGTCTTATACAATGTGGACACCCTATAAAATAGGTCCATTGTCTTATACAATGGGTCCATCCCCATATAAAAGTGGTCCATCTCCGTATACAATGGGTCCATTCCCTTATACAATAGCTTATACAATGGGTGCATCCCCTTATATAATAACCCAAGATTGAGTATCCCGGCTATCCATTCACAAAGTAACTGAAGGAAATGTTGGATTCTTCCTTCTAAAGGGAGGCATATTTACAGTGGAAAGTAAAGGGCACCAAAAGCTTGGGTTACAAAACCTGTAACCTCTCTTTGTTTCCAGCCAAGGCACAACAAGGGAAACGAGAAATCCTTAAGGTAATGGCTTCATTGAATCTCTCTCATATGGGTCCACTATTGGCTCCACTACCCTTATAGAATGGGTCCATCCCATACACAAGGGGTCCATCCCAATATACAATGGGTCTGCCCTATTGGAAACCTGATAGAATGCATCCACGTATATAATGGCAATTGGATAACATTGTAGATCAAAAAACATGGGTATATAAATGGGTCGACTACCTATATAAATGGGTCCACTATATAATTGCTTGTGGGTAGAATCACTGTGTTTTGAGGTATGAACGTACATGAACATGCCACCTGTCTCACAACCTCTGGGGTTAGGGTTAACTTGGGCTGTGCTACTAATATGCCATGCACACTACAGAGGTAGCTACCCTTTAGCTACCAGTGGCTTGTGGGTATTGAAGTGTGTTCTAAGGCTACACTGTCTCATGTATAGGAGCAACACATGCCACCTGTCAGGGTAGGGTTCACATAGGGTCCACTATGTATACTGGGTCTATTCTAATGGTTTTCCAACCCTTATACAATGGGTCCAGTCCTTATACAATGGGCTCTTATGAAATGGGTCATTCCCTACACAAATGGTCCAATCTCCCTCTCTCTCTATTCGTGAAATGGGTCATCCCTTAGACAAACGGTCAAGCCCTTATACAATGGGTCCAATCCTTCAGCCCTTATACAATGGGTCGAGATCTTATACAATGGGTCTAGCCCTTATACAATGGATCCAGCCCTTATACAATGGGTCCAATCCTTATACAATGGGCCCTTATGAAATGGATCATCCCTTAGACAAACGGTTTAAACCTTATACAATGGGTCCATTGCCTTATACAATGAAGCAGTGGACCCATTGTATAAGGATTATTATATGAGGCAATGGTCCAGTCCTTATACAATGAAATGGGTCATCCCTTATCCCCTATGGTAGATCCGGGCTTATGCATGGGCAAGCCACATCTAAGACTTGCAACATCTGCTGGTCATGCCCCTTGTTGAGAAAAAACTATCAAATATTTCCTCTTATTTACCAGTGGGTCGCCATTGCAGCACCCAAGCGACAAGATCACCAGCCCCTCTTCCCTTACAGATATTGACTGGCCTCCTTCGTGTCAGTAGTTCTAGCAAGTAGCTTGAATGTGCCCACTAGCTTAGATCCGACTTGCTTAGATGTGTACAATGGCTTGGATGGCACTTGTTTTGATGTTCTTGTTGGCTTGGATGTGTCCATTAAATTAGCTATACGTCCAAGTTACAAGGCACAACCAAGTGTATGTGCACATCCTTGTGTGTGTTTCCAAAATGGCCACTGTGACAAGAGGTTGGTAAATGGTAAAAGGAAGAATTAGACAAACGGTCTAGCCCTTATACAATGGGTTGAGTCCTTATACAATGGGCCCTTATGAAATGGGTCATCCCTTAGACAAATGGTCCCAGTCCTTATACAATGGGTCCACTACCTTATAAAATGAGGTTATGTGATTGTAGTTAACAACTCTAATGAACGGCTTCAAGTGCGACCGCTTGGCAATTTTCTTTTGAGAGAGATTTTTGATCACCTTGTGGGGGTAGGTGCCAATGCGAGCAACCAGGGCGTGACCGTAGGGGTGGACCTGTGTGCCATCGTCAAAATTCTTGACAATCACAGCCTTGTAGCCGGCAAAACGGCCTTGCAGCAACACCACCACTTTGTTGGGCTTCAGGAACTTTACCATCTTCCCTTACCCTCCTTGCTCCTGCTCTCTCTTCTTTATATACAATGCGGCCACCTCGTCCACATCCAAGCTGTATCTGGTGGTGGGCACTATGTGATTGTAGTTAACAACTCTAATGAATGGCTTCAAGTGCGACCGCTTGGCAATTTTCTTTTGAGAGAGATTTTTGATCGCCTTGTGGGGGTAGGTGCCAATGCGAGCAACCAGGGCGTGACCGTAGGGGTGGACCTGCTTGCCATCGTCAAAATTCTTGACAATCACAGCCTTGTAGCCGGCAAAACGGCCTTGCAGCAGCACCACCACTTTGTTGGGCTTCAGGAACTTTACCATCTTCCCTTACCCTCCTCGCTCTTGCTTTCTCTTCTTCTCGACCTGGCTCCACTTTAAATTTTGTATTATTTATCTATTTGCAAGAGTTTATTGTTTCAAGTGTAATGTCCAGTCTTTCATAAGTGTTTCTATTAAATTTGTTTGTTCGCTGAATAATAGTGTTTCGTGTATTAAAGTGGGGTCCATGCTGTGTTGCATTATGGTAGCACCCCTAAGTGAACCCTACCATGTGTACCATGACAGGTGGCATGTGTTTCTCCTATACATGAGACAGTGCAGCCTCAGAACACACTTCAATACCCACAAGCCGCCACTGGTAGCTAAAGGGTAGCTACCTCTGCAGAGTGTATGGCATATTAGTAGCACAACCCAAGTTAACCCTAACCCCAGAGGTTGTGACAGGTGGCATGTGCTTACTTGTACATTCATACCTCAGAACACACTGATTCTACCCACAAGCAATTAGATAGTAGACCCATTTATATAGGTAGTCGACCCATTTATGTACCCATGTGTTTTGATCTGCAATGTTATCCAATTGCCATCATATACGTGGATGCAGGATCCATTGTATAAGTGTAGGACATGATATAATGGGTCCACTCCATACAATAGGTCGGCTTCATATTGTATGGGTCCACTCCATACAATGGGCGCACCTCATCTAATGGATCCACCCCATACAGTGCGTCCATAACCATTTCAAAAGGGGTGGACCTCATATAATGGGTCCACCCCATACATTGGGTCCATCCCAAACAATAGGTCGGCCTCATATTATGGGTCCACCCATACAATAGGTCCTCCTCATATTATGGGTCCACTTTATACTATGGGTGCACCTCATCTAATGGACCCACCCCATACAATGGCATTTGGATAAGATTGCATGTCACACGATCCACTACCTATATATATGAGGTCACCGGCGTTTGTATCGACAAAAGGATTCACCCTCTCAAGGACATATCTTTGGAATACTAGCTTTGTCCGACAAATCCATACATCCCATATGAGCTGATTATAGGAAGAACTTTAGCGACATAGGCTACTTTGGATTTGGCATTCAAGAGCGCATTATACAATGGGTCTAGTCCTTATACAATGGGTCCAATCCTTATACAATGGGCCCAGTCGTTATACAATGGGTCCAATCCCTTGAGAAACGGTCCATGGCTTATACAATGGGTCCATTGCCTTATACAATGAGGCCACCCTAATGGGTCCATTGCCTTATACAATGAGGTCACCCTAATGGCTTACACATTGGATCCACTACCTTATACAACGACGCCACCCAAGTGGGTCGATGGCTTATACAATAGGTCCATCCCTTATACAAGGGGTCCATCCCGTATAAAAGCGGTCCATCCCCTTATACAATGGGTTCATCCCTTATACAAGGGTCCACCCCATATAAAAGCGGTCCATCCCTTTATACAATGGGTCATCCCTTACACAAACGGTCCACTCCTCATACAATGGGTCCATTGCCTTAGACAATGAGGCCACCCTGATGGGTCCATGGCTTATACATTGGATCCTTATACAATGGGCTCTTATAAAATGAGCCATCCCTTTGACAAACGGTCCAGCCTTTATACAATGGTTTAAGCCTTTATACAATTGTCCAGTTCTTATACAATCTGCTTAACTCTACCATGAGTCTTTGCCACGCTTGGAATTGGTGCCTTCATTGACCACATGGGTCTTCACAATGAGTACATGGGTCCATAGTAAGATTATTAAATGGTTTCCCTTCCTGCTTACATGGGTCTTTGACGTACTTGCATAATCATCTCCGCCATCATCACATGGGTCTCTATTGCTCTGACAGAGGTGTTTGCTATATATTTATATACATCTCTGTGCTTACATGGTTGTCAACTGTGATGATTATGCAGATCCGCTGCATAAGGTCTCTACTACTATGGCAGAGGTGTTTGCCATATTTTTATAGGATCTGTTTACTTACATGGCTGTCAACTGCGATTATTATGTAGAGCTGCTCCATAGACAAATGCATATCCACAGGAATAGATTTGTATCTATGATGATTGTTCAATGGATCACCACTCTAGTTAGATTAGTCTTGGCTATAAGTACACGGGTCTCTTCTGGTCGAACACGGGTCTTGGCAATGCTCACAGGTCTCTAATATGATTATTGCATGGATCTCCATTCCGTCTATCAAAGTGATTTTGTTTGTCACCACTATGTTTAGATGGGACTTTGTGATTCTAACATGAGTCAGGCCACGCTTAGATAGGTGTCTTCCTTGACTACATGGGTCTCCAATATGATTATATGGGTCTCCATTAAGATTATCACACATGGTTCTTTACTACTCTAACACAGGTGTTCGCTTTGTTGAAATGGATGTCTTCCATAATTACATATGATTTCTATGAGGATCTGCGCCATAAATACATGGATATAGGAATAGATTGATCTCCACTATGATTGTTCCATGGATCGTCGCTATGGTTCGAGGAGTGTACGCTAATATCGAGTGGGTCTCTGCGATTCTAACATGGGTCTTTGCTATGTTTACATGGGTCTCCTTAATGATTACATGGATCTCCACTATGGTTAGATGGATTTTTGCTATTCTTACATGGGTCTCTACTATGATTGTTACCTGGACTGGAATATAATTGTTCCATGGAACTGCATTTGTTCATGATTACACGAGTCTCTAATATGATTATGGCATAGACCTTTATTACTCTCGTCTCTTGGGGAGAGATTTTATAATTACGCAAGTCTCGAATGTGATTGTTGCATAGATCTCCATTCCTTCGGTCTCGTAGTAGAGAGACTTTATTTGTTTGATGACCAGTTTGTTGAGATGGGTCTTTATTGTTCTAACATGAGACTTTGCCAAGATGACATGGACCTTTGTTGTTCTAACACGAGTCTTTGCTATGTTTGTGTGATGACCAGTTTGTTGAGATGGGTCTTCGTTATTCTAACATGAGACTTTGCCAAGATGACATGGGCCTCTACTGTTCTAACACGAGTCTTTGCTATGTTTACATGGGTCTCTTCTATTCTAACATGGGTATTTGCTATCTTTATATGGGTCTCTTTCAGGATTATATGGGTCTCTACTATGGTTAGATGGGTCTTTGGTATTGTTACATGGATGTCTACTACTCTAACGTGGGGCTTTCCTATGTTTACATGAGTTTCTGCGGTTCTAACCTGGGTCTTTGCTGTAAACCCTTTTTACACAGGTCCACCTATTCTACAAGTGTCCAACCTTGATAGAGGGGTTCGCGAGTTTTACAGGGGTCTACCAATTGGATAGGGTTTATATGGTGTAGGATGGATACACTAAAGAGGGGGTTGACTCATTTTATAGTGGATGGATCGCTTGTATGTCAACTCTATATATACTTATGGCTTAACACTATAAGTTTCATGTAGACGGACACAATTCTTGATTTTCATATGATAAAGCTAATATTTTGCTTTGAGTTTCTATGGTGTTAGTATGTCTGCTTAAAAGGTTAACACTATATGTAGTATGTCTAGAACCATATATAAGGACTTCATATCCTTCTTGTGAGAAGTGTATGTCTAAAAGACTAAGTCCTACCTATGGCAGGCCAAAAAAAAAGGAAAAGAAGAGTGGATTCAGATCTAACTTGATAAGGGTTCAAATTATAAGGTTCTTCTGGACCCTGGTGATTACATTTTATTCCATGTTATTCCATGTTAGAGCTGTCCCACGATCTATATCCACCCAAATCAACATCCCATTGGCCTACATAAAACCGGTCTAATCTCTCCAAAAGCCTGCCCTGCTAACGATGAAAACCCCAAGAAAACTGTAGGGAATCTGGCCGCAATCCAAAGGATGGTAAGTGCCAAGCATCCATCACAGACAAATGAAACTAGAAGTCTTCCCAGGCATCAATCTCAAGAGGGAAAATAGAAGAGAGAGCCAGAGGGATATCGTTGGAAGCATGGTTCCGGTCGACGAATACGTCAGTTCTATACGAAGTTCCGAGATCGAGGTACCCACGAAGTTGTTTGGCTAGACGAGGAGTTCTTTCAAGAGTACCCCCCAGTTGTTGGCGGACTACTTGGAAGCCCTAAACTTGCCGCCAAGTTAAGCAGGAGGGAATGTCACATGCACTCTGCACTGTAGTGCATGGTAACAAGATGACTCATCATCATTAGTGCAACATTGTACAGTATTAGTACCCTTTTAGGATGATATTTGTCGCACGCCGTGATCCCATTGTAATCCTCAGTCTAGGATAAGTCAGGCACGAGCTACGTAGGTCATTCCTCAGCCATAGCAAGTTAGTCAGTCAGTCAAGTCCCTTAACCCACGTGAAGAGATTAATTCATGCATGTAGAGTCAGTAGAAGCATTAGGGTTTGCATCAACTCGTGGTTGCATTTTGCATATCATCCATCCCATAGGCACATAAGACCACATAGACCATGGCAGAAGCATCTGAATATTATTCAGTATTATTCCAGTATTTTTCCCATAATTCACAGCATTTAAAATCATTATTTTACATGAACAAGTCGTGTAGCATTTTATGCTACAGTTGGCCAGCATTAAATGCTAGTCGACTAGCAACTTGTGCATATAAATAGACATGCTTTGCATCATTCCATCATTCATATTATAATTCAGCAATCAAGCCTTCAACGATTGGAGCCTTCAGCACAAGGAGCATAAGTGATTGAAGCATTCATCACCTCAGTCCTCAGCGTTTCATCTTTCAGCATCTAGGAGCATCAACGCATGAGCATTCAACCCTTCATCAACCTAAATGCATCAGCATACAGCATTCAGCCTTTAGATTACCTTGCGTTTTTTGCATAGGAGCAGTTTTCAGCATACCTATCTTCATCGTTTTGCTACTTCACTTTGGTGAAGGTAAAATTCAGCATTCATATTCATTTCAGCATTCATTCACAGCCTAGAAACAGTCCCAATCAGCCCCTGCCTCAGCCTCAGATTTGCAGCCTTCCCTCATTCCATTGGAGGCTGCTGGTTTACCTCTTTCTTCTAAGTGAAAAACCACGAGTTGTGGCTCTTCTATTAGTGCTGCAGTAGGTGCTCCTCCCACTGCTGCAACCCGCTGCAACCCGCTCTCTATTTTCTATGCCACAAACTTCATCTGCAGGAAGTGGAGTTAGTGCAACGTCTCCCCCCCCTCCATTTCTGCCCTCTCAGCATTAAGCAAAGGGAAACCAACAGACATTGCTCACATCTTGGCATCCACAAAGAAAGGCTCAGGTCGATGCAACAGTTGCTCGATTCTTTTACTCTTGCGGCATATCTTTCAATGTGGCAAACACTGAATTTTTTACGGAAATGGTGTCGGAAATAGCTTCTTTTGGTCCCACCTACACACCACCAAGCTATAATGCTTTGAAAGAAAAGCTATTGGAGCAAGAGTTGACTTCAATCAATGAAGCCATAGCTCCAGTGAAAGAGAGATGGAGCACTTATGGAATTTCCTTTATGGGCGATGGATGGACGGACACTCGTAGCCGTCTCTTGGAGGGAATTGTTGCAGCAAAATCATTGTATATCAATTCTACTAAGATTGGGGTTAGGCAAAAGACCGCACTCGTCCTTGTTGAGATGTGGAGTGAGGCTGTGGAGTATGTGGGACCACATAAGGTGGTTCAGTTTGTGTCAGATTTAGAAAGCACAAACAAGGCAGTTGGAACCTTATTGGAGGAGAGATATTCTCATATCACTTGGAGTCCCTGCATGGCTCATGGCCTCAACTTAAAGATATTGGTAAGTTGACTTGGGTGAAAAATAAGATTGACACAATTAAAGAGGTGATTACCTTTGTAACCGGTCATCACTTTTCTCATGCTCTTTACCGAAGGTATGCAAAGAAAGAACTCCTCAAGTACTATCATGGTTGTCACGGTACGAAAATACGATACCGTACGATACGATACCGTACGGGAATTTTTGGTACGATATGAAATTTTCGGATACCGTACGATAAAATACGGTTTTTATTTTTTACACTTACAGCCTATGGAGCTTCAAGCTTGAATGTGAGGGAAGGTTGGGAGGGGAGGACTCTACAGTGCTTGAGGAACCAGAACATGGATATGTGTCTCTCCCGGTTGGATCTCCCGATTGTCTCCAAAAAAGAACCTGGATGGGTAATGCAATACCAAAGGTCTCCCAATGTAGCGTTTATGACTAAGGGACCGTCCTTGCACAAATACGAGGAGTGCATCTAGGGTGATAAGTTTAGGGACTCCTCTCTAGATCAAAATGGCCATGTCCAAATCTTCTCCCTCGTACATAACTTGAGAATCTAATTGTCTAGCCTACCTATACCAGGGATCCCCAAGTGATGTAGCAAGATTCTCTCATCCTACCAATCAAGTGTACACTACCAGTCTACCTCGCCAGATTTTTAGGGTCTCTCAACAACCCCATATGGAATACTAAGTGGACACAAAAGTTGCGAAGTATTGCGAACATTTGGGATCTTCGTAAAGCAGGGTTTCTATATTTTTTTAAGCATTTGGAATTTTTTTTTTCAGGGAAGAATAATTTTTTGGAAAAAAAAAACTCGTACCGTACGATATCGTACGGTATCGTGCCGTACGAACCCATTTGTACCGGTACGAGAAACAACTATGAGTACTATGATACTAGATTTGCTTATAATTTTTTGATGATGCGTCGTTTCTGTGAGACCTTACTTGAAGCAGATGGTGGCGAGTCCAGATTGGGCATCTTGGCCCCCTTCCAAAACAACATTTTGAAAGTTGTGTTTTGATACTATTCTACAATAAGATTTTTGGCCTGAGGTAGAGCATATTCTTCTTGTATGCCTGCCAATTGTCAAGCTTCTTCGGTGTGTGGATGGGGATGTGCCATACATTGGCAAAATCTACGAGGCCACAGATAGAATGATTGAGCATATCCATGTGCTTGAAACCGATAAGGAGAAGCTTCAAGAGTTGGAGGATCTTGCAATCAGTAGGTGGAATCAATATAGTTCTCCCCTCCATGTAGCAACCTTTGTACTTGACCCGGAGTTTTAGCACAAGGGAGCTGCCATACGAAGTGATGTTGAGATCACGGGTGGTTGGAATACCATGCTTCAAAGGCTGGTCATGATGCATGATGAGCGTAGAAAGGTGAAAGATCAACTTGCAAAGTATCGTAACAAAGAAGGCATCTTTAGCTGGCGAGATCTCAGCTTGATAGGTATGTTCTTTCGTTGAAGCATAGCAAATGCATAGTACTTCTAGTTCATGAAACATGGGGAAAGAAAAGGGTTTCTTGTGTTTCATTTGCATGCATATTCCGTGTTGGTGCAGTAACATGGTGGGAAGACTACGGAGCTGATACTTCCGAGCTGCAAACACTTGCCATACGAATTGTTGGACAAGTGTGTTCCTCATCAGCTTTGGAGTGCTTATGGAGTACATTCAACTACATACACACAAAGAAAAGAAATCGGCTGACAAAGATGAAGCATGAGTATACTGAAGACATGTATGTTGGCTTTCACAAGTCTGAGACCGACTGAGGATCTGTTTTTGAGGCTGTTTTGGAGGAGATTGATGAAGCTATTGATGAGGCACCTGAGCTGCAAGAGCATGAGAATGTGAACGAGAAATATGGAAAAACATCTAGAGACTAACAAAGAAAAGCATCTAGAGACAACTAATGTAAATGTAAGTTCAAAAATTTTTTTTTTCTGAGAAAAGATCCTTTCATTAGTTATAAAAAAACCCACTGGGCTACAAAACCCCTCTCTTGCTCATAAGAAGGCAGAGCAGAGATCCAATCAAGGCAGCTAGGGAGACTCTTCCTAGGTGCAGAAAAGTACAAATAGCTGAGAGGCTATATCATACAATAGGAGGGGGGAAAATCCAAACAGGTGGCCTGTAGTGCCAGCGGGGGGTACCCGCGTGTAGAGTATAGAAAGGGCCGCTGCGCCAAGTGGTGTGGAAGGCTTGGCGCCGCAAGATTGCTCGATCCGAGTTGCCCCGGATGCGGTCATACTGTCCTCGCAGGGTGTGAATCAACTCCTGCCAGGTAGCCCAAACAGTCTCTGTTGGTGGCTCCAGTCTCCCCTCAAAGGCCCTGAAACAACGGGCTCTCCAGGTGAACCATATGGTGAGGCTGTTGAGGAGCTCCCATCGTATATCCCTCTCCTGTGTCCATCCGGCTGTTGAGAAATCCGGTGAAGGAACAAGGCGAGGCTGGCCCCCAATGAATCTGATGGCCTGGCTGTCCTGCTCCGTCTCGTATCCCAGAGTTGGCCCTGACGAAGTCGACCAAGCAGCGGCTCCCCACGTATACATGCCCTCTGGAGAGAGGGGGGACAAAATGCGCAGCATCCTCAGCCAAATCTGCTGCGCCTGTGGACAGTCCCATAGGCAATGTCTCTGTGTCTCCAATGGGTGGCCGCATCGGACGCAGGCCGGCGGAAGGCCACTGTAGACAAGCCAGGTGCCAACTGCAGGGCTCCTGTGGGCAACAAGCCACTGGAAAGCTGAGATCCTGCGTGCTTGTCTGCTAGCCCAGAGCCTGGTCCAAAAATCCTCTAGGAACTCCTGTGAGAGTCCTTGAAGCCGCCAGTGCTCCGATGCCCGTCCTCCTCGCAGTCAAAATATGCCCTCCCCAAAGGAACAATGTATTGGAAAAAGGTGATCTCTGTGGCCTCGTGGGACGCATAAGGATCATGCCACTCGTACTCGCCAGGGTCCCACTGGAGCCGGGCCAAGGGGCGCGCAGCATATACCCATATGCGCCAATCGGAGTCCACATCTGCAGGGTCTGGATCAATATGCCACTTCCGAGAAGCGGCGGCCGCGACCCGTATCCTCTGAAAATATATACTCCTCCCTGCCCACCCAAGGGGCCAAAACCTACAGACCAAAATGTGTCCCATCTACCAGGCATCACCGAACCATATCTCCGAATCCTACTCTCACTCAAATGGTGCTCCTGCATCATCAGAATATCAATACTGTCCCAAACCAAGCATCTCTGAAGCTCTTGCCTCAAACAACCACGATAACGTACATAGTGTGCGCCACCAAGGCCCTGTACATTCCATGAGATGATCCTCATGGATGACCTGCTAAGGTGGAGGCTGTCTCAGCCATACGGCGGGCCTTCGCAACCGGCTTGGATGGAGAGTAATCCCCATCCGAGCGGCTACGATTCTGCCCACCCGGTGTGCTGCAAGAGTCTCGGACTAGGCGCCAGTGGCTGTGTCCCATAGCGACTGCCTCCCGCTCAGAGAGAGAAACCTCATGTATGCATACATAGCCAAGGTCTCGCGCTAGGTCTGCCACTATGCGAACCACCAAGTGTTGATTCCCGGAGGCATCCGCACTCCCGATATCAAAGAAATGTGCCAACTCCCAGAGTCGGCCTATCACGTCTGTCATCTCCAAATCGCTCACATGGTGAGAAAGCTCAACGGCCTGTGTCCTCAAAATACTAAGAGCGAGATCCAGAGTCCACTCCCGGTCGCTAGTGCCGCAAAGAGGGAAGGAGAAGACCACAGCTGAATCAAGTGTCTCCTCCCCTCGGGCCGGAGGTATCACTACATTAACTCTGATGGGTGTTGGCTCATGGGGGCCCTCCGCTCCAAAAAGGCATGTAAAGGAGTAGTCGAAAGCCTCCGAGTGCTGTCTAGTGTCGAGACTACTCAGCCGACTACGGATAGAGGATATCCGTGAAGCACGAATCGGCATGGTAGGTCTCCTCTGCGGTGCACGAGCAAGGTCAGTGCTCAGTGCCCGTCGGACTGCAGGTGAGCGCCAGGGTACTGCCAGTGCCTCCCGGGGAGCTGAGGCGAGCGGAGGGGGAGGAGGGGGGGGAGAGGGGGGTGGGGAAGGAGATGTTGAAAATGCGGGAGCGGGAACGGGAGGAGGCGAGGGTGGAAGCGAGGCGGGAGGGGGGGCGGGTGAGGGGGGGGAGGGGGGGGGTGCTGCATCTCCTGATCCTCAGTTTGCGCTGGGGTCTCCTCCTGGAGGGGAGCAAAGCAATTCCTCACTCGAACCCAATGATGCTGAGGCTGTCTGCTGCTGCGTCGGTCTCTGCGCATGCTGCTGTGGCTGTCTCCCTCTACGGCGCCCCTGTCCAGGCTGCCAATCAGAGGTCTCTGTGGGCTGAGCAGGTGTCCCGGAGGCTGCCTGCCGAGCCGCATCTGTGGGCGGGCCATCGGAGGTCTGTTGCTGCGGTGAAGGTTGGGGTCTCCTGCGAGGGCAGGCCTTGGCCAGGTGGCCGACCTGCCTGCATATAAAACACTGGTTCGGGAGCCCCGAAAACTCCTCTCTCTGATCGATCCATCCCCCCCCTATCCTAGGTAACTGAATGACCTTGAAAGAGAGGAGATGTCAGGAACCAAAACTCTGACCGAAGGAAGGCCAGCTGCTCTAGCCACCACTGAAGTTGCTGTGGGGCCGGTCTCAAGCACCGAGCCCACCAATGATCCTATCCTAGAAAGGAGCGGAAGGTACTCGTGGCGAAGTCCAGGAAAGCAAACTGTGACATGGAATAGGCGCTCTCCCTGCTCGGCCGTTGCTGGGTCGAAACCATGCTGCCAATGTTTGAAGAAGGCCCGAGCGCCCCTGAAGTCAAGGGGACTCATGGCTAGGACCTGGGCCACGCTCTAGGCTCAATCTGGTAGTGTCGCGGCCCAGTAACTGAACGTCCAGGATCTTGTCCACATCTACAAGAAGGCGGGCATGGAGAAGATCCCGGATCTCCCCTCTGCTGGGGCGAGTGCTAACTATACAGCAAATGGTGGAATGTGCCTGGAGGCGTTTCACCTCTGCGGCGAGGCTCGTTTCCTCTTCTGGCGAAAGAGAAAGCCTGATGGGGGTATCCTCAGGGGCGGGTGAGGGGGCTGCGGAAGAGTCCCTCTAAGGTGGGGCCCATCAGAGTCTGAAGCTGAGTCGAGGGCGAAGCGAAGACGGGGGGTCTTGCAAGAACCAAGGTGCACGAAAAAGCGGAGCGGGGAGGGGAAGAGGGGGAAGGGCGGAAGACAGGGGGGGAGGGGCGGAAGACAGAGGCGGGAAACGGGCAGCGAGGAGCGAAAGGGGGCGGGAAAAGCGCGAAAGGGGGGCGGGGGTAGGCAGGGGGCGATACACGGAGGAAGGGGGGAGTGGGGGGCGTGAAGGAGACGGGGGTAGGCAGGCAGGGGCGACGTGCGCGAAAGGGGGGGGGGGCGGGGGGCGCGAAGAGCACAGGGGCGCGGAGGGGGGGTTGCGAGCAGGCGGGGAGAGGCGAAGGCTCGAAGGCGGGGAGGGGGGGTGCGAGCAGGCGGGGAAGGGCGAAGGCAGCTCGAGCAGGCGGGGGGGGGGGGGGGGGGGGGCGCGAAAGCTTCAGTGAGCGAAAAAACCTGGTGGAACAATAGAAGCTAGTCTTCTTGCCTTCCTGCTCTCAAAAATGCACAAGTTTACATGAACTCTCCTCTGTAAGTTCAAAATTTAAATACAGATAATACAATTATATGCTTCTAGTAAAAAACATACATCATAATTAACTCAAAGTTTCCAAAGATAAACATGAATAACAACATCACATGCTTCAAGATGTGAAACATAGATAACTCAAAACTCCAAATATTAAGTCTCAAAAACACAAGCCGAAACTTGAAAGTTGAAAGATAAAATCTGAGATCATAGTGTTCATGGATATTATGCATTATCCTTGACCCCCCTATGATGTGGCATTTCTGTTTCTGTTTCAGTTCCTCCTAAAATTCCCGTTTCCGTTTCTGCTCCCGCTTCCGTTTCTGTTTCCGAGTTTCCCCGAACTATGATTTTTAGTGCATCTACTTGAGCAATCTTCTTGCATTTACCTATGCCAAACCCTGGCAAGGCAAGAGCTTCAACCCGCTTTGGACGGCCATCTCTTTCTAGACCACAATGTCGGCAATGAAATCTTTTTGCCCCACCTCTCTTGGAGTCATATTTACTAACAATATCGACTTGCAGCCACCAGTAGTCACTCTGGGTGAATTCCTCCGCCTCTCTGCCTGCCCCCGTTTCCCACCCATTTCGCCTCTCTGCCTGCCCCCGTTTCCCACCCATTTCGCCTGCCTGCCTTCGCCATCTCTCTCTCTCTCTCTCTCTCTCTCTCTCTCTCTCTCTCTCTCTCTCTCCACGCTTTATCTCTCTATCTCTCTTCGCTGCCTGCTCTGCGCCCAGCGTTCCTCACTGTTCCGCCCCCTGTTCCCACCCACCCTTCCTCAGGCCCCCAAGGCAGGAACATAATTCTCTCCCCCCCCCCTCCCTGTTGCTGCTGTTTCGTGCTGCTGCCATGGATTAATTTTCAGTCCATTGGCTGTGGGAAGTTCTGCAAAAAGTCATGGCCAAGACCGGGTTTAAAGAGGAGCTCGTGAAGGTGGAGGACAAGCTCGGCACAATTATCAAAGAAAACAAGAAGATGGTCGACTCTTCTGTTACCGCAATCATAAACCGCCTCTCCAAACTCGAGAAGGGATTTGACAAAATCCAAGAGCTCGAAGAGAGATCTTCCAAGCAAGAGGCTGAGATTTCAGCCTTAAAGGAGGAACTAGTGGAGGCCAAACTGCATGCTAAAAGTCAAGCGGCTGAAATCTCAGCCCTCAAAAAGGAGTTGGAAGCCACTTCAAAAAGCAAGCTTGAGGATGGAGAATTTCAGCCCTCCTTGATTGAAGAGCTGAATACCATCAAGGAACAAATGAGGATCATTCGAGAGGAGGAGGAGCAACATAAAGAGAAGACATCTTCATGGGTGGAGGTGATCACAAAGACACAAAAGAAGATGGACGAGGCCGAGAAATGGATCGAGGTCGCCAAGAAAGGGAAAGGTAAAGAATCGCCACCCATCCCCACTCCCACCATCATCAACATGACCCTTGAAGAGGAGCAAAGGAGGAAGACCCGGGCCTTACATGTACGAGTGTCCGGTCTAAAAGACCGTGATGATGCGGAAGGGGAAACCAAGGAGCTCTTCTCTATGATGGGCATTGAAGCCACGCACACAAAGGCATGGAGAGTGGGAAAGAAGAGGGAAGGTAGTGGCGAATCTTCTTCTAAGGAGAGAGCACTTATCATCCGTTTCCCCTCCATGGAAGCGAAGAAGGACTTCTTGAAGAGACGTCCTACACTCAAGCAAACGGGAATATTTCTTGGAGATGACCTCACACTCTCGCAACTTGCCCACATGAAAGAAGTTATGCCCGAGATAAGGGCAGCCCGAGAGAAAGGGAAAGTGGCCTTCTATAGAGATGGTAGAGTGGTGATTATGGAGAGGCGCTCTTCATGACGGCGCGAGACCTATGGGACTACACTCAAAGTTGCTACTTGGAATTGTAATGGATCTCTACGCCTTGATGTAGGGGCTTTTGAGGATAGTTTCACTGGGAGGGACATCATCTTCTACTGTGAGACGCATCAGGCTCCTGGACAGTCCATGCCACATGTTAGTGGATACCGATGGGAGACAGCTTGTAGACAGGAGACTCGTTCAGAGCATAGAGGACGGGGCTCAGGAGGAGTGGCAGTATTGTTTAGAGAGGAGCTACAGCCACTGATACATATAGTCCGCAGAGATGAGCAGGCTAGGTACATGTGGGTTAGACTGAGGGCAGAGACCGGCAGATATCTCTACATTGCTATATGCTATTTTGCTCCTAGTACATCAGTGTATGCATCACCTAGCGGGCAGTCTCCCTTTTCTATTTTGGATGATGACATTTGGGAGTTCTCCAGGGATGGTGACATCATTCTCTTGGGGGACTTCAATGCCAGGACCGCCCATAGCCAGACAGTATTTTATGATACCTCAGAGGAGATGTTGAGGGAGCTTGATGTTAGGGATATGGGCCTATCTAGACTCTCACAGGATGAGGAACATACAGTGTATGGGCGGTATTTGATAGACATGGGGACTGCACATGGATTGGCCATCCTGAATGGCCTACAGAGATTCCCGACATCGGGCGGTTTCACTAGCTTTCCACATCGGCATGGTGCTAGTACAGTGGACTATGTTATGGCTCAGCCCAGTCTCATTTCCTCTTTTCAGGATTTTATGGTAGGCACTAGGCCGGTTGGAATAGCAGTGGATCATGCTATCTTGTCCTTCACTCTCACATTTCAGTTCAGCACCGCTCCATTGGGACAGGTCTCCACACACACACTCGTTATACCTTTACGAGAGAGACTGACACCGTATACACGGATGAGATATACAGACGCCTATGTGCCGAGGAGCCGGGACGGCCATTAGACGAGCTCACTCAGATATTGATAGAGACGCTTCATGCTGCAGCATCAGAGGCATATCCTCATAGTCAGCCTACACAGAGACGATCTGGGAACATGCCCCAGAACAGTTGGTATGATGAGGAGTGCAGAGAGATGAGGATCAGATTACAGAGAGAGGTGCTCATGGGTGTTACCACTCACAGACAGTCACGGATTACCTTCCGGCACCTAGTGCGACGGAAGAAGAGGGCTTATCTTGCTCAGTTAGAGAGGGATTTGTACCAGTTGTTTATGAGTCAGGACTCAGGCGAGGCATGGAGACTATTCCATGAGCATTCACCATCACCAGCCATTACCTCCACAGAGATTTGGGGCGAGTATGCAGCATCCCTGTACACAGCACCAGGACAGCCGCCCCTGCCAGACCCATCGGAGCCATGCCCAGAGACGTGTGCTTTCTTTACTGCTGAGATGGTAAGGAAAGCTATTGACAGGATGAGGACTGGGAGAGCATATGATCATGATGGTTTGGTAGCAGAGCACTTTATTCATGCCAGAGATATGCTTGCAGAGCTTATTGCTATGATGTTTAACCGAGCCATGTGTGAGGGTTTTCCTGAGACTTGGAATATGTCCACGATTGTGCCTATCTTCAAGTCAGGGGATCCTATGCTTCTTGGGAATTATCGTACCATCATGATTGGTCACACATTGGCTAGATTATATGCATCTATTCTTGAGCAGGAGTTGAGTAGATGGGCAGAGAGAGAGGGCATACGTGCATCAGGGCAGGCAGGGTTCAGGAGAGGTTTCTCCACTCTTGACCATATCTTGACACTCAGAGCTATTATTGAGGAGGGTAGATTATATGACAGGAGGATTTACTGTTGCTTTGTGGATTTCCGCAAAGCTTTTGACTCGGTACCGAGAGCCAGACTGATGCGCAGACTACAGGAGATGGGAGTGCCCACAGAGCTGATTTGGGGAATCATGGCTTTATACAGGACAGTTGTGGGGCAGGTACGTACTACCCAGGGTGTATCTGAGATGGTTCACTCCACTATTGGGGTGAAACAGGGCTGCCCCCTTTCCCCCACCTTATTTGGGATGTATGTGGATGAGGTTTCGGACTATGTAGAGCGGGAGGGTGACAGAGGAGCACAGCTAGCAGGGACATGGATTCCGCTGTTATTGTATGCTGATGATATTGTGCTGATCTCAGATTCTCCAGAGGGGATGCAGCGTCATTTGGATGCATTGCACATGTTTGCAGAGGACAGTGGATTGTCTGTTAACCTTGGTAAAACCAAGGTGATGGTGTTTAACACCACAGCACAGTGGGTTAGGAGGTCAATGCCCACCTTTACATATGGTCAGGAGACAGTGGAGTATACAGATGCATATACTTACCTTGGTGTGGTTTTTAGTGGCCCACTATTTTCCTTGAGGAGAGCAGCGGAGACCAGATTGACCAGAGCTTATGCAGCATTGGGGAGACTAGAGAGGATGTGTTCGCAGGTTCAGTTTCAGGAACCTCGAACAAAGCTCTGGCTCTTTGACACTTTGGTCACTTCAGCCATGCTGTATGGAGTGGAGATATGGGGACCCTCAGTGGATCACCACAGCCGAGCTGGTAGCACTGATGGATGGAGACGTATGGAGAGGTCCTTGGTTTCTATGATTTCCCGGATGATTAGGGCCAAGGCCTCCGTACCACATGATATTATCCGTGCAGAGATGGCTGTCCCCCCATTGGTAGTAGAGGCACTCACTCGATCAGTCTCCTTTATACATAGCACTTGGGCTCTCCCTAGAGACAGATATGCTCGCTTAGCCCTGGAGTCTTCACGACAGTTGGCATCACAGGGAGACGGATCATGTTGGTATGCACAGATGACAGCTTGGTTCCAACTGCATGGCTTTAGTATGGACAGGCTACCTCCATTTCAGTACTCCCTGGATGCACCCTCCCTCTCTCTCACACGGGCAGAGATTACCAGACTTATCAGGCTAGACTTGACTCAGCTGGACACTAGGAGGACATGGATACAGCCGACACACGAGCTTGGTACGAAGATGGCTTTCTATAGAGATCATCTTCTCCAGCTCACGGAGGATGGGTTTGTGATTAGACCCAGCTACATGGATACTCATCTTTCTCATGGGGTACGGTGTGCTATTGGTCAGATGCGCACATCCTCACACCAGCTAGAGATTGAGACTGGCAGATTCAGAGGAGTACCAGCTGAGGCCAGGATTTGTCAGCTGTGCCAGATGGAGCCAGAGACAGAGTTACATTACATATGTCACTGTCCGGTATATTATGAGATACGAGGCCGTTTTCACTGCCTGTTCAGAGAGGGCTTTGGACCACTTTCTAGAGTCATGAGATACCAGGATCAGAGATGCCTCGGATTGTACTTGCTAGAGCTGCGTAGACATAGAGAGGGTCTCCTGAGAGGGAGGGGATCAGAGAGGGAGAGACACCTACAGAGGCAGATTACAGACTTCTTTCGACCAGAGATTGAGCAGTCAGGTCAGCAGGCATTGCAGCTAGCCCCAGAGTACAGCCGCACCAGAGGTACACTGATTGATCGGGCTATAGAGCTGGGGCGGTCCAGGCGCCCCAAGATGAGAGGTCCATCTCGACACCGGCGGAGACTACAACAGAGGATCAGGACCATACTAGCACGGCATGGGAGACGTCCAGTCAGAGTACTCACCATGGAGGACATTGAGGATATCCGCCATCGACCGATGAGAGACATCTTTGGATAGTGATGTGTATGATGCTTACCTTTGTTGCTGGAGTTTTCCTCCCACATGTTATCCATTAGGAGCTCCTGGTACCGTACTTTTCCTCATAGTTGTTTCAGTTTCAGTTAGTTGTTTAATTGTTTTTAGCTTTCCTTACACAGACATTGTATCAGATCCACCAATTGTTGTAACCTTTTTGGTCTCATAGGTCATTTTGGCCTTTTGAAGACGTTAATATATCATTTCATTTCATTTCATTTCATTTCTCAAGATGTGGCTACCTAGATGCCATGAGAGAGAAAAAAAAGAAATGCCTACAAGAATGGGGATGGAAAAGAAAAGGGGCAAACACGAAAAAAAGAAAAGGGGAGAATGTGCAGAGGCTATGGTAAGAAAAGTTTCTAAACATTTCTCACCGGCGAGAAACACTGGAAACGGGCCGTTTCTATTTCCTGGAGACGTTTCAGCTCTAGAAATGCATTTCTGGCACGTTCCATGCCCGGAACGACTTTTCAGCTCAGGCATAGTGCCGTTTCTAGCATTTCTTTTAACTATGATTTGTACGTAAAAGGCAAAACCTTTGATAGGTTTGTCCAAGAATCTAAGGACTCCTTATCGCTGTGCGAAGTGGACTGGCAACATGCAGTATCCATGTTTACCCCAAGAGGCATCAGGTAACAAGAGATCCCATAAAAGCTCATCCGACAACTTGGGAAGGGGGCAACCAAAAAAGCGGCTTGGTAGCAGAAGCAAAGAGGAACGGAGAGTGTTTTTAGTGTTCACAATCCAGTCATATGGCCAAGGACTGTCCGAGTATGTGAAGAAAACTAGTGCCAGATTCTCATTGTCATCTTGTATGTAGATGACATGCTCATAACAGGGACTTGTGAAGAAGAAATTTCAGATTTCAAGGCTGGCCTTTACACTACTATCTTGGCATAGGCTTAGGTGTTTCCTTTTGGAGGCCATGTTGGCTAGGATCTATGTGCATATGGATACATATATACAGAAAACACTGTTACAGCAACATCTCTCTCTCTTTTCTCTGTTCATATTTGTGTTTTGTACTCTTCTTAAGACGCGTAGGCAGTTCTTCCGCTTGTGACACCTGTACGGCCAGGTTGCTAGCAGCCGTCATACGGCCTCCTCTGTTCCAGTCGTATAGACTATACTACACATGGCTGTAACACTGCATTGATGAATAGAGGGAAAAAACAAGGTACTGCCTGCTTAACAAAATATTGGCCTGCTTTTTTGTTTTTTTACGAAAACAGCCATAGCTTCACCTTCTCACACCTCTTTTTAGGTTCTAACTCCTCTCCCTTCTTCTATGCATGCATACGCATGGCCTAGATCAAGAAAGGCCTAGAGAGGTAGTCGCCCACCCAAAGAGGTGAGCTGGTGACAAGCAGTTCCGTCACGTTTCCCATGATGCTTGTACCAGTAGGGTGTTTACTCTAATACCATTTTATTCCCCTTTGTTAGGAATAAACTGTGGTTAGCATCTAAGAATATTGGTGTCTATAATTGCAGTGCCCTTTCTCAATATGGTGTTCACAGTTTTCCGGTCCTATTTATACAAAACAAGACAGTGAAATTACGTTACCAAGGTCCTCGTACAGACGAAGCAATTGGTGGATTTTATAAGGACATCACAGGTCTGTTTCCATAGATCACTTTCTCTAAACTCCAATCTTTTTCTCTTCTTCGGTTTCTGTAACTGTGCTTCTGGCAGGTATCGGGCCCATCAATCATAGCAAAAGAGATAGTGATGGAATAGCCTTCATTGAAAAGCTTTCCATAAAGGGGGTGGTCCAAAGCAAGGTCAATTGTCCTTATCCCTGGGCAAAGTCTCCAGAGAAGTGGCTGCATGATGACATGTATCTAACACTAGCGACAATTTTTCTAGTTTTGAGGGTTTTGATATACCTGATGCCTAGATTGTTGACCAGTGTCAAGTATTATTGGATTCAGAAGGAAACCTCTTTGGAAGCTCACAAAGGTTTGTTGAGAAGAGTGCTTTTGCGGGAGCAAGACCTGGATATCAGCAGTTCTAGCAAAACCTTTGAAGGTAATGGTCCGAGGAAAAGGAAAGGAGTATTATCTGTACCTGGATGGTCATCCTCCTCCCTTGCTGCTGTTACACTTGCAGAAGGCAGCTCAAGCAGAACTGGAGGTATGGATGATGCTCGTGAAAATGGACAAGCTTTCAGAAGCCACCTTTGGGGCTGATGTTGCGTAGATGCCTTATGTCTGCCTTTCCTTTTCTCTGCAATATCAGTTTTTTTTTTTCTTTGGTTCGGGGGTGGGTGGGGGGAGGATGGGGTGAAACAACTATCTTAAATTTCAACTTTTTCGTGGAGTGTATCCTGATATGCCATGGATTCATCCAGTAGCTTGAGTCTGATGGACTCATGGGTTGTTTTATCAAGAGCTGACAAGCACCAGGTGGTACATACCTATAGTGTAGATTACAGTAGCATGATAGGCTGAGGCATGTGGAAAGGCCCTGCTATGATCAAAAGCATGTTGGTTGTATGGAATATGTCAACTTTTTTTTTTGGGGGGGTTTTTTTGGTTTTTTTGGGTGGGTTGCAGTTTGATTTTATGTTACTTTTGCTATTTGAAATTGAATTATGGTGGTGACACTCGTACATGCTTGTTCAATTCTGATTATGGTGGCGTGATGTATTGCTTCTCAAAGAACTTTCTCAATGTGATGTAGTATTGCAATTAATTGTGCACTGATCTACTAATCGACTGCACAGCTGAAAGAGATTAAGTAAACATGATCAAAGGTGCCTTACAGCAATTCAAGCCTCTGATTTACATTGACGGCATTTAATCGATGGCACAATACCTAGTCCAATTCAAGTGTTGTGCTGTTTTAGCGAGGTGATTTTCATGAATACTTTTTTTTTTTTGGTTATTGCCTTTGCAAGCCTTGGTGATATTTTGTAATCTTGTCTAACACAACACTAGAAAATCTTGTGTATTTTCTCCCATTTCTTATCGTTCCCAAACAAGAGATTACATTACTAAAAATCAACCTCTCTCTCTCTCTCTCTCTCTCTCTCTCTCTCTCTCATAGGGAGGTGCTGCCAGGAGAGAGGACATCTCGTGCTCTACTCTGCCAGGAAGTTAGAGCTTTATTCATATTATTGTTCACACAGGAGCCTATGTGATTTGTAGGCCTTGTCTTTTTCTTTTTTGTGTTCAAACTGCTAGTGTACATGTGGATCATGCATAGCATCTTTTTAGGGCTTGTAGACCTTAAACATGTGTAATATGTTAATTAAATCTTCTTCTTCTTCTTCTCTCTTCTCTCTCTCTCTAGTATGAGGATGGGCTATTGCCCAACATAAAGGACCCAACACACAGGGTTGATTGATTGTGTTTATTCAGCTCTCCCGTATCCCATCACTTATTGTATCTTATGCTTGGCATCTTGTATAATCTAGAGTTTGAGATCTTAGCTTTCAGTTTTAGTTTATTGTTGCTTTTTCTTCTTTTTTCCACGACGAGATTTCAGGGACACTGTGTATACATCATTTTGGTCTCATAGACCCTTTGGATCTTTTGAAGATGGCAATATAATATATATATATATTCTCTCTCTCTCTCTCTCTCTCTCTCTCTCTCTCTCTCTCTCTCATGCACGCACGCACGCACGCATGCACGCGGGCACACACACAAAGACAAGTCCTCTTTGTCTTTGAGACACAAAAGCTAGTCACATCCTCATGTCTTTTGGATCTAGTGTAAGGTAGTAAAACCTCAGCTAATGGGCACAAAGGCATGTGCTGTATGCTTTAATGCCAAGACTATGGAGATTAAGGGTTTATGAGCCATATCCTTTAATGCCATGACTATGGAGATGAAGGGTTATGTAACTCTTTCTTTCCACATTAAAATTAACCTCGTCGAAAGGTAAATTCTCTGTCATGATGGTAGAATGATGAATGAAGATTTACTTATGGTAAGAGGGTGGATGGAAAGACATTCCACATCCACTAGGAGCAATCAAACAATGGCTAGTAAGGTGGAAGTGTCATATGGCCTCTTTGCCTCAATGAGTCCCCACAACTTTTCTACCTAATATTAGATAACCCCTTACTCTTCTTCACCCATCCACAACAGAAATATGAGGTAAGACGGTGGATGGGAAGAAATTCAACATCCACTAGGATGAATAATTGGTAACTGTTCAAACAATGGCTAGTAAGTTGGAATTGTCATATAGCCACTTTACCTCAATAAGTCCCCTTACCTTTTGCACCTAACCAAATCTTATCATTAGATAACCCCTTATTCTCTTCTTCAATCAAAGAAAATAATGTCAAAGAAATTTAAAATCTCATCACACTATTTGACTTAAATCTAGTAACTAAGCATGGAGAGTTAAGCTCAACCATAAGTTTTAGGGGTCCACAATCTCGTACTCTTAAGTTTTGTGGGTATGTGAAAAATTGCTTGAAGCCCAATAAAAATTTCTTGGTAATGAGAGTTTGGGAATTCTAAAGTTAGATGATTGTTCTCATAACAACAAGATCTATATACACAAAAAAGCATGAAGGATGATAAAAAGGTAGATGATTGTCCTCATAACAATAAGATCTATATACAAAAAAGGCATTAAGGATGATAAAAAAAGTGACAAGTAGAACCAAGTGTTGTTAGAAATTCATGGTGGCTTAAACAAGAGACTAATCATGAGGTTTAAGCATGATGACTAATGAAGCAAAGAGATTAAGGTTAAGCATAAGTGATTAATCATAAGCCCATCATAATGATTATTCATGTTAAGAACCTTCTTGCTCTCTAGCAAGGAACCATAGTGCTAGTTGTTAGATCATTGGTCTTGGATCATGGAAGTTCTTATTGGAGATTAAGATTAAGCACAAGTGATTAATCATAAGCCCACAATAATGATTGTTCATGCTAAGAACCTTCTTGCTCTCTAGCAAGGAACCATAGTGCTAGTTGTTAGACCACTTGTTTTGGATCATGGAAGTCCCTATTGGACAGGCTAAGAGGTGTGTCAATCCCTCGTGTTTAAGACCTTCCTCTACTCTTACCCCACTAGAAAACTTAAGTGGATGCCCAGTTCTTATCTCTACCCATATATACAAGGCTTGTGGAGGCTATGATTGGCTTTTTATACATTATTGGTCCATTGCCTATATATAATATGAATACATCTTAGGGTAGAGGTGGAAATTTTGGGTGTATGGAAAAGAGTTAACAATCCCTTATCTAGACCTACTTCTACCTCAAAAACTATGAAAGATGATGGGTACATCGATGTGAGGATCTTCACGAATGAGACCGCATCATGTGGAAGTGTTACACTACCTTTGCATATTAGAGTGGTTTTCCATTATTACGGTGTGAATACAAACAAAATTGTAGCAGAGAGAATGAACTCTAAAATAATATCTTCTCAAAGGCTCGCATCTTGAATGTCTCCAAATATTGAATTCTTGCAAACAAGTATATGATTTTTCGTGAATATTGTCAGGTGTTGGTGGTCAAAGAGATTATAACTCATTGGGTCCTTTTCTACATTATGTGCTTGCAAAGGTGGTTATGCTATGAGTATCATCTTCCATCCCATGATTCCAATTATTGAAAGTCATAGTCAAATCCTAGTCTAATCTTGTTGCCTTGTCTGGCACATAAGGAATCATCTTCAAATTCCCTGCATCTCTTTGTTAACAAGATATCATGGCCACATGGCATTTTCCCTGACATGGATAGATTAGCATGCACCTCTTGAATTATTTATTTTTTGAGGACACGTCTCAAGAAAGTGATTTTAGTGATGTAGATGTAGAGGTTTACACAATTTGTATGGAGAATCCAATTAGTCATGAAAAGATAAATCCTCTCCCTCAAGCAATCTCATGCTTGATAAAACTTTAACCCCCCAAGAAAGAATCATGTGAGTATGAGGATATGCTAGTAGGGTTCCCACAATTATTTGCCACTTCTTACAAAGAATTGAAGCAAATTCATGGTGTATAACATAAGATAGAACTAGAAGATGGTTACAAAGCAGTGGTTCAAAAGCTAAGATGGTTAAAGCCTCTTCAAACAAGTATTACAAGAGGAGGTGATAAAACTTTGTAGGGTAGGATTTATTGTTCCTATAATGGGTATCTCTTGTAGTGGTGACACCAAATAAAATTGGTAAATAAAGGGTTTGTATAGACTTAGAAGTTGAGCAAGGCATCAAAGAAGAAGCATTACCCTATTCCTTTTCAAGAAGGGTCTGCATAGACTTTAAGAAGGTGAGCAACAAGGCAACAAAGAAGAATCATTACCCTATTCCTTTTCAAGATGCGATCTTGGATAAAATAACAGGTAATGAAATGTTCACCTTTTGTGATGGATATTTAGGATACTACCAGGTGAAGGTAGCTCATGAACATGTAAAAAAAACCACTTTCACCACTCCTTGGGGTACTTTTGATTTTAAAGTTACACCTTTTGGCCTTACTAATGCACCATCTACCTTTTCAAATGTTATGGGAAATATCTTTGCACCATACTTGGGTATCTTTATATGGGTTTATATGGATGATTTTCTAATGTTATGGGAAATATCTTTGCACCATACTTGGGTATCTTTATATGGGTTTATATGGATGATTTTCTAATTTATAGTTTCCAAAAAGGAACACTTAGAAAGAGTGAAAGTTGGCTTTACCAAGATGAATGATGCATGGGGATGCTTGAATGATACAAGATTTCTATAGAGAAAGGAAAAATGATTGGTCATATCATCTCAAAAAGCGGTATAAAGATTGATAAATAGAAGAGTGCAAAGATCCAGGTGTGGAGTCCACCTCACAATGTGTGGTAAGAGGCTTTCTTGGATTAGCATGATATTACCACACATTTGTTTTTAACTTTGTATATATCTCTAGACCTCTCATATTAATCCTTCACAAAAACAATGAACTCTATTGGCGTGGCGACGAGAAGAGTGTCAGTTTATCTTTGAATCTTAAAATAAGCATTAACTAGTGTACCAATTTTGAGGAATCCAAAGTGGCATGAAAGGTTCTATTTAAATGTAGGTTGCACTTGTAGGAATCTTATTGGAAAAAGGTGAGAAAAACATAATGTTTCCCATTTCCTTCACCTCTAGGTTGATGCTCACCACATAAACTAAGTATGAAGAGGAAGAAAAGCTAGGTTACTCATTAGTCTTTGGCCTAAAAGGAAATTTAGACACTATTTGTTGGGAAGACCATTCACTATACTATTGGTAGAAAATGGTGCTTTGAAAAGGAGAATTCTAGGGGGGTTCCCTTGTGGAAGGTTTGTCAAATGGAACCAAATCTTTATAGAGTTTGATTTTTATGTCAAAGTGATAAAAGGAGGAGTAGCTGCATTGCCTTAAAAAATGCATTATTAGACTTTGAGGAAGAGTTTTACAATGTCTTGCCTATGGTTGCCTTTGGTTTGGAAGAGGATGCATACATGGAAGTGAGAAATTTCCTTAGCGCACTTGTTCTTATTAATGCAATTGTTAGTGAATGTTAGCTCTCTTTAAGTGTTAAACATAGAATTAAAATCATTAATTTTAGCTTAATTTATATTTTTTGTTGAAATATTTTGCATTAGATTGTTAGCAAGCATTAGGAGTAGCTTAATCATTAGATTGTTAGCAAGCATTAGGAGTAGCTTAATCATTTAAAAAATTTCTCAAAACCATAAAAAATCATTGAATTCGACTAATTTCTCTTAATGGATTGATTTTTATCATTAAGAGTAATTAATCCACTTCAAGAGACCAAAAATTTTAAAAAATATATTATTTGGAGTCTAAATTGATCATGTGAGTAGTTGAAATTAGTGTTTTTAAGTGTTTTGAGAGCATTGAGATATATCAAAACACCTAATTACATCAATTTCTTCATCGATTGGAGGAATTTGACTCTCTTTGCTTAATTTTGTCTTAACAGAAGAGACCAAAATTAAGAGTCTAATTAATCTCCTATTTTAGATTAATTTACACATTTGTTGATGCATATAGATTAGCATTCCTTTGCTCTATCCAATGATGTGCTCAATTGTGTGAATTAATTATAGATTAGTGGTTAATTAGAGTCTTTGATTAGTGTACAAGAGAAAAAGATTAGAGTTCTTGATTAGAGAAAGATTAGTGAAAAGATTAATCTTTAATTAATTCTTAATTATATTTTTTTACATAACTCATTAAGACTAATGAGCATTCAATGAGTAGATGCTCATGAGTTGTCAAATTGTCTATTTTGGGGGTCATTTATGAAGGGTATAAGGGGTGTCATAAAAAGGTTGACTTTTTTGATTCCCACTTATCTTTTAGGGAAAATGCCAATATCTCCTTAATTTTAAATTCAAAAAATATCCTCCCAAATAAGGAAATTCGTATTTTCCACTAGAATTAAAAAAAAAGGTTCACGCTTGAACCATTTTCTGCACTTTCACGCGCCTTAAGGTTTCACGGTCTAAAGATTCACGCAAAAAAAATAGATTTAATTTTTACTGTGAAGTCCGGTTCACGGCATGAACCATTTTCTGCACTCACGCCTTAAGGTTTAACGACCTAAAGGTTCACGCAAAGCTGACATCGAGCTCTTCAACTTTGGTCTCAGTTGTCAGAAGTCAAAATCAATCGTTTTGGCCTTTGACTAGCACCCTCAATTCGACTTGAAAATCGAGGCAAAAACAGCTCGAAAAGCACGAAAAATCGTAAAAAACAGCATGAAAATGACTTTAAACCATACTCGAGCTACTTTTTGAGAGTCTAAACGATTCAGGTAGACAAAGTTGTAGTTCTCCAAGAATACTACAACTCTCTCATATAGAGTTTTTCCAAACTTCTTTTGGAACACCCTAAAAAATGTTACGAAAGCAGGGGAAAAATTTTCAGAAATTTTTTTCATGTTGAGACAATGATGGAAAATAGGTTTTAGGACCTCCTCTTCCATTTAGGAAGTTACTAGCATGCACTTTTTCTAGAAAAATATCCCTAAGGTTGTTCACATGCATTTAGCACCTAAGTTAATTAGGGCAAACAAAAACTCGTTTGACCCAACGAAGAGTATGACAAACCTCTTGAGGCTCTAATGAGCTGTGAGAAATTATTGAAAAAAAAACACGCACATGTGTGCTTGCTCATTAAGGAGACATTAGGCAATCAGACATGGTAACGATAGAGGGATTGCCAGGGATCACACAAGGACTGAACCCAATGGCTAACATCTTCGAGCCATTGAGATCTATGCCCCAAATACACCTCCCAATACCATTGGGCATGCCTACAACAAGCATGTCATTGGGTTTTACACCCCCTGTCACTTCAATCTCACCGGCCTTTGGTTCTTTACCTAACGTTCCCACCAATCTTATAGGTACTAACCCTTTTGCAACTCATGGATGCCCACACCTTAGACATACTGACTAGTCTAGGAAGGGGGGTTGCCCAAGGACTCAGTGAGTCCCTACCCACCACAAAAGCACTCACATACGGCCTCAGTGACATACAGAAATACGACCGTACAGATTTCCAGAATTATAGGCAAATACGACGGAACGATAGATCGTGTTCAATTCATATATAAATGTTTGAATAGCGATGTGAGGCCTTTGGAAATCCAATTTGCCCCACCAAAGTACATGTGTTGAACTTATTCTTAGAGGAAAAATCTAGTCGATGGTTCATCACATTGATGCCGACGATCAAAACCAAATTTAGAACCTTGAAAACAACCTTTATCCATAGTTTTTCAAGACAAGGTGATCGGTGGAGTGTAGCAAAAGAACTCTATTCAATTGAGCGTAAACCAAACGAAACCATTAGAGACGTTATCCTAACGGATAAAACTCTTGGACTCATGATGTGAGTCCAAGAGTTATCCTAACAGATAAAACTCTTGGACTCATGATGCGAGTCATGGGAAAAATTAAACGATTCTCAATTGAAGAGATGTTTTATGATGGGCTCAAAGAATAACAGCTTACACAACTTGATTAGTGTATCCAACCCGGAAACATTCGATCAATGTTATAAAGAAGCAGTACGTTTAGATGACAACATAATGGAAGATGATCATGCTACGAGATGTTCCTCATCTAAACCAAGCAAAGCAATGGTAAAAGAAAGATCAATCTTGGAATTGTCATGCCCAGAATTCTATGCAGTCTTACTTAAAAGCTTTCAATGACATCTCTAGTGAGGATGAAATCCTTCAAAGTCAAACATCCTTAATGTGAGGAGTGAAATGCCTTGTGTTAAGTGCAATCACTATGACCATCCCAATCCCCATTGTGCATACAAGGCACCTATTTTTCTGTATTGCATATATTGTAAATCCTTTAGTCATGATACTACAAAGTGTCCCAATTCTCAACAAATAACTTAAAATCCCATCTCCCGTGCACCAAAGAGAAATAGTCCAAAAGGGTAGAAACCGCTCAAGAGGCAGTGAATCGAACACTTCAGTGTTTCTATTGTCGTGGACCTCACAAGGTGGTAGATTGCATAGTTTGGAATACTTCCATGCCCATAGCCACTGACACTTTGCAATCCATGTGTGAACGATGTGGCATTGATCACATGTTCCAAGATTGCCCAAGATGAGTTGCTTCAATGTAGCTTGTCTCACAAAAAATACAACTCTTAACATCTTAAGTGTACAAAACGGGAAATTGTCCATGGTACCCTTGAATGTGCTTAAACGCTTACAAGCCAAGGCACAAGAGAGTGTGAAAAAGAATACAAAAGATAACACTTCGAAATGGGGAAGAACATGTCTTAAAGCAGAAACTAGAAGAGAAAACAAAACCTTCTAAACCCAGGAAAACCAAGGAACACCAAACTATCGAAACCAAGGTTAAATTAAAGGTTCTCAATGCAGCACTCAAAGGCCAAGGAAAAAGAAAAGTACTCCACAACACTGTCCACAAAAGCCTATGCGAGTTCCTCATCAAAGAACTCCACTAAGTCAACAAGTGTGGGTTGTTGAAATGCAAGCAAGAGTGGGCTATGGTGGATCAAATGCAAGAATCAACATAACTAGCAAGTGACTAGATGATGATTAAGATGAGATTAGTGAGCAATTAATCTAATAGGATAATGTAAGCATGGATACTCAAAAACCAGCAACTTCTCATTAGGCCAATGCCTCAATTTATAGGTTTTACATCACAAGATGCCAAGCATCTAATCCCATTGATTTCTCCTTGATTTGTGTCACCTCCCCTACATCTGGGGGCACCTTTTCCTAGAATCTTTCCACACCCCTATATTCACTCATTCTATCCTTGATTCTCTCATCAGTAGATTCCTCTCACCTTTTCATTGCTACCCAGTCAATTATAGACTCCCTTTTATAGTCTCTTGCTAAGGGCTTGTTCCCGCACACACGCATTCACTTGCATATTTTAACACCTCCTCTCAAGTGAATAACTCTAGCACACCTGGACCCTATACCAAGTTTCCCTCTTACTTGGTAGCCCGCGACTAGTGCCTCAAGTCCCGAACTCATAGTCCTTGACACACTCTCTCTATGTGTCCAAGGCTACTGCAAGTGCCCGTAACCTTGACTAAAGTGCTCACACATATATCTACCACATGGACTACATCATCGGTGTCTCAAAGGTGGTTTTACTCTATTGGGGTAGGTTACATTAGGTTGTGGGGTTTCTCTCTCTTTCTCTCACAGAAAAGATGTCCTGACTCCTCTTCCTTATTAGGAGTCTCCATGAAGTTTGCCGATGTCAATCCTTCTTCATTTGGTTTGCTGTAGCAGTCTCTAGCCATGTGTCTTGGCTTCCCACAGTTGTGGCAAGTCTCTAGCCATGTGTTCTAGCTTCCCACAGTTGTGGCAAGTGAAGGTCCTTCCTCCTCCCCTGCCTCTTCCTCTTCCTCGTCCTCGTGTGAGTGAGTACTCCTCGGGTGGTGCAAAGCATCCCTATAATACCTTCACACGGGATAAGAGTTTATGTAAAGAAATGATCTTTATTTCAAGATTAAATTAAGATAAATACATCCTTGAATCAACAAACAAACTCCATTATAAATTTCAAGTTAAGAATTCATGTTTAAGTTCTAAGTGAATGGTTTCATATGAGAAGTGTTGTTAAAAATGTGTTTGAGAAAGAATTACCTTTGATCAATAAAATGGATTTTTTAATACACCGAAGCATTGTGAGGACCATAGGTCATTTCTTCATTATGCATGGAGATCCCAAAAAAAAAGTGGCAATTAAGATTAGTGCACTGGGGTAGTGTAGCCCACTGAGATTGACCCTCCATGGTTATCCACATGGTGCCTTGGAGGAGTTACCTTATGAGGTCGGGACCCACCTCAAAAACAAGCAAGGTAAGGGTCTGCTCCTAGTGTGACTATGGGAAGGGTGTGTAAAGCACCCTCTGGAGTGTATTGTGCTCCATATGCTAAATGCCTAGCGAGAAGAAGTGACTCAAAGGTGGGTGTTCCCATCAAATATCCTAGTGGAGGGAGATATTATTCCTAATGGTCATGCCCATCATGGCATACCATTGAGAGGCTGCCCATCGACTATACAATGTGCTTTTTATTCCTAATGGTTATGCCCATCTCATGGGGTACCATTAAGACGCTACCATCGACTATACAATGTGCTCTTTTTTTAAATTCTTGATGGTTCTCCTACTCTACAAGTCCCAAACTAGATAAAGGGTGCCATTAAGAGGCTAGCATATCATCTATAAGATATGCCATGTAAGGTCCATGGGACTTGGTTTTTGGTTACGCATGATATTTTTAGAATTTGGAAGCTATGGAAAGTAAATTGATCTTTGAAGGACTGTTTTCTTTATAGAATGTTTGAAATCTATTTTCGGTGTGTGTCTGTGCGCGCACGCTTAAAAGTAAAATTGAATTATCAACTATGGATGGGTGAGTACTTGAAGAATTTAAGATTCAATGACGGGAGGTAGGCTAGCCCATGGTGTCGAATGGGCTGAGTCAAGATCCTAAAAAGTGAGATCGTTTATGAAAATGGGGAATAGCCTAGTTATAATATAAGGACGTAGGAAATCAATAGTAGTTAATTGTATTAAACAAGGAGTACAACTCCTTAAGTTGCGCCTCATGAAGCCAGTGATGATGAATTTTCTTATGAGATCTAATGAAGATGAAAACTACTGGAATCATGCTCTCCAAGACCAACAAATAGATCAAAAAATTTAAGGAAAATTATGAATAAATTGGAGGAATCTTCTTACTTGCTTGACAAGGATTTTTCCAAAAATGCTAATAGCCATAGCTATTTGTCAAGAAAATGCTAAGAAAGGCCTCGAGTAAGATACTCTACCCCTCTAAAGTATATTCCACTGCCAATAATAATAATGAAATGAATTGGGTAGGGATCTTACCATATCAGGGGTATTACAACTAGTATCATAGCATGATTTCTTTGAGCTGCTCAATGTAGCATTATATGGTAGTGATGTGTGTAAACATACTTAGGACTGCCAGGGTACTTTTTGCCTCACTAGGAGGTTTTTTCTCCCATGCATATGTACAGCCTCTTATCTACTCATTTTGGGGTGTGTACTTATCTTTTGTATATGGCACACATTTTTTCATTCTAATCTAGTGAGTTTGTGTCCTCTCAAGCTTCTCTATCTTGTGTGTGTGCATTGTTACAAACCTAACCCTAATTCCAACAATTAGTATTAGAGCTAGCTTCCTTGTTGACACTTGATCTAGTAGTCTGCCTCCCTCCTCACAACCCTGTTTTTCTGTCTTCGATTGAGATACCCTCTTAGGACAAGAAGGTATATACTGTAGGGTGCTATATATGAAGTATACAACATTCTTGGGGTCCGCGGATGTAACATACCCATCTTCACTAATAAAGAAATGTTCATGTAATAGATAAATTTATGAGTTTTTATGGTATAAAAATCAATGATTTTATTATTTGAGTAATTTCTACTTAGAATCTTCAAATTCTGAGCCCAAATTTAGAATCTACGCATGATTTTGCCCTAATATAGGAATTTACAGCATCCAAAACGGACACCAGATCAAGCTTATATGCAAATTTCAGTCATTTTAGCGAGACGACCTTTAAACCTTAATAAATGCACGACCGGGCGTCCGATTGACGAACGGTCTGAACCCCAACGACCAGGAGAATCTCTCGGATAAAAAACATTTCACCCCCGGGGCAGTCTGTCACGCAAATCGAGGGCGGGCATCCCAAATTTGGGAACCCCACCCTAAAATTTGGGCCGTACACACTTACTAGGGCTCCCGTACGATGGCCACACAAGAATCAAAGGACGGCCGCCCATTGTGTGGTCCACACGTACCCCTATGTGGACACCCATGCTGTCCCAGACCAGATAAGGTACATGTGTACCACCCCTTTCCCTGGCAACTGACACCGTACCTTTCCCCTAGACCCATGCATAGATCCATGCAGGCCACTGATCCATAGCCTTTGCTGGTACACCGTCCTTTCATCCTTGCTTTGCGCAGCGCCCGTATCCTTACCTCTCAGCTATATAAACCCGGGGTGCTCCACAGGCAGCACGCATTTTTGTGCAGTGTATGCCCTGTTGTACCGTCGTCCGTACCACCGTTCATCCCTGTGCAGTGTACTTGCTGTAGTACAGCCGCCCCTTGCAGCCACCCCTCTCACACCCCCTCATTTGCCTCTTTTTAGATAAGCCAATTTTTCTCCATCCCCCTCTTGCTAGGAGGCAGTGTCCTTAACTCTTCTCCCCCCCCTCGTGTGAATAGACTTACAATAGCCCTCAGTCCTTCTCTCCTTTTTGCAAAACGTTTTTGTCTTAAGGACATCTCACAATCCCCCCCATTTGCGTAGACTTTAATAAGGGATTTTTGCCTTTAGAAAGGGTTCATACGCTATAGTCTTTTGCTCATACGGTGAGCAAACGATCTCAGAATTGAGATCCGACTGAAGCATTCTGACCGCGGCAGTGAGCCCTACAAGTCGACGTCCAAGATGGCCCCATCCCGAAAACGTCAGAATATTGCCCCGAGAGGAGCACGCAACAACGAAATTAGGGAAGATGCTTCCAATGCAGCTCCAACCCTCCCTCTTCAAGCTCCTCAAGGAAATGGTGGCCAAGTTAGCTTGGTTATATTTTAAAGAAAAGTTTTTTTATATATTGCTAATAAATGTGTATCTTTTTCTTTTTGAAATAATGACATAAAATTGTATGAAGTTACGAATTGTGTGATGCTGTATTCAATAAATTGCATTGAAATTGTTATCTTTAAAGAGTGCAAGTTTTCCTGGCTTCAACGCTAACTCCGTTCCATGTTTGTGTAGCCAGGCGGCGACGTCGTTAGCAAAGCCCGGGAATGGCCCAAGGTATCCCTTGTACCATTGGGAGAATAAGGTTCGCCGATTGAGGCGAGAGGTTATGACGCTGCCTAGTTCTGAGGGCCTAGGCTAGTGCGGTAAATAAGCCCACCCTAGTTGCAGACATCCCTCTGAGGGGCGAGAGGATCGAGCGATGGAGCCTGAGAGGGCGACAGGCCGCGACTTGAGTCCTCGCTAGACGATGAGGTGTATGGTCTCGTAGGGTTTTGCCCAGCATGTAGAGGCAGGAAGACTGAATTCTAGATCATCGGCAGAATAAAGAAAAAAGAATAAGAGAGCCGGTTTGGCTTGTATGGAATTGATTCATGTATCAACTTTTATATATATATCTTGTCTTTGGTATGATTGTATTGTGTAAAAAGACTGTTTTAACAAACCTTGTGAAAAGGGCCATAATTAAGAAACATGTTTATTTATGTCAAACAGTGTGGTAGGATTAATTAGAAAACAAATTGACGCGTGAGTAGGGTGGAAAGTGGGAGGATGGAATGCCCCGATGGCACCATCCTACGGACGGGTGGACCTGATTAGTCGGGTAGCTTTCCAACAGATTAAGTGAAAGCCCTACGCTAGACAATTAGGTTCTTGGGCAACTCTATTCTAGAAGACTAGGTCAGCGCGGCGGGGCGGCTGTGCCTTGCATGGATAAATGAGGAAAAAAGCGTTGCCTCTAGAAATCAAATCTAGTAGTTGCCCAATTTATGATAAATTACCCTATGGGTGATTTGACTTTTAGAAGATCACGCTTCCCCTATGGGATAGGACTAGGTCTTACCTATGAATCGTATCCTTGAATCTCTACATGGTCAAGGTGTCGATAAATAGGAAATTTTCTCCAAGTTAAGACTTAGTGGACTATCTTAAGTGTTTCTCCTATTTTAGAAGGGGGAACCTTACAATTGGTATCAGAGCCAAGTTGGCTCCTAGGAATTGCCATTTAAGGACTGTTTTGTAATGAATATTTTATCTAACATAATGCTAATTAATAAAAAACATCCTACTAAAACAAACAAGTTGAATTGATGTTTGAATGATTGTAGGAAGAGGAAGATGCCTACTCGAAGTTTCTAGTCTTCCAATGCATCTTCGAGACTACTAGTCACTCCTCAAATTTTGAGTTTCGTGACACCATGGTGCAGATACTAGAGAAGATGTCCCTCCCTCATTTCTCTCGTATTGAAAGAGGATGGGGTAGAGATTTCTGGAGTCGTGGGCCGAGATATTTCTTCATCTGAGCAGATCGAATTGGAAACCTCACCACCGACCTAAAGCGGATTTGTTGGATTGAAAAGTTGAAGATGATCCGTTTATTTTTGTTCGTCGGTACCCCCAGGGCTGACACCTCTGTGACTATAGATGGGATTCGCATACCTCAGGATCGCTGGGTGTATGACTAAGTGATGCAGATCTTACCTGTTGTTGCTGATAGAGTAGCTGTGTTGGGATCTACCCCAATCTAGAGTCTACCACCCTTACCATCAGTTTTTAGAGTCTTAGAAACTACAGTGGAACCCCCATATTTCACCTATGTGGACCGCTCTACCCTTATGTCATAGTCAAGCTTAGGAATTTTCCTTGATGGCAAATAAGACTAATTATATTAGTCTCAGATCTTTGTAATAGAACTTGTTCTTGTAAATATTTGGAAATAAAATAATTTCAATGTTTTACTCTCCAAAAATAAGCGATGTGCAATTATGAATCTTGTAATCTTAAAATTGTTTTTACAATGATGGCCAGGACGATCACCCTCCACTTCCCAATGCGCTTTACACTGATACCCAGGAGAAGAAGCTCCTGCTCAAGCAAATGCAACCTCCCTCCTTTAAAGGAGAAGGTTCAAAGGTTGAGAAGGTCTAGATTGAGGCGATGGACGATTATTTCTTGTCGCCGTCGGCACTAGAGTAGCAAATCAATCTATGCTTACACAGTTTTGCCTCATTGGAGATGCTAAACTCTGGTGGAAACAGTGGTGCCGTGACAAGGAAGTCACCGAGCATTCTCAAACGTGGGAAGACATCAAGTAGGCAGTAAAGGAAATATATCTTCCCCCATCCCATGAATCCATAAAGATGAATGAGTTTTTTAGTCTTAGGCAGTGCAGCTTAACTCTTGAGGACTACTATTCCAAATTTATCACTCTTCGGAAGTATGCCCCAGCTATGACTACTTCCTAGCAAGTGGCTCGTCTCTGCCAAGGGTTAAATGAACCCTTAGATTCCCGCCTTGAAGCAATGAGGCCAAGCACATCACAGGATGCTCTCATACGAGCAAAGTCCCTTGTGAAAGAAATGAAGACTGACAAACCTAAGCATAAAAAGAGATCTTACCACCCTGAGGCAAATCCTAAAGATCAAACCTACAAGAAACCCCAACAGAATTTTCCCTACTACAACAGAGGGCGACAAGGCAACTCTTTTGTCCCCCACTCGTATGCTACTTCTTCCAGAGAAGGCCCTCTGTGTTTTGAGTGCAATGAGCTGGAACACTTTAGAGCCAACTGTCCCAAGATGGCAACATCATTTCCCTAAGGTAACAAAGGAAATCAAGGCCGTGGAGCCCATATCCACCAAGGTGCAAGAGGCGGTGGTGGACGTGGCAGAGGCCGCAGAGGAGCAGTTGCTAGAACCGCCTGTATTATAAGTGAAGAATCAACCTTGGAAATGGCTGAAGAAGAGCACGCCACCGTCCATGTGGCATTAGAACACTAAGGTCCGAATAAACAATTTGGTGTAATCCAAACCCTAGCCACTCCCATCACGGTAAGCCATTTCAGTTTTTGATTGATTGTGGCAGTACCCATTCATTTCTTTCTCCTAGGTGCTTGCAAAAATTAAACTTGAGTCAAAAAACAGCTAGAAGAATGACTGTAGAGTTAGCCAGTGGGAAAGAAGTAGTATCTTGCCACTCTATAGAAAACCTTGATTTTGAGCTAGGTAATGAGCAAACTCATGGCCACTTTAGAGTCTTGCCATTAGGAATTTATGATGGAATCCTTGGGATGGATTGGTTAATTGCAAACAAAGCTAGCATTCATTGTAACCAGCAGGGGAGTATCACTTTTGAAAATGAGCATGGCCAAGTAATATCTGTTCAGGGGACAACAGGAAAACCTAAACCTAGGGTAGTTAAGGCAAAACATCTTCTCAAGGGAACACGTAAGGGTCAGCAAGTTTTCTTAGTCAAGCTCAACAAAGCCATTGAACCTAGTATGGAGACAGAACCCTCTTGGCTCCAAGAATTCTTTGACATCTTCCCTGACGAGCTTACAGGGCTACCGCCTCCTCGAGAAGTTGATCATGAAATTGAGGTGATCCCTGGAGCTCAACCCGTCTCAAAAATGCCCTATAAAATGTCCCTTCCTAAAGCCATTGAACTTAAAGAGCAACTTTCCCAACTCATTGAGCAAGGATTTATACGCCCCAGTAGCTCTCCTTGGGGGGCACCTGTTCTTTTCCAAAAAAAGAAGGACGGAACTCTCCGCCTCTGCATAGATTATCGAGGACTAAATCAAGTCTCTGTCAAGAATAAGTATCCTATCCCTCACATCGACGAACTTCTTGACAAGCTTCATGGTACCAAAATCTTCTCAAAAATAGATTTGAGGTCTGGTTACTATCAGATCAAAGTCAAGGAAGCAGATATACCTAAGACAGCCTTCAATACCCGTTATGGCCACTATGAGTTTACTGTAATGTCATTCGAGTTAACCAATACTCCTGCAACCTAATGCAAGATATATTCCGTCCTTACTTGGATGAATTTGTGCTTGTTTTCTTTGATGACATCTTAATCTACTCCAAATCAATGGAAGAGCATGAGGAGCATGTGCATAGAGTTCTGCAATTATTGCGCAAACACAAACTCTATGCCAAGAAGAGCAAATGTACCTTTTTACTCATCAAATTGAGTATCTTGGATTCATCGTCTCCAAAGATGGCATTTCAGTAGACCCCGCCAAGGTCAAGGATATTCTGGAGTGGCCACCCCCTAAATCAGTTCGTGAAGTTCGTGGGTTTTTGGGAATCATGGGATGGTATAGGATTTTTATCAAAGATTATGCCTTGGTAGCTGTACCTTTGACGGATCTTCTTAAGAAGGATTGCAAAACAGTGTGACTGCCAATCCATCAAAACAGTTTTGATTAGCTCAAGGTCATTATTACTTCTGCCCCAGTCCTGAAACTTCCTGATTTTGCCAAGGTATTTAAAGTAGTTACTGATGCTAGTAGAGCACTTGGTGGTGTCTTAGGCCAAGAAGGAAGACCAGTCGCTTATACTTCCCGCAAGCTGAAGCAATATGAAGCAAATTATGCCACCCATGATTTGGAGCTCTTATCATTGCATCAAATTATGGAGACATTATCTCTTGGGGGGCAAATTCCAGCTTGTAACTGACCACAAAAGTCTAAAGTGGATCTTCACCCAGCCTAACCTCAACATGCGGCAAAGGAGATGGATTGAAATTCTACAAGAATATGACTTCGACATCAAATTCCGCCCTGGGAAAGATAATGTGGTAGCAGATGCACTTGGCCGCAAATTTTTCTTGAGTGCAATTTCAATGCCAAATAACCCCATACTGGTCAAGGTGGAAGAAGTCTCATCTCATGATCCAGATTTTCACTTCAAAGTTTTGGCAGTCCTTATTTCAAGCCTTGGGAACTCAACTTTGTCATCCAGAGACCGATGGCCAGACTGAGAGAGTCAATCAAGTAATTGAAGACATTCTCAAAGCATATTGTGGATGGGAACCAAGAAGGTGGATTCAATACCTTCCTCTGGTAGAATTTGCCTACAATACATCTTATCATCAGAGCATAGGAATGTCACCATTCATCAAAGCACTCTATGGGCAAGAATGCTTGTCTCCTCTAAATTTCTCTGATCCGACCATAAGAGTTGAGGCATCTAGGAAAATACTCGAAGAGATGGAGGAACAAACCAAGGTAATCCAAAAGGATATTAAAGCTGCCCAAGATCGACAAAAGCATTATGCTGACACCAAGAGGTCTGAAAGGATCTTCAAGAAAGGAGACAGAGTTCTTCTACGAGTGTGACCCAAACGAAGTTCTCTATCACTTGGGAAATATAAGAAACTCAGCCCTAGGTATTGTGGTCCCTATACAGTTATCAAGTGTCTAGGTAAAAGTGCCTATAAACTCCAGCTCCCAGCCCATATCAAAGTCCACAATGTATTTCATGTAAGTTTGTCTCGATCATATTCTTGATGCTTGTCTCCTCTAAATTTCTCTGATCTGACCATAAGAGTTGAGGTATCCAGGAAAATGCTCGAAGAGATGGAGGAACAAACCAAGGTAATCCAAAAGGATATTAAAGCTGCCCAAGATCGACAAAAGCATTATGCTGACACCAAGAGGTCTGAAAGGATCTTCAAGGAAGGAGACAGAGTTCTTCTACGAGTGTGACCCAAACGAAGTTCTCTATCACTTGGGAAATATAAGAAACTCAGCCCTAGGTATTGTGTTCCCTATACAGTTATCAAGTATCTAGGTAAAAGTGCCTATAAACTCCAGCTCCCAGCCCATATCAAAGTCCACAATGTATTTCATGTAAGTTTGTTAAAACCATATGTACCCAGTCTCGATCATATTCTTGATGATGAACAAGTTGTAATCCCTACTCAAGGAGTCCTTGAATTACAGCCCAGTAGCATCATAGATTCTAGGGAAAGGCAACTCCGAAATAGAACTCTTGTAGAACATCTAGTACAGTGAAAAGATTACCCTGAAGAGGATGCAACTTGGGAAGATGAAGCTACATCTTAAAGGATTATCCCCAATTCATGACAAGATGAGGACATCTCGATTTCTTTAAGGGGGGAAGGATGTAACATACCCATCTTCACTAATAAAGAAATGTTCATGTAATAGATAAATTTATGAGTTTTTATGGTATAAAAATAATGATTTTATTATTTTAGTCATTTCTACTTAGAATCTTCAAAATCTAAGCCTAAATTTAGAATCTGTGCACAATTTTACCATAATATAGGATTTTACAGCATCCAAAACGGACACCGGATCAAGCTTATATGCAAATTTCAGTCATTTTAGTTAAAAAGCGATGACCTTTAAACCTTAATAAATGCATGATCGGGCGTCCGATTGACGAACGGTCTGAACCCCAACGACCAGGAGAACCTCCCGGACAAAAAAATTTTCGCCCTCGGGGCGGTCCGGCATGTAAATCGAGGTGGGCGTCCCAAATTTGAGGACCCCACCCCAAAATTTGGGCCCTACACTTACTAGGGCGCTCGTATGATGGCCACACAAGAATCAAAGGATGGCCGTCCACTGTGTGGTCCACACGTACCCCTACGTGGACACCCATGCTGTCCCAGACCAGATAAGGTACATGCGTACCACCCCTTTCGCTGGCAACTGACACCGTACCTTTCCCCTAGACCCATGCAGGCCACTGATCCATAGCCTTTGTTGGTACACCGTCCTTTCGTCCTTGCTTTGCGCAGCACTTGTACCCTTACCCCTCAACTATATAAACCCCCGGGGTGCTCCACAGGCAGCACGCATTTCTGTGCAGCGTATGCCTTGTTGTATCGTCGTCCGTACCGCCGTCCGTCCCTATGCAGTGTACTTGCTGTAGTACAGCCACCCCTCTCACACCCCCTCATTTGCCTCTTTTCAGATAAGCCAATCTCCATCCTTCTCTTGCTAGGAGGCAGTGTCAACTCTTCTCCCCCCCCTGTGTGAATAGACTTACAGCAGCCCTCAGCCCTTCTCCCCCTCTGTGTGAATAGACTTACAGCAGCCCTCAGCCCTTCTCCCCTTTTTGCAAAACGTTTTTGTCTTAAGGACATCTCACAATCCCCCCCCATTTGCGTAGACTTTAATAAGGGATTTTTGCCTTTAGAAAAGGTTCATATGCTATAGTCTTTTGCTCATACGGTGAGCAAACGATCTCAGAATTGAGATCCGACTGAAGCGTTCCGACCGCGACAGCGAGCCCTACAAGTCGACGTCCAAGATGGCCCCATCCCGAAAACGTCAGAATATTGCCCCGAGAGGAGCACGCAACAATGAAATTAGGGAAGATGCTCCCGATGCGGCTCCAACCCTCCCTCTTCAAGCTCCTCAAGGAAATGGTGGCCAGGTTAGCTTGGTTATATTTTAAAGAAAAGTTTTTTTTATATATTGCTAATAAATGTGTATCTTTTTCTTTTTGAAATAATGACATAAAATTGTATGAAGTTACGAATTGTGTGATGCTGTATTCAATAAATTGCATTGAAATTGTTATCTTTAAAGAGTGCAAGTTTTCCTGGCTTCAACGCTAACTCCGTTTCGTGCTTGTGTAGCCGGGCGTCGTCGTTAGTAAAGCTCGAGAATGGCCCAAGGTATCCCTCGTACCATTGGGAGAATAAGGTTCACCGATTGAGATGAGAGGTTATGATGCTGCCTAGTTTTGAGGGCCCAGGCTAGTGCGGTAAATAAGCCCACCCTAGTGTGCAGACATCCCTCTAAGGGGCGGGAGGATCGAGCGATGGAGCCTGAGAGGGCGACAGGACGCGGCTTGAGTCCTCGCCGGTGCCGACGATGAGGTGTATGGTCCCGTAGGGTTTTGCCTAGCATGTAGAGGCTGGAAGGCCGAATTCTAGATCATCGGCAGAATAAAGGAAAAAGAATAAGAGAGCCGGTTTGGCTTGTATGGAATTGATTCATGTATAAACTTTTATATATATATCTTGTCTTTGGCATGATTGTATTGTGTAAAAAGGTTGTTTTAACAAACCTTGTGAAAAGGGCCGTAATTAAGGAACATGTTTATTTATGTCAAACAGTGTGATAGGATTAATTAGAAAACAAATTGACACGTGAGTAGGGTAGAAAGTGGGAGGATAGAATGCCCCGATGGCACCATCCTACGGACAGGTGGACCCGATTAGTCGGGTAGCTTTCCAATAGATTAAGTGAAATCCCTACGCTAGATAATTAGGTTCTTGGGTAACTCTATTCTAGAAGACTAGGTCAGCACGGCGGCTGTGCCTTGCATGGATGAGGAAAAAAGCGTTGCCTCTAAAAATCAAGTCTAGTAGCTACCCAATTTATGATAAATTACCCTATGGGTGATTTGACTTTTAGAAGATCACACTTCCCCTGTGGGATAGGACTAGGTCTTACCTATGAATCGTATCCTTGAATCTCTACATGGTTAAGGTGTCGATAAATAGGAAATTTTCTCCAAGTTAAGACTTAGTGGACTATCTTAAGTGTTTCTCCTATTTTAGAAGGGGTAACCTTACATCGGACACGATTCGGGCACGTTTTCAACACCCACAAAGTTTCTACATACGTTCTCTATAGAGGCGTCATTTTGGATTGGTTCTGCTCAATTTTGGGTGCTTGGGCTGTGCAGCATCATCTACTATAAGATTCCTCCTTCTAGCTTTTGAGGTGTACAGGTGTAAGAATCTCCCCTTTTGATCTTATAATTATTCCCCTCTCTGAAATAAAAGAAAGATCCTGTTTTACCCTATTTTGGCCTAGAGAGAGAAAATGTCTAGAGGGAGGTAATTCAAAATTGAGATATTTTTGGATATAAAAATCCTCCTAGTGTTTAAAATGATTTTCCTTGAAACAGAAATTCAAAAAGAACTTTCCAATGTACAATTGGAATTAATTGAAAATAGGTAAAAAGAACCTTATCTTGAGGATCCAGATTTTTTGAAAATTTTGGATTAAGGTTCCTATGGACCAATAAGATTAATCCAAATGTAGGGAGGAGATAAATTGAAGAATAAAAGATAATCTCCCAAAAATGAGTAAATACTCACATAAGATGAAGAGTTGACTAAGGACAAGGTTATTAGTTAAAAAAGAAGAGATATTTAGAGGAAATGATGCATTTTTGACACCTCAGTGTGGGAAATTTCCCTCATGAAGGAGGCACCTATTTCACATGTGTGGATGAGTTTTAAACTCACAAATAATGAGATATTTTCATCTCTTCTCTCTCCTGTTTCAACTAGATCCAAAAAGTAAGCTAAACTGACCTAAAAAATGGTCAAAAAGCGACCAAACTAATGTGGCAAATTCTAGAATCAGTTTGCTTGGTTAGAGGCTCACTTTTTTCTATAAATAGAATCCTCCCCCTATGTAAAAGCTTAATGGTGTTTATGCACTGTTACTTTGCTTCTATCGTCTCCTCCTAAGCCATTTAACATTGAATTTCTTGATAATTCAATTGTTTTTTTGCCCTAATCCTCTCCAAGTGAATTTGGTGGCCACTCTTGCTGCAAACAAGAGTAGAACCCTCAATCCCTCAAGCCAAAGGAAAGCTTACAAGCTCCATGTAAGCTTAATTCTTACTTGTGAATTTTTAAATCTATGGTTTTCTCAAATTTTATGCTTTGTAAATGTTGAATTAAAATCTGATGCTATGCCTTGATGTATGCTTTGTAAATGTTGAATTAAAATCTGATGCTATGCCTTGATGGAAAGGCCACCCCCTTCTCTTCTTTACAATTCAGCCCTTCTCAATCCTAGAAAGTTCAATTAAAAGATTGATTAAACTCTTTTCATTGTTTACTCTCTTGATTTTTGGAAAATGGAGTAGATTAGAGATATTAGAATTCAAATTGGATTAATTCAAAGTCATAAATTGAATGATAAAATTGAGAAATGGTCAGCCATACAAAGGAGGTTATGGCAAAATTTTCTTAAATTTTGTAGAACTAAAGTTTATCATTACGTTATTCTAAAAGAGTAATTTCCTCCGTTTGTGCATTCTAAAAGATTTATTTTTATATCAAAAGTTCTATTCTCATTAAAATTGAATTTATGCATAGGAAGATGCATAAAAGATTTTTTTTCAAAAGTGTCATTCTCATTAAAATTGAATTTATGCATAGGAAGATGCATAAAAGATTTATTTTTATTTCAAAAGTGTCATTCTCATTAAAATTGAATTTATGCATAGGAAGATGGTTGCCAATGATGCCATAGGTACACCGATGAAGGAATGATTAGAAATAAGGATTCAACCGAAGATTTTGAGGATTATGATCAGTGACACAATGGTTTCATTAAAAGATTATTTTTTAAATATAGCTGATTCTGTGAAAAAGGCAATTTCATATTGGGTGTGTAAGTGGTATGACTAGTTTTAAGTTTGCATGAATATCTGGCTAGGGGGTCTGGGAACTCTTTTCCCTAGTACCCGAGATAAAACCTAACCAAATTCTTAATTGGATCCCATCACTACAGTGGTTGGATGGTTGGCTAACCCACGGGACTGGATGGGATTAGGCTGGACTGATGGATCCCTAAATTGAGACTCAATTATGTTATGGTACGATAGATGAAGTAAATCTCGGACAAAAATTGTTCTATGGAAAAGAATCAATGGATGTGCCTCTCAATGAGGAAAAAGCGTTGGTCTCTATGATCCAAGTGCAATCTTTTTCCTGATCTAACTATGGGACTTACGGGTTCGGTCAGATCAGTTCAGTAAGTTAAGGCTTTTGACTACGTTAGAGATAAATTTATCCTGGAGGAATCGCCCATGCTTTCCGGGCAAGGGAAGTTTTTCTGAGTTCAATTTTGGAAGAACCGATGGATTAGTCTCTTGTCTAGGTATCTGTGTGGTGGGCGAGGCCTCGAGTGTGGGACCCTGCCCCGCGCAAGAAGTGCTACGTTCGGTGCTAGCATCCCTGAATTCGTTGCACGGTGGGGATAGGGATCTCACAGTTGGTATCAGAGCGAATTGGCTAATGAGAATCAACCGAGATGCCAAAAATGTCAAAAATTTATGAAGCAGTAAAAGATTGTAATTGCGTGATAAAATTCATACAAATTGTTATTCAGACTGAAATTCATAAATTAGTAATTTGGTCTTCAAATGGAAGTACCGCAATTGCATGGAATCCCTGACTTGCTTGAGGCCTAGACATGATGGTATTTACCTTATAATTCCAAGGATTGTGATTACCCATATATACCAAGGGTATAACTGCAGCTCTTTACTGGCAGTATATACGAGTAAATCTAAGACTTGAAATTATAAGCATAAATGCTATCCAGATGATGAATTCGAATGTAATTGATATGATTTTTAAATTTTGGTTGAGAACTGATAAGTTGATTTGGATTCTGATTGAAAAATAATGATTCCTGAATTTTGATTGAAATGTAATAAGCTGAGCAAAACCATAATGAGGATGAATGGGACGAGTCCCTGTGATGATGTTCATAACTGGAATGACGTTAATGACTTTAGCAAATCACTATGAGATTAGTGGATTGTGCTGACAGATTGTTGCTGTTAACACTTGACCCAGTAGATCAAGTTAAGGGATGTCAAATTAAAAATTTGTATAATTAAAAATTCCCATGGAGGACTGTTTAGATAGAAAGTTCGGTCTAATGGACCATTATTGTGATAAGGATTTGAATGTTATAATCTGAGTAAATTGTTATCTAATGAAATGAGTTCTATATAAGGGATCTTTATCCCAGGATTTTGTTGGGTTCACCAGACTATAAGGAATCCTAGAATCAGTTGGATCTTAAGGAAAAGAGTTATCCTCTAATTTTGAAAGATGAGGACATCTCACATTTTTTAAGTGGGATAGGATGTAAGATTCCTCCCTCCAACTTTTGAGGTGTAAAGGTGTAAGAACCTCCTCTTTTTATCTTATAATTATTCCCCTCTCTGAAATAAAAGAAAGATCCTGTTTTACCCTATTTTGGCCTAGAGAGAGAAAATGTCTAGAGAAAGGTAATTCAAAATTGAGTTATTTTTGGATATAAAAATCCTCCTATTGTTTAAAATGATTTTCTCTAAAACAAAAATTCAAAAAGAACTTTCCAATGTGCAATTGGAATTAATTGAAAATAGGTAAAAGGACCTTATCTTGAGGGTCCAGATTTTCTGAAAATTTTGGATTAAGGTTCCTATGGACCAATAAGATTAATCCAAATGTAGGGAGGAGATAAATTGAAGAATAAAAGAAAATCTCCCAAAAATGAGTAAATACTCACATAAGATGAAGAGTTGACTAAGGACAAGGTTATTAGTTAAAAAAGAAGAGATATTTAGAGGAAATGATGCATTTTTGACACCTCAGTGTGGGGAATTCCCCTCATGAAGGAGGCACCTATTTCACATGTGTGGATGAGTTTTAAACTCACAAATAATGAGATATTTTCATCTCTCTTCTCTCCTTTTTCAACTAGATCCAAAAAGTAAGCTAAACTGACCTAAAAATGGTCAAAAAGTGACCAAATTGATCTGGAAAATTCTAGAATCGGTTTGCTTGGTCAGAGGCTCACTTTTTCCTATAAATAGAAGCCTCCCCCTATGTAAAAGCTTAATGGTGTTTATGCACTGTTACTCTACTTCTTCTGTCGTCTTGAGCCATTTAACATTGAATTTCTTGATAATTCAATTGTTTTATTGCCCTAATCCTTTCCAAGTAAATTTGGTGGCCACTCTTGCTCTGCAAACAAGAGTAGAACCCTCAATCCCTCAAGCCAAAGGAAAGCTTACAAGCTCCATGTAAGCTTAATTCTTACTTATTGTGAATTTTTAAATCTATGGTTTTCTCAAATTTTATAATTTGTAAATGTTGAATTAAAATCTGATGCTGTGTCTTGATGAAAAGGCCACCCCCTTCTCTTCTTTACAATTCAGCCCTTCTCAATCCTAGAAAGTTTAATTAAAAGATTGATTAAACTCTTTTCATTGTTTACTCTCTTGATTTTTAGAAAATGGAGTAGATTAGAGATATTAGAATTCAAATTGGATTAATTCAAGTCATAAATTGAATGATAAAATTGAGAAATGGTCAGCCATACAAAGGAGGTTATGGTAAAATTTTCTTAAATTTTATAGAACTAAAGTTTATCATTAGGTTATTTTAAAAGAGTAATTCCCTCCGTTTGTGCATTCTAAAAGATTTATTTTTATATAAAACATTCTATTCTCATTAAAATTAAATTTATGCATAGGAAGATGTATAAAAGATTTATTTTTATTTCAAAAGTATCATTCTCATTAAAATTGAATTTATGTATAGGAAGATGCATAAAAGATTTATTTTTATTTCAAAAGAGTTATTCTCATTAAAATTAAATTTATGCATAGAAAGATGCATAAAGGATTTATTTTTATTTTAAAAGTGTTATTTTCCTTAAAATTGAATTATGCATAAATAGATGCGTAAAGAATCTTTATATAAAAAATTAGAATCCTCTTAAATTCTATGTTTAAATTCTATGAATAGGAGTGATGAGAATGTGAGGTGAATAGATGTGAATCAGATAGATGATTGGATAGATGTGATGTGAAAAGAAGTGATGAGAATATGAGACAAATAGATGTGATGAGATAAGATGTGAATCAGATAGATGATTGGATGGATGGGTGTGATGTGAATAGAGGTGATGAGATGTGAGGCGAATAGCTGTGATGAGATAAGATGTTAATAAAATAGATGATTGGATGGGGATGGGTGTGATGTGAATAGAGGTTGATGAGATGTGAGGTGAATAGATGTGATGAGATAAGATGTGAATCAGATAGATGATTGGATAGATGTGATGTGAATAGAAGTGATGAGAATATGAGGTGAATAGATGTGATGTGAGAAAAGATGTGAATCAGATACATGATGATTGGATGGATGGATGGATGTGATGTGAATTAGATAGATGTGAATGAATGGATGGATGGGTGTGATGTGAATAGAGGTGATGAGATGAGAGGTAAATAGATGTGATGTGAATTAGATAGATGTGAATGGATGGATGGATGTGATGTGAATAGAGGTGATGAGATGTGAGGTGAATAGATGTGAGATGTGATGTGAATTAGATAGATGGGAATAAATGAATGGATGGATGTGATGTGAATAGAGATGATGAGAATGTGAGGTGAATAGATATGATGAGATGTGATGTGAATCAGATAGATGGGAATGAATGGATGGATGGATGTGAATAGAGGTGATGAGATGTGAGGTGAATAGAGGTTATGAGATGTGATGTGAATAGATGTGATGAGATGTAATGTGAATCAGATAAATGTGAATGAATGGATGAGATGTGATGTCATGTGAATCAGAATGTAAATGAACAATATGAGATGTGAGGAATGTAAATGAACGATATGAGATGTGAGGAATGTGTATGAGAAGAATGGATGTGAATGAGTATGTGAAAGAATGGATGTGGATGTATGTGAAAGAATGGATATAGATGTGTATGTGAAAGAATGTGATGTGATGTAAAGAGATGAGCAAACTTAGGACCGTCGGGGCACTTTTTCCCTCACTAGGAGATTTTTTCCCTCGTGCCTATGTACACCTCTTATCTACTCATTTTGGGATGTGTACTTATCTTGCAGCTGGCCACATTTGTTCATTCTAATCTAGTGAGTTTGTGTGCTCTCAAGCTTCTCTATCTTGTGTGTGTGCATTGTTGCAACCCTAACCCTAATTCCAACACTCCATTAGGAAAAATAAGGCTAAGGAAAGGACATAAGTGTTGAAATATACAAGTGAATAGGGTGTGTGTGGGAACAAGCTCTTGGATAGAGGCTGTAAAAGAGAAGATGTAATTGTGAAAGAACCTGTGAAAAGGTGAGAAGAATCTACTGGGAGAGAATAAAGGGTAGCATGAGAGAATTTAGGAGTGTGGAGATATTCTGGGAGATATTCAGGGAAAAGAGAAGAGGTGGAGAGAATCAGGCAAAAGGTGGAGATATTCTGGGAGTGAATCATGGAGAAATCAATGGGATTTGATGCTTGATGTAAACTCTATAAATTGAGGCATAGCCCTAATAAGAATTTGCTGGTTTTTGAGTATCCATGCCTACATTAATCTATTTGCTAATTATTCACTAATTATATCTTAATCATTTCTTAATCACTTTGTTAATTATGTTGATTCTAGTGTTTGATCCACCATAGCTCATCATTATGCTCAAATTTCAACATGGTATTAGAGCCATGCCTAGAATCAATCAGATTTATGAGCCCATTAGTGAATTAATTAGGATTAGTAGGTAATTAGCAAAAAAATTCAATTTTTAGTGAGTTTTTCATCTTCCCCTTCACCCCCAGCCAGTGGAGGATCTCTAGCACCATGCACACATCAAATTAGGGCAAAAGCTTCTAACCATAGCTAGCTAACATCCTTGGCTTCAAGCCCATCAAGAAAACGCAACAAACCGCCGGGGCGGGTTCAGGAGAACTTCACGTTTTTTCCAGCGCTGATTTTTCTGAGTAAATTACAGATCTCCATTTCATCAGTTCAAATTGATTCAATTCCTCCTAGCCCAAGGGGTAATCAAGCATGCTCTACAAGCTGGTGAAGACAGAATTGAGTTTCATCAAGTCTACAGTGAGATCCAAGCTCTTCATCAAATCTGCAGGTGACTTTGGTAAAACAGAGATTAAGCTTTCATTATTTGGTCAAATCTTGTGTTTCTTGGCTTAATCCTCTACTAGACTCATTGCTATTGATGCCTTTGAAAGCATTTGAGCTCATTTGAAGTGGAAGGCACCAGATCTGGGCTCCTCGCATACTCTGTTTTCTGCACACAAACCAGAGCATTAATTTGCTAATCAATGATTAATCAATGCTAATCACTGTACTTTGGTGCAATTGAGGGTTCAAATTAACCATTAGGTATCTGATACAGATCCCTATAACTTCAGATTTCAAATCGGAGTTGGTTTGATACTCCAACCATCCCGTACAAATTGGTTACCCTCAATTTAATGTAATTTCTGGTGATTTTATGCTGATAAAATTGTTGTAATCATCTATTAAACACCAGATTGAGTTGTAAAAGGGTAGACACTGCCCTTGAATCTTGAATTTGGATCAAGAGGTAAGACCCCCTTCACATCACCATGAATTCAGCACAGGAAATAGCCAAATTTAATGGGGAACAGTTTTATACATGGCAGACAAAAACCATGTATTTGCTGATGAGGAAAAATCTGTGGGGATTAGTTGAAGGGAGAGATGAATGCCCAGAGAGAGGAGAAAATGAGTGGAAGAGTAGGAATGAAAAAGCATTGGGACTTATTGCACTCAGTTTAAATGATGAAATCATTCATCATATCACAGGGATACATTGGGGAAAAGATGCATGGGATGAACTCAATAAATTATTTGGTACACAAGCAAAAAATTCCAAGATAAATCTGTTAAGGCAATTCTACAAATTGGACATGAAGGAAAGTGAACCTTTAATCACACACTTGAACAAATATAAAAGCATTAAGCAGCTATTGGCAAAAAGGTAGAAGATGATGAAGCATTAGCTGTACTTTTGAAGAGTGTGGACAAAGGAGATTATGAAAACATTGTAGCAACACTAAAGAATGTACCTGAACTGAAGATACACGAGATAGAAGCAGCTCTACTAGAGCAAGAGAGCAGAGGCAAAGAGAAGAAAGGGCTCGACTCAACAGCAGGAGAGGAAAAAGCATTCTTCACCCGAGGAGGATTCTCTCGAGGACGAGGACGAGGAAGAGGCAGAGTAGGAGGGAGGACCTTCACTTGCCACAAATGTGGAAAGCCAGGACACATGGCGAGAGACTGCTACAGCAAACCCAGTGAAGAAGGAACGACATCGGCAAACTTCATGGAGGCTCCAAGGGAAGTGGAGTCGGATCATCTTTTCTGAGAGAGAGCGAGAGAGAGACCCCACAACCCAATGTAACCTGCCCCAACAAAGTAAAACCACCTCTGAGCCACCGATGATGTAGGCCACGTGGTAGATGTATGTGTGAGCACTTTAGTCAAGGTCGCGGGCACTTATAGTAGCCTTGGACACATTGAGAGAGAGAGTGTCAAGGACTATGGAGTTTAGGGACTTGAGGCACTGGTCGCGGGCTATCAAGTAAGATGGAAACTTGATACAGGGTCCAAGTGTGCTAGGATTATTCACTTGAGGGGAGGTGTTGAAATATACAAGTGAATAGGGTGTGTGTGGGAACAAGCTCTTGGATAGAGGCTGTAAAAGAGAAGATGTAATTGTGAAAGAACCTGTGAAAAGGTGAGAAGAATCTACTGGGAGAGAATAAAGGGTAGCATGAGAGAATTTAGGAGTGTGGAGATATTCTGGGAGATATTCAGGGAAAAGAGAAGAGGTGGAGAGAATCAGGCAAAAGGTGGAGATATTCTGGGAGTGAATCATGGAGAAATCAATGGGATTTGATGCTTGATGTAAACTCTATAAATTGAGGCATAGCCCTAATGAGAATTTGCTAGTTTTTGAGTATCCATGCCTACATTAATCTATTTGCTAATTATTTACTAATTACATCTTAATCATTTCTTAATCACTTTGTTAATTATGTTGATTCTAGTGTTTGATCCACCATAGCTCATCATTATGCTCAAATTTCAACAATAAGGAGATTGAAGGAGTATAACCCTAGACCGAAGACAAAAAAGAACTAGAAAAAAGAAAAAGGTACTCATATCGTAGACAAAGAACTGAAAAATAAAATACTATGGAAACCATACACTTACAAAGTTCAATCACCAAGATGTCGTTCGAGCCTTCTTGGAAACAATTTTATTATTTAAGTAAGGGAGAATGTAAGATCTCTCTATACATATGTAAATGAATTTAATAACAAAAATTTATGAAAAATTAATAGTAAGCTTTGTGGTACTAGGAAATCTCAAGCACGAGGAGAATTTGAACCAAACTCCATGTCGCTCTAGAAGACCCAGAGAAAGAAGAATTTAGGATAAACAGGTCTAAAGGATTCATATTATTTGAAATGGGAAGTTTTGTTTTGTAAGAACCCCCATGTAATAAGTAAAACCTTGTCTTTGGTTAATGGGAATGAAGGTATAAAGATTTTTCCCAAGCGCTCACATAGACTGAACACTAGTAGGAAGGGTGAGCAACACCCATCTATAGAATGTTGAATGCTCACATGAGTGCCTTCGTACAAAAGTAAGCTCGCCATCTCTTTCTATTGTAAAGATTCGAAAAAAGGTGCATGTAAACTTGGCCTCCGTAAAAAGAAAATGAAAAATTTATCATGCCAAATTTCAAAGTCAATTCGCTAGGAGAAAAGTCAAGTACACGAGCCCTTGAGAAAAATTAAAGAAGAGATTTTTTTATTAAGGTCTTGGAAATATTCTAGTGGCATTTCCCCCCTTCAATCTTGAGATCCATAAGGTTGGATGGAAAAAAAATCTTATGTTGAAAAAAGATTAGGAAAATTTTAAAATCCTATGGTGTAAGATTTCATATGGGAGTTGGAATTGAATCAAGTTAAACTAAGCATGAAGATGTAAAAGAGTTAAGGCTAAATAATAACCTTTTTACAACAAAAATAATGGAGTAATATAACTAAGGATTGGGAGTCCCCCCTTTTTTTTGGAACACTCATCTTTTGTTCAAGAAGAGAGAGGTGGGATCAAATTTAATAATGATTGGAATTCGGATGGGAGTGACAGTCGTAAAAAGAGGACCTTTGTATATGGCAATGCTCAACTTATAAATATAAATATAATTATGTTCAACCTATAAATATAAATATAATTATGTTGAACATAATTATAATTATGTTTTAAAAAAAGGGTGCAGAAGGCATAGCCTTAGGGGGGGAGAGGCCATGTGAAGATTGTCCATTTCTTCATCACCCCTGGTTGGCTTTCCTTATGCCCTCGGCCTAACCCCACCATCATCAAAAAGAGTCTCTCTCTCTCTCTCTCTCTCTCTAACAAGTGACTCCAACTTCTCCACCCAAGCTTAAACCTCAGCTACCGACTCTCTGACGCCCAACTAAGGTAGAATATTTTTTTACTAATGTTATTTTAACATTATAAATGCCTTTAAATATTAGGCAGCCATGCCACACTTATACCCTAAGCGACCAAATGAAATATACACGTGTATATCTTTTTTTGAACAATAATTATATATGTCTATGTCTATGTATATATATACATAGACATAGATGTCTTTGTCTTTGTCTATGTCTATGGTGTGTGTGTGTGTGTGTGTGTGTGTGTCTATGTATATATATACACACATAAGTATTATAAGACTTAAATTCCCCACGCTAAAGCCCTTCTTGCTTTCTATACATATACATATATAAAGGACATTGGAAGATTTATATAAGTCTAAAATAAACAAAATGAAGTAGAGAATAGAAAAAGAAAAGATATCCTTTTTGGGATGAGATAATATATATAAGGAAAGAGTTTTCTTCTTCATAAGTAATTTCTTATAGGCTTTCTTATTTATGTACTTACCAAAGCCCATTTTTAATTTCCAGGCTTTTCATATGTGTGTGTGTGTGTGTGTGTGTGGAGAGAGAGAGAGAGGTCTTAAAATTTTGGATATGGATGGTTTTGAAAATATAAATGAGTGTTGCTATGAACATATATGAAAATATGTAAATAAATAAGAAAATGGTGTTTTCTTTTCTAAATTTCCACAAGTGGGAATACATACATACATACATACATACATACATACATACATACATACATACATACATATATATATATATATATATATATATATATATATATATATATAGAGAGAGAGAGAGAGAGAGAGAGAGAGAGAGAGAGAGAGAGAGAGAGAGAGAGAGAGAGAATCCTTATATATTTACAGAAAGGAAGTCTTCCTCTCAATATTAACATATACATACATAGATACATAAGGAAACCTTATAAAGTTCATGGAGGTAAAAATATAATAAATTCAAGGTACTTACACATGTATAATACATACGTGTATGTGTGTGTGTGCACGCGCATACATGCACACACACACTAGAGACCTTGTCTCTCAAAAATAGAAGTGATTGAAGAATGTAATTAAACCATCCGTTATCCAGACACCTAACCATATGGATCTTTTCTTTTTCTCAATTCTTTTGTTAAAGAGGGAACGTATCAAAGAATATTTATCCATGCATAGACTTAATAGCAAAGATATATATATTTATGCATATATATTCATTTACTCGCAAAGTAAAGAATGCTTATCTATATATAGACTTAATAGCAAAGATATATATATTTATGCATATATATTCATTTACTCGCAAAGTAAAGAATACTTATCTATATATAGACGGGATAGCAAAGATATATATATATATATATATACACACACACACATACATATATATATATATACATACATATATATATATATATACACATACACACATATATATATATATACATATATATACATATATATATACATATATATATATATATACATATATATATATATACATATATATATATATACATATATATATATATATATATATGCATATATATTCATTTACTCGTAAATTAAATACCTCATGTGTCCAAGATAAAGTAATTTTAGTATATGCATGTGGTACATTTACATGTCCTGCACCTATTCAAAGTTGTCAAAACTTGTTCTTCTCTCAAGAATAGAATATATTCTTTGACCCAAGTACATAAGAAGATATTGATTCTCCAAAAAAAGTAAAAGAAGGTAAAATTACTCTTTGACTACAAGAACTCAATTTTCCTTGGATGGGATTTGTAAAGTATGTGCATAAAGACTTTTTTTTGACATAGGTAAATGTCCCTCATATAGAAATGGTAATTTCAAATGGGTTGTGAGATTAAAAGGTATAAGGGGATAGATCTAGAGACTAGTAAAGCAGAAGGATGAATGTAAGAAATCTGTGAAAATTCTAATCCCCATTGAGTAGTAAATTCTCCAGAGAATTACATGGTCTTGTTGTGTGATAGCCTCAATGTCCAAAAGCTCCTAGAGAATTCTTCTCATCAAAATAACCATGACCCTAATTTTAGAAGCTCTCACCATTATTACCTTGACACCCATTGTGGATGAGCAAGATAAGGACATGATTTGGGGAGGGTGTGCAAAGTGGCCTCTAGAGTGTAGTGTGCTCCCTATGCTAAGGCCTAGCTAGAAGAAGTAGCTCAGAGGTGTCTGCTCCTGTTGAAGATCCTAGTGCATGTTTAGATGGAGATATTATTCTTGATGGTCACACTCATCACATGAGCTTCCATTGGCTATACGATGTGCTTTTTATTCCTCATGGTTATGCTCGTCATGGGGTATTATTGAGAGGCTGCCACCATCGGCTATATTCGATGTTCTATTTTTATTAAATTCCCCATCATTTGCTACAAATCCCAAACTGGATAGGGGTGCCATTGAGAGCATAGCATATCAGCTATAAGATATGCTATGTAAGGTTTGTGTTGGACCTGCTTTCTCAACCAAGCTACCTCACATGCTGCCATATCAGCACCTTTGTACTCGGCCTCTGTACTGGATAGAGCAATCGTAGGCTGCTTCTTGCTGCTCCAAGTCACAGCAGCACTCCCCAAAGAAAACATGAAGCCACTAGTAGATCTTCTATCTGAGATACTACCAGCCCAATCAGCATCTGTGTACCCATGTACACATATCTCTATCCCAGTTTCATAGAATAGTCCACAATGCAAAGTAGACCTCACATATCTTAGTATGTGTCTCAATGTATCCAAATGCGGCTTCCGAGGAACGTGCATAAACTAATTCACCAACCCAACAGCATTGCTCAAATCTGGCCTGGTGATCGTCATGTAGATCAAGCTTCCTACTATTTGCCTATACATAGTATGATCCTCCAAAATCTCTCTTGAATCTGCACTCAACTTGCCATTCTGTTCCAATGGCACTAAGATAAGCTTACAGCCTATCATACCATACTTGGACAACATGTCCAAGCCATACTGTCTCTGCAGTAATCCAATACCATGTGGTGACCTAATCACCTCAATGCCTAAGAAATATCTGAGCTCCCCCAGATCCTTCATCTCAAACTTCTATCTAAGCAAGATCTTTACATCAAAGATCTTTGGAGTTTAACTTTAAACCGAGCATGCATGAACCGAGCAGAGATAGAAACCAAGCATGCAAAGACCGAGCGGAGCAGTAAAAAGGAACAACATGAAGAGAAGTGATAGAATTCAACCACTATTGAACCAAAATCACACCTCTTATCTACTCTACTTGTTTATTGAAAACTCTCAAACCTTACAACACCACGACTTGAAGCGATCAAAAAACACTCCATGCATGCTCAAATTTGATAATTAAACCATATGATAGAGATTAAAAGACCCGAGGTTATCAAATTTGAGAAACCAACCCATACAATACTCATAGTCTTAGCACAATAGTCATTGTCTTAACACAACACCAAAAGCTCAATACACTTCACACCCTCTCTTCTCCACACTCATCATCTACAAAACAACATTCCACTCTTCTCCCTTTATTGTCTTGATTGTATCATGGGAGGCATCCTTGCTCATCTCCCTTGCAACTTCCTCCGCATAACATGGTAGTACACTACAATAAGAATTTTATAAACCGCATTTCATTAACATTTCAAAGCACATGGCAAAAACTCACACACAAAAGCATATCATCCTCCTAGAGTGCATATAATGTCCTAAATAAGTCAATAGTAGTAACCTTAACAAACCATGACAAAACATAAGTAAATAGTAGTAACCATACTAATCAAAAGGGTAGCCATATGCATCATCCAGTGGGTCACTCTCTGAAATCTCCTCGTCTGAGCTGGACTGATCTCTAGTACCTACAGAAGGTCCCTCTACCAAAGGTTGTAGAATGCGACCAACAATGTCATGGTCACTATTAAAAGAACAACAAGGGCGGCCAGATGCGATGCATGTACGCATCAAAGGGGCTATACCACTACCCATCTCCAAAGCCAATCCTCCGGGAGGACAAAGAGACTCTAGAAAGCATCACACAAATCCGACACTCTGCTGCACACTTGATCTCAAATGTGCCTCCTTGCTAGCCTCCACCAATACCTCGCAGTATCTGGCAAATAGTGACGAATGACATGCCGCGAGAACTGCACACCATGATCATGTCGTAATGTGGCACTCTCCTGAAGACGTAAAGAGGCCATGTAGCCTCGACGTTGTAGCATGTACAAGTAGAAGGCATCCATCTGTCACACAATAATGACAAAAAATAGAGACATGTCACAAACTAATCAAGAACAACAAAGCACCAAGAAAACTAAGTGTACAATAACCATGTTAAATACCTCTACGGCAATACCCTCAATCGTAACCTCATCCATGAAGGCTAAGTCCTCAACTATGAATCTATGCACAATCTCCAGCTCACACCGCAGGGCATATTTCTCCACCCACGAGGGAGAGTCCCCTGACAGAAAGAAATACATTTTAAACATTGACAATTACGTAACAATCTTATTCACAAGTACCTAACAATCCTATTTACATATTTCTGACTGAAAGAATCACCTGAAATGGAGGCAAGACAAACAACCCATCCTGAGTCCGCCAAACAAGCTGCTGCCACTCCAAGCCCATGCCGAATATGATCCTCCGACACCTTGTTCCACAATGGAACAGCGTCTCGTCCATGCGCAGAGTCCATGGGAAGATCCAAGAGCACAAAGTCAGCAGCCCATGCCACCGTCTTTTTCTTTTTCTTATACTCCACCCCCAATTTATTGTTTTAAAAAAAAATGTATGGATCTTTGCATAATCCTCAGTCCTAATAGAGGATGCAAAATCCTTACCCATAGAAATATAATCTCCACATCCAAATGAAAAGATAGAGCGATCCAAAGAAGCCCCCCCTTGTATGGACAAGAGTGGCACATATTCTTTTTGGGATGGTGGTCTAGGACGTGAGGATGGACCTAAATAATCACGGCAAGTATAATGAATGAACAACAAGCATAACATACAAAACAATCGACTTGCATATATCCATAAAAAGAAGTATACCACTATGAAAGCTATCATGCATACCAACATCAAGTGGTGGTGAATTGTCATCAACAAAAATTTCACGATCTAAAACAAAACAAACAAAGAAACATAAATCTTTATTTTACAAGGAAGATATATAAAGTATCCAACATAGATAGATAGACATGAATATGCAAAGTGAATTAAGCAAAAGTCACATGTACTCTGTCTCACTAATGTGAGCTTCCTTGCCCTTTTGAGCTTGCTTGCCTCTTTGAGCATGCTCACCCCTTTGTGCTTCCTTGCCCCTTATTTGATCACCTTCAAAACCACTTCTTTGTTAGAAAAGTAAAGCTAAGAGAGGAGACAGTTGTGGAAGCCACTTTATCTTGACTCAGACAGCCACCACTTGCACCCTTTCCCTTTGATTTTTGCCATTCCTCAAACTTAGCTTTCTCACTTGGCAATACATGGGGCGAGGGCATGTCAATCCACCAAGGGCATGTCTCAATCTCAAAAGCTGAGAGAGCAATCATATTCTCCCCATACATAGTGGACTCTTTGTTAGTGATATCCACCCATGTTTTACAAGCCTTGGGCAAATCAACAAGCAGCTTGAGGTCTCTCAAGTGCAAAAAATACCTGGAATATTCAAAGATAATTTATCCAAGCCAACACAAACTACACACTGCAATGTCAAACAAAAGGCATTAAAATAGAAAACCAACCGATAGAGCAACCGACAAAGCGACTGCATCAAGATGGGACTGAATAGGTTGACCCTCTTTTTTTTGGACTTTTCTTTAGCACTAGTTTTCTTAATGTTGCCAAAAATATATTTTCTACCCTCATATCGAATGGATGCAAAGTAAACATGAAGAGATGGCTCATCGGGCAAATTAATTGGATGCTCTGTGGTAGCTGCTATTCTTATCTCTTGCTCCAAAGAACGAAGTGCGTTCTTTTCTATCGTGTCCAGCAACAATTCCCTCGACAACCACCTACAATGATAGAAATAATGAAAGGCACGAAAACATGCAAAGCGAAGACAATTTTTTTCTATGAAGCATAGAGATAAAGCAAGAAAAGTGAAAAACTCTTACGCTCCCTGAACTCTGTGTTTGTTGATGGCATACCATGGGTATTGCGAATAGATCTTGAACTCTCAAGCAATCTCAACCAAGTTATCTTTTTCTCTGCATTGACAGAAGAGATTGCTATCAAATTCAACTTTTCAATACCCACAATGGTGTCCCTTCCATCAAATTGAAGAGAAAACAAAGTTTCTCTCCATTCCTTGCCAAGGGATGGATTAATAATATTCAAAACCTAATAAATACACCAAAACCATTTCATATTAGTAGGAGACAAACACAACAATAATAATTTTAAACCAATCAAACATTGCAATACTTTTTGCATACGATCAGTGTACTTTTGTTGCAACTCAGTGGAGATCTCCTTTTCTTTTAAAGCCCTCTCCTCCGTACTTAGACCTTTTGTCACTTCAACTACTTTGGTCCTTACTTCCTTTTGAAACTCAACCTACAAAATTTTGGGGAAATGATTGCATACCATACTTTCTAATCCTCTCATAACAAGAAAGAGCCCAAATATATATCTACCTGGTAAACAAGCTGGGCCAAATCCTCTCTAGCCAGCGGATACCATGGGGGTGAAGTCTTTGATTCAAGCTTCTTTTTGGCTTCCAAGGTTTTAGCCACATTAGCAGGTTGCTCTCGCAAATAGGATTTAATGTCACACTCACAAATATTTGCAGCATTGACCAATGTATCCTTCAAATTTGTGACTATGACTGCATGCTCATTCAAGCTTCCAAAAAAATAAAAATTTAATACAAATGCATTTAATGAGAAGGATCACATGCGCATTGTGTTTTGAGAGGAACTTACTCATTCATGTGAAGAAAGCCAACAAGCAAGGAGACTTCACTGAGTCTAGTTGGATCAACAACAGTGCTAAAGACCCTCAAATGCCATTCTTTATCATCTTTATATTTCTCTGTAATGAGCTCCATCCAAGCCACTATGCGATGGTTCCCCTCCCACACATAGAACATTTTATTGGAAAGAAAAGACAACCCCTTCTTGGTTCTCAGCTCATTCTCAAACTCTTTATCTATAGCCTGCTAGTGGGCATCCCATGAAGCCCTCATCTCACTTGTCACCGGAATTGCAACACCACAAGGGGAGACAACAGAGACAATGAAAATACCCTTCTCTGGATAGTAAGTTTCACCCTCTAAGGCTATTTTGAGTAGCGAAGTGTCGCTTCTCAAACCTCGAACCCTAGGGTATGGAAACATCCTACAAAGGGGAATGGGTGGGCACCTTGAAACATCTAAAACCCTGCATTTAGCCAATACATCTCCACCTTTCATAATTTCCACCACCTCATTTTCTCCTTCCTCTTCTTTCTCACTACACATGGACTGCATAGTGCTGCTAGCGGGTTGAGACAATACTTGTTCTTTATGTCTTCTTTTAGAAACCTAGGAAGACATTAATCAAACACAAAACAAACAACATTTGAAACATAGAACTTAGAAACTGGCAAACTCAATATAAGCAACATAAAATATTCCCTAGAAAAAGCATACAAACAAGAACCTGGATAGGAGAGAAATCATCGCCACCGCCACTCTCATCTGTTGTAGGACTAGATGCACACACTTCTTTCTCCTTGCTCGTTGGCTGAATTCTAAATCATTAGTTCACATGGAAATATCAAGAAATCAAAGCTGCAACAATTGAATGTAAAATCTTACTATAAGAGACCCGAACTCCCTATGTTTTTTTGCTTGTTGTCTCTTTCGTGGAGGCATGATTATTCCCTAACATTTCAGAAAATTAAGATCATGGCCACAAGATGGCCATGAGGTAATCAACGGAGACTTGGTGGATGCAGAGCTGGAGACGGAGGCGAAGACCGACCCTCAAGAGCTGCTGGACGAAGAAGACGCTTGGCGGAGGCAAACGAAGAAGACGCTTGGCGGAGGCAAACTGGGAAGACGCTTAGCGGAGGCTTGGCAGCTGCAGAGCTAGAGACGATAAATACATATATAAATAATACATAATATATAAATAGAGATTGGTATATATTATGTATTATTTATATATTACTATTTATATATTACGTATTATTTATATATGTATTTATTTTTATTTGTATATTATGCATTGAAATGCTATGAATTGATTTTACAAGCGTATAGTGGAGATATAGTCATTAAATGCATCGTAATCATTCTTCAGTTATTTGAAAAAGACATATACTAGTGGTGCAAATATTCGGTTTTAAATGCAATCATATCTGGAAAATATCAGTACTCATATCTCGAAAAGGGAGAATGATGTTGGCTTTCTTGATATATTTTCAGACATTTGTCAATAGCTGCATCTCACAAGCAGAATGGTGCACGTCATTGATATTCTTTGCTCTGGCTCTTTGAAAATTTTATCCATTTGTTTTGATTCAGAAGATGTTATTTTGACAGAGAGAGAGCTTCAAGAGTACTTCTTCTTTAGGTACTAATAACTTATCCATGGAGAATCAAAGCAGTGTAGTGCCTAGGATCAAGCTAGCTGATGGTGTTTTGGAAGGTTGCTAGAGGCACATGTTTGTCTATGGAAGAGACAACCAAACTCATCAACGCGGGTTTTATTTTGGAGGGTGTAAAATACAGTGTTTCCACTATTCAGACAACACCATGCAATGTTCGCCCAACGAGCAGAGGTGATGGCTGCATTGTAAGATGGAAGGAGAAGATAAGCAAGGCAAGCCAAGATTGCATCCAACAGAGCACTTATAATGGAAGGAGAGGTAGTGCATGAGACAGTTGTAAGTCAAGCAGAGTCACACATTTTTTGGATTTCAACAACTGATTCAAAGAAATCTGGAATCTCATTTGCGGTTAATGTATGCGAATTTCCAAGGTGCTCTTGTCCAGAGTTTGCTTTGAGGGATCTGAAAAAGAGTCATACGTGCCATGTGAGCACATATATTTTGTGTTCATTAGGGTGTTTGGTTTGTAACCTGCAATACATAAATTTATGCACCAAGCTGCAATTACAAAGTTAGAGCTTAGTCAAGCACTCTCAGGACATTGCAATATTCCTTCTACTAGTGTTATATAGAAGGAATGTATAAGGGATGTTTGGCATTTGGTTGGATTTTTTGATCCATTGCAGAAATGCAAAAATTGCAGGGAAGCAAGAAATTATGTAAAGCAAGAAATTAGGTTTGCACCATAGATAAGTCAGTAACTTTTGGGACATCTGTAATTTCTTCTTCTAGTGTCTTATAGATGGTTATATGTTGTCATTCCTTTTTTGGTTCATTAAAACAGAGTCGCATTTTGAATCATGTTTGCGCTTTCTTGATTCAGACATTATAAGTTTCTTTTGCTAATGTCAATAAGTCGTTGCTATGTTGCTGTGTTGTGAGTAAGTTGTTGCTGTGTTGTTCTTGTGAGGTTCCATTACTAGGCTTGTGTATGCGCTTTCTTTGAGAATCTAAAACTTTAAGATATGACTATGAGTTCTGAATGACATTGTCAAAAGAGCTTGCTCGGTCTCTTGCTGCTCGGTTTGGGTCCTCGCTCGGTTTTTCCGTGCTCGGTTTTTGGTAATCCTCCTCACATACAACCAGGAAATCTGCATTGGCTACATGAAAACTAATAGATATTCAACAAAAATCTTGTCAGACCATGATCTTGGTGCTTGTTTTAAGCTATACAAGGTTTTCTTCAACCTGCAAAGATGCTCGGGGGGATGACTCACATCCTCATAACCAGGTGGCTACAGCATATACACCTCTTCCTGCAAATCCCCATGCAAGAATGCATTCTTTACATCCATCTGATGTAAAGACCATTACTTTGACGCAGCCACTGCTATCACAACTCTCACTATTGCCATCTTGGCAACTGGGCTGAAAGTTTCCTCATAATCAATGCCATATGTCTGTGCATATCCTTTGGCTACCAATCTAGCCTTGTACCTGCTTATGCTTCCATCACTGTTATGTTTTACTTTGTACATCCACTTGCATCTAATGGCTTTCTTGCCTTCAGGCAATTGCACTAAATCCCAAGTCTCATTTTCATATAGTGCATCCATCTCCTCATCCATAGCTTTCTCCCAACACACATTTCCAATAGCCTCATCAATGCATGTGGACTCTACAACCTGTACAACTTTTGCCATGTATGCATAGTGATGTGCCACTTAACCATCATAGGTAAACCTTTGCACAGGATTCTTCACTCTCCCAGATCTTTGCAGCTTTGCATTCATGGCTTCCATAGCCTTCTTTACACTAGGTGTTCTCATAGCTGGTATCCCAAGATCCTCATCAAGGCTTATCTCTGAGCCACTAGACTCTCCATCAACATGAGAATGCCTTGCAAAAATGTCAGGCATACTAAGGGGCTCAACCACTTTCTCTTTGCCTTTATGTGATATACTAATCACATTTGCAGGACTGGTATTACCCACATTTTCATACCATTAAGATACCTTGATCTTGGCTGTCTTGGTGGAGTTTTCTTTTTGGTTAATGTGGAAGGTTTGGGGCCCTCCTTCACATTGGTTGGTGTTGAGGCTGCAGGTTTGAGATTAGATTTGCTTCCAACACATACTCAACCACCAAAAAATTGCAAGGAAGGGGGTTAGTTTCAATATACATTGTATGTTCAAAGTACCCCCAACATGGCATGTTCAAGTCTTGTGTAAAGGGAATTCTTTTAGGATGTGTTGTGTGAGTGTTGGTTGACCTAGCAAATCCCATAGCTCGAGGGTCATGAGATTGTTTTCTCATGTTGGTGGATAAAGCTGTGCTTGAGCCATGGTGATTTTATTTGAAATTTCCAATCTAACCAGAATCCTAGGGATCTTTTCAGTAAGATATTTTGAAAGTTCCAACTCCTCCAAGGTCTCTTCTTCCCATAGCAATTGCACATTTCCTGCAGGAGTGTTTAAGGTGACTGTTTGCATGGATTCATCTATTGAATACAACGATTCACCTATCCAAGTTTCACCAAGGACGACATCATAATCAAGGGAATCTAAGGTAACATGCAATGTAAATTTTATATCGCCCACCAATTGTTTGAGTAGTGTAGCTAAAGTAACCTGGAACTTCAATGTTTTGTCCATTGGCTCCTCTTGTAAGACTATTGTTTGTAGGGATGAGTTTAGGTTGTCCCAATCACACCCAAGTGTTTATTGTCATGATGTTATAACTAGCGCAAGGGCTAATCAACTATAATGAACTCTCATCTTTCCACATTATCCCTCATCAATCCATATTACTTACTCCCCATTCATATGTGTACTCATTCTATCCAATCACATCATTTTCCATCTCATCACATCAGATTCATTCACATCACATATCATTTATTCACATGTCATCACATCTCATCCATTCACTCATATCGACATCACATTATTTCACATACACATTCGCATTCATTATTCCACATACACATCCACATTCGCACTTCCACATCCATACATCCACTTCCACATCCGCATTCATATATCCACATTCATATATCCACATCCACATCTACATTCATACATCCACATTCACATTCACATCCATACATCCATACCCACATTCCACATTCATACATCCATATCCACATTTCACATTCATACATCCACATCCACATTCACATTCACATCCATACATCCATATCCATATTCCATACATCCACATCCACATTCACATCCACATTCCATACATCCACATCCACATCCACATTCACATTCACATCCATACATCCATATCCACATTCCACATCCTCATTCACATTCACATCCATACATCCACATCCTCATTCACATTCACATCCATACATCCATATCCTCATTCCACATCCTCATCCTTATTCACATTCACAAACATCCACATCCACATTCCATATCCTCATTCACATTCACAAACATCCACATCCACATTCCATATCTCCATCCATATCCCCATTCACACATCCATATTCACATACATCCACATCCACATTCCATATCTACACCCATATCCACATTCACACATCTCCATCTATTCTTCGTTCATTTTCATCTATTTGATTCGTTTCACATCTTCATATTTATTTATAGAATACAAGAGAATTCTTATTTTCAATATAAGATTTCTTTACGCATTTATTTATGCATAAATTCCATTTTAAGGAGACTAACACTTCGAAATAAAAATCAATCTTTATGCATCTTCCTATGCATAAATTCATTTTAAATGAAAATGACACTTTTGAATAGAAAATCAAATCTTTAATGCATCTTCCTATGCATAAAATCAAAATTGACGAAAATAACTCTTTTGAACTAAAAATAGATTTCTTTATGCTTCTTTCCATGCATAAATCCAATTTAGTAGGAATTACACTTTTAGAATAAAAGAATTTTTCTTATGCATAACATCATTTATGATGAAAATCACTCTTTTAATATAAAAGAATTTCTTTTATGCATAAAATCATTTATTGATGAAAGTAACACTTTTATAAAAAAATAATCTTTTATGCATACTTCTATGCATGAAAATCAATTATGATAAAAGTAACACTTTTACAATAAAATAATAATCTTTTATGCATACCTCTATGCATGAAAATCAATTATGATAAAAGTAACACTTTTACAATAAAATAATAATCTTTTATACATACCTCTATGCATGAAAATCAAATATGATAAAAGTAACACTTTTACAATAAAATAATAATCTTTTATGCATACCTCTATGCATGAAAATCAAATATGATAAAAGTAACTTTTTTACAATAAAATAATAATCTTTTATGCATACCTCTATGCATGAAAATCGAATATGATAAAAGTAACACTTTTACAATAAAATAATAATCTTTTATGCCTAAAAATCCATTTTGATGAAAGTAACACTTTCATAATAAAAGAAAAATATTCCTTTATGCATAAAAATCTATTTTGATGAAAGTAACACTTTCATAATAAAAGAAAATTATTCCTTTATGCATAAAAATCCATTTTGATGAAAGTAACACTTTCATAATAAAATAATAATCTTTTATGCCTAAAAATCCATTTTGATGAAAGCAACACTTTCATAATAAAAGAAAATTATTCCTTTATGCATAAAAATCTATTTTGATGAAAGTTACACTTTTATAATAAAAAAAATTATTCCTTTATGCATAAGAATAATAATAATCAATATACATCTTCTATGCATGAAAATGACACTTTTAGAGTATAGAATTGATAAGAATTACTCTTTTAGCATAATAAAAGATAATTCTTATTTTCAAAAACTTCGCCATAACCTTCTTTGTATGGCTGACCATTTTTCAAAATTTTTTACTTAATTTTGTCTTAAAAATTAACTCTAATTGATTTAAAGTAATCTATACTAATCAAAATTCACTTATACAAGAGAAAACATTATAAAAAGTTTAATTCCAATAATTTTCACTTAACTAGGATAAAGAAGGGTTGATTCTAAGAAGAGTGAGGGGAAAAGCCTTTCGATCAAGGCATAACATCCATTTATCACTTCAAACAATCATAAACATTAGAAAAACATGAAATCAATAAAGAAAAATATAAGAATCTCTACTTACATAATTTCTTGGAGCTTTCCTTTGGCTTGATGGTTTGAGGGTTCAACTCTTGTTTGTAACAAGAGTGGCCACACCAATCTTTGGAAGAGGGAAATGTCAAAAACTAGTGAATTATTAATAAATTCACAGTTCTTGGCTTGGGAGGAGCAGAGTAATAGTGCATAAAACACTATTAAGTTTTAACAAAGGGGAGGGATTCTATTTATAGGAAAAAGTGAGTATCTAACCAAGCCAACTGATTCTAGAATTTTTCAGATCAGTTTGGTCAATTTTTGACCATTTTTGGGTTAGTTTTGGTCACTTTTTGGATCTAGTTGAAACAAAAGAGAGGAGAGATGAAAATATCTCATTATTTGGGAGTTTAAAACTCATTTAAGCATGTGAATTAGGCGCCCTCTTCATGAGGGGAATTCCCCCATGCAGAGGTGTCAAAAATGCATCATTTCACCTAAATATCTCTCTTTTTTAACTATTAACCTTGTCCTTAGTCAACTCTTCATCTTATGTGAGTATTTACTCATTTTTGGGAGATTTTTCTTTTATTTCTTCATTTATCTCCTCCCTACATTTGGATGAATCTTATTGGTCCATAGGAACCTTAATTTAAAATTTTGAAAAAATCTTCACCCCCAGGATAATGCCTCTTGAATAGATTATACTTAATTTCTAATGCACCTTCTGAAATTCTTTTTGAACTTCTATTTCAGGGGAACTTATTTTAATAAGATGAGATATTTTTCTATCCAAAAATATTTAAAAATTGAACATTATCTCTCTAGAATATTTTCTCTCTCTAGGCCAAAACAGGTAGAAACAAGATCTTTTATATTTCTGAAGAGGGGAATGATTACAGGGGAAGATACTAGACATCATGAGGGGCTGGGGGAGGAATCTTACACATGTTGAGCCCTTAAAGGTGGAAGTGCTGATGTTATGTTGGCTTCACCCCATGAGAGACGAGCATTCCTCCAAATGAGGTTTTAAGAGATTGCTTTAATTTTGTAAGGAAATTATCGAATTCCTCACATGCTTTCTCAAGCATGATAATTTGTGCAATCTTTCTTAAATGACTCTTCTGTGAGAGTATGTCTTCCTCTTGAAAGGGGAAGCGGTACTCTTCTGGGCTTTGTATTTTTGTTATTTTTTAAAGATTGGCATTATGAGACTTAATCACAACTGGTGATCCTGTAAGACATTCAACCAAGCTAAGAATGCTCTCCTGAGCTTTCTTTTTGTGTTCCACATATGTCATGTGATCATTATTATCAATTTGGGATGGTTAGGTGGGTTCTAGTTTCTTGATTGGTCTATGAGGTGCACTGAGTGAAGAGTCAAAACTTGTTTCATCCTCACTAAGTAATGTACTAGAACTTGTTTCATTTTCTGACTTTCTTTGGAGTGTTAGTTTTTCATTATGTTTGCCCATGCGACGAGATAGAAATCTCTTTTGGGCTTTTGTATCCTGTGTCACACGTATGGGAGTTGGTGTTTGTCTGGTGGCCTTTGAGGTGGATGTGTCTACATCATTTGTAGCCTTTGGCTCTTTTGGGTTTTTGTCCCCCTTTTTTTGGGGTTTATGTCCTTCACAGGCTCCTTTTCATTGTCCTTCAATTCAACCTTAGTTTTGATAGTTTGTTGTCCCTTATTTTTCTTGGGTTTAGAAGGTTTTGTTTTCTCTTTTGGGTTCTGCTTTAAAGCATGTTCTTCTACCCATGTTGAGGTATTGTCTTTTACATTCTTTTTTACCATTTCTCGTGCGTCTTGGCTTGTAAGCATGTAAGCACATGGACAATTGCCTGTTTTGTACACTTAAGATGTAGGAGTTGTATTTTGTGAGACGAGTTGCATTGAAGTAACTAGTCTTGGGAAATATTGGAACATGTGATCAATTCCACATCATTCACACATGGGTCGCAAAGTGTCAGTGACTATGAGCATGGAAGTATTCCAAATTATGCAGTTTGCAACCTTGTGAGATCCACGACAATAGAAATAGTAAAGTTTTCGATTAACTGCTTCTTGAGTAGTTTCTACCCTTTGATTTGTTTCTGTTTGGTGCACGGGAGATGGAGGTTTTGAGTCAATTGTGGATGAAGTGAGACACTTTTTGGTATCATGATCAAAGGTTTTACAATATATGCAGTATAGAAAAACAGGTGCCTTGTATGCACAATGGGTATTGGGATGGTCATAGTGATTGCACTCAACATAAGGCATTTCGTTCCTCACTTGTAGAGGCATTAAGGATGTTTGGTTTTGAAGGATCTCATCCTCTTTTGGAGATGTCGATTTAAAGCTTTTAAGCAAGGTTGCATAGAATTCGGGAAATGACAATTCTGAGATTGATATTTCTTTTGCCATTGCTTCACTTGGTTTAGATAAGGAACAACTCGTAGCATGATCATCTTCCAGCATGTTGTCATCTAAACACACTTCTTTACAACATCGATCGAATGTTTCTGGGTTGGATACAATGATCAAGTTGTGTAAGCTATTATTCTTTAAGCCCATCATGGAACATCTCTTCAATTGAATATCGTTTAATTTTTCCCATGATCACATCGTGAGTCCAAGAGTTTTATCTGTAGGATAAAGTCTCTAATGGATTCATTTGGTTTACGCTCAATTAAATAGAGTTTTTTTGCTACACTTCACCGATCACCTTCTCTAGAAAAGCCATGAATGAAGGTTGTTTTCAAGGTTTTGAAGTTGGTCTTGATTGTCGGCATTAATGTAATGAACCATCGACTAGCCTTTCTCTCTAAGCATAGGTTCAATGCATGTACCTTGGTGGGACAGTTGGGATTTCCAAAGGCTTCACATCTCTGTTGAAACATTTGAATGAATTGAACAGGGTCTGTTGTTCCATCGTATTTGCCCATAATTTTAGAAATTTGTACGGCTGTATTTCTGTATGAGTCACTGAGGTTGTATGTGAGTGCTCTTGTTGGGAGAGACTCACTCAGTCCTTGGATAACCCCCCTTCCTAGACTAGTCAGTATATCTAAGGTGTGGGCATCTAGGGGTTGAAAAGGGTTGGTACCTATAGGATTTGTGGAGATGTTAGGTAAGGGACCAAAGCTCGGTGGGATCGAAGTGACAGGGGGTGTAAAACCCAATGACACGCTTGTTATAGGCATGGCCAATGCCATTGGGAGGTGCATTTTCAGCATATATCTCAATGGCTTGAAGATATCAGCCATTGGGTTCAGTCGTTGTGTGATCCTTGGGCAATCCCTCTATCGTTGCCATGTCGGATTGCTTAAATGCTCCTTAATGAGAAAAAACAGGTTTTTTTTATACTTTTTATATTCTCTCACAGCCCGTTATAGCCTCAAGAGGCTTGGCATTCCATTCGTTGGGTCAAACGGGTGTCCATTCGCCCTAATTAGCTTCGGCTCTATATGCACGCGAATGATCTCTTAGAGATAATTTTCTGAAAAAAGCGTACGCTAGTAACTTCCCAATGGAAGAGGAGGTCCTAAAACCTATTTTCCATCACTGTCTCAAGACGAAAAAAATTTCCATGAATTTTTTCCTTATTTTGCAGAGCACATTTTGAGGGTGTTCTAAAAGGAATTTTGAAAAACTCTTTATGAGAGAGTTGTGGTTATTTTGGAATACTACAACTTTATTTCTCTGAGTCATCCGTGATTTTGTCGTTTAGACCCTCAAAAAGTAGCCCAAATATGATTCATCGTCGTTTTTGTGCTATTTTTTTAATAATTTTTCGTGGTTTTTGGACAGTTTTTTGCCTCGATTTTTGGGTCAAATTTTGAAGCTGCTGGTTGGAGGCCAAAACGATCAATTTTGACTTCGGCTGGCTATGTCCAAAGTTGAAGAGCTCAATGTCAGCTTCTTTCAGATGAGTCCTAGAGTGCATTCATCGGATATACGGTTTAGGAGATACGAGCCTCCAAACAGGGGTGTTTTTCAGAGTCGTGAACTATGGGTGCAGTTCACGGCATGAAATGGACTTGATTTTGATTTTTTTTCAACGGACCTTCTTTTACGTCGTAAACGAGTAGGGTGCAGTTCAAGGCATGAAAGTGGACTTGACGAATTTTATAAAATTTGATTTTTTCCTTGTGTGAACCTCCGAGGGTTTCACGTCGTGAAGCAAACTTTATGGAAAGTTAAATTCAATTTTTTTTTTTTGCCACGTGAACCTTCGAAGGGTCTCACGCCATGAACCCTTAGCGTTTCACTTCGTGAAGCGAACTTCACGAAAAAAGTTAAATTCAATTTTATTTTTTTTAGCTACGTAAATGAAGGGTCTCATGCTGTGAACCCTTAACATTTCACGTCGTGAAGCAAACTTCATGGAAAAAGTTAAATTCGATTTTTTTTTTTTTTGCCATGTGAATGAAGGGTCTCACGCCGTGAACCCTTAATGTTTCATGCCGTGAAGGGTCTCATGCTGTGAACCCTTAACGTTTCACGTCATGAAGCAGACTTCATGGAAAAAGTTAAATTCGATTATTTTTTTTTGCCATGTGAATGAAGGGTCTCATGCCGTGAACCCTTAATGTTTCATGCCGTGAAGTGGACTTCACGAAAAAATTAAATTCAATTTTTTTAAGGACGCGCAGACTATGTTTAACACTAAAGAGAGTTAATATTCACTAAAAATTGCACTCTATTGCATTGTTTGATGCAATGGATACAAACTACGCCTAATACAAACTATGTGCAAACCCTCAAGAACATGAAAAACCATAAGAACAACAAAAAACAACAAATTAAGCTAAAAATTAAGCAAAAAGCATTCTTTACAAAAACAAAAAAGAGAGCTATTCTACACTAAATCACACACAAATCACCATCAAATCCACATCTTTTTCATGGGAAACCATTAATCAAGATAATGGGAAATGGGTAATGCGTAGCTTAGAGGAAAAACAATGGAAAAAGCCAAGGGATGGCTCCCTGACAACGGTGCCAAAAATGTTATGGCTCACCCTAACCCTCCTTGTGAAATAATAGATTACCTAGTGAATCGTAACTGTCGTGTGAGGATCTTTCCAATGGCTGAGCTTGTAACCCTTGAGGGCTCCAAACTCTAAAACTCCTTAAGAAGCAATTCCACCGCGCCTCCTGTGAGTGTTGTCACACCGTCGCGTTACGCTACGGGTACTCGTCCCTTCTCTCACCTCACTTCACTCACACACACTCACTAGCATGCATTAGGGAGAGAGATTAGCAAGAGGATTAGTAAGAGCAAGACTCAATTGCACAATGGGAGATATTCACTTATATACATGGCCATAAGTGTTCACACTTACTTAAACTGTGGCCAAACTGTGGCCAACCGGGCACTTTAGGCTCATAAGAGGCCTAATGCTATTACAATGACTACTCTCATAATATATCCATGAAGTACATCACTTAGGACTTCATCCTATCGTGCTACCACACGCTCTTGAATCAGGAATCACCATAAATACTCCGTCACACCATTACGAGCGCTCGTCCAAGTTGTAGCTTTGGACACTATTGCTTCATATCTTGAATGTATGACCCTTTTGGTGTATCTATCGTGACTCCTTAATATAAGATAATGGCGAAAAATCTTGTTAACCACCCTAGAATTGGGTTAACACTCAATCATCTCTCTCTCTCTCTCTCTCTCTCTCTCTCTCCCACCAAACCCGCTATCTCACATCTAGACCCACTAGCCCATGGCCATCACACCACCCACACCCCCCCCCATGGGACCCTCTCACTAACCCGCCCCATCACTAACCCCTGTCACCTACTCTACACCCTAACATACCTTATACTAAACCAACCCAAATTGGCCCCTTTAAAACTCCCCACTACCTTTTATTAAATAAAATCTCCCCTTCCCCCTCGTAATTTTAATCCTCCTCTACCCATTCCAATCCCTCTACCTGCTTGGTAAATTTTCACCTCAATTTATATTTTCTACCCTCTCCTTGCCCAGTAAAAATAACCCTTGTCTCCCATTTTTAACCTGCCCATGCATGTCCCTTTTAAAACACCCACTACATCCCCCCTTTAAAACACCCATTGCTCTCCTTTTCAAATAGTCACTCACACCTATCCACACACACACACACACACACACACACACACACACACCCATTCACGCTCCTCACACACCCACCCATGCCACTTACCATAGAGCAGAGATATGAGTTTTCATGAAAGAAATTCAATGACCTTTACTAGTCCAAGATTCCTTACCCAGCCGTACTTATCGCTTCTTAAAACTCATAAATTATTACCAATAAATCAAATTTTATTTAATGGCCTTTTGGATATGCCAGGATATGTCAAGATACTGGCCTTTAGAAGTGCTTATTATGAGAATGTATTTAAAGCCCTCTTAAAAATGTTATTCTACTCTCTTAGATAATTTGGGGATGTCTGGAGTATCTTTACGCCATGCCAAATTATGTAAATATTGCGGGTGATGCCATTTCAAATATTAATACATTTGGTGTAAATTAACGTATATTTGTGGATTTCTCTATTGTTCTAGTTGATTTGTATGGCAGGGTGATTCCTGGAGTACTTATGCCTGATAAAGATGTGTGTGGTGATGGTTTGTATATTTATAAAATAATTGTTTAGCAATGTATTATTGGATATTTTATAGGTGAAAAGGACTCAGAAGATTGAAGTGGAAGGCATTCATCATCATTGGAAAAGATTTGTATATATATGCTAGCTTGTGCACATTCATTTATTTATTTCTACAAGCTTAGACTTGAAGCATAGACATACAAATATTTGTAAATGGATTTTCCCCTAGTCCCAAGTAATCTACTATTTAAGAGCTCTCTATTTTAGGTAAAGAGGACTCAAAAGATTGAAGTGAAAGCACATAAGTTATTATTTTTAGAAGGTATTCATTATTTTGGACAAGCTTTGTATATATGTGTTAGCTTGTGCACATTCATTTATTTATTTCTACATTCTTAGACTTGAAGCATAGACTTGCAAATATTTATTTTGTAAAGCTTAGTAGCTTTTCCCCTAGTCCCACGTAATCTAATATTGAAGAGCTCTCTATTTTGCGTAAAGAGAGAGAACCATGCAAGAAAAAGCACAAACTTTATATTTTTGGAGGCTATGGCTTATTTTAGTAATTGAATGCTTAAAAATACTCGTGTGTGGGAAATGGCCACACATGTGAGGGGAGGAAGATTGCACCCAATGTTTGTGTCATACAAGAGCTAAGTATTTTCATGTGTTCATTTCTAAAGCTTGGCTTATGTTGAATTTGTAGCAATGTCTTAAGTTGAATGGTTAAATAACTATTTTTCTTGAGATATCGTCTTCCGTAAATTTCTGATAGGGATCCTTGTGTCAGTGGTATCATAGCATGGGCTAGGTCAATTTGTGAAAGAAATTGAAAAGAATTGAAGAAATTGAAAAGAATTGAAGAAATTAAAAGCTAAAAACAAAGGTTGAAGAGTAGAGGTAACCAAAGGGTAAAGGAAAGTGGAAAACCACTTTGTTTATTCAAAATCACTCAAGAATAAAAAAATTACTTTTTAATCCTTTAATTCTCTTCTTAATGGGACACTATAGATGTCTTTAGCAAGCAAGGGAGGTGCCAAAACAGATTAAATCTTATCAAAATAAGTTGTTTCATTTTCTCCACATCATCAAGGGTTGTAGGACTTCAATCTATTCTTCTTTCCAATATGCACCTACTTTTTGCTATTGAGATTTTAATTAATTGTGATTAGATTCCATAATCTAAAAAGCCTAAAAAAGGCTTTAAAAAGGCTCAAATCCTAAATTTTTGGAGTTTTTGGTGATCAAATGGCTTGTTGTAAGTTTTGGTAGACTCAAAGGTTCAGCCAACAACTTCAATTTTTTTTAAAAACATTGGTGATTTTTCTAGTAATTTCTTGCGACCCAAAACTCAAATTTTGACTTATTTTGAGCATAAAGAATCCTAAGAATAGCAAAAAAATGCTAGAAATCCCAAATAAATCCAATAAATTTTATTTTTTTAAAGCTTTGTAAACTAGAACTAAAGTTTTCAAGCCATAGACAAAGTGTAATGATTCATTTTGACCATATTTGACCTATGCTCAAGCTCATATAAACACACACAGACTCCATCAAAATTATTGTGTGTGTGAAGCAAGACTCGAGTTCAACCTTCGACAAAAAGTTTTTGTTTAGCTTAAACTTGAATTCAAGCCATCTCAGGAGTATTGAGCTAAGCCAATTTGTGTGTTTTATTTAATTATCTATAAATTTTATTGCACTTTATTTATTTATTTGCACAAAATGGCCAATTTACCTTTGCACAACTCATAATGCAAGACAAAATTACTACACTTCAAATAAAAAATGAGCATGATTATAGGCGTGAGTTGGAGCATCGTATTAAGAGTTTTAAGTATAAACGTTATTCATCTGATTCTGATGATGAAGTGAAAGGTGATCATGTTAGATGTATTGTTAAGGCTACATTGTGTGCCCAGAGTTCTCAGAATGACTCGCGACGGATCAGCTAGAATGTGTTTACTTTTCAGAACTATGATGGGAAGAAAGACGCTCGAGTGTTTATTGCATGGCTCGGTCAGTTGGATAATTATTTTTCAAGCGAAAAAATCTCGAAAAAAGATAGATTAAATGTGCTTGTAATCATTTGATTGAAAGTGCTTGTTTATGGTGAAATGTGATTAAGTAGGGAAAGCATTGATCTAGTACACGAAAGGAATTTCAGAAGCTTTTAAAGAAGCATTTTCTTCCTTCATAATACATGGATAAATCTTATCATGATGGGATACTTTACACCAAGTGGAGAAAGAGAATGTCCAAGCTTACATCGATAAATTTTGGGATATTCTATTACAAGTTTAAGTGATCAAGAAAGTCAAAGAAAGAGAGCAAAGAAGGAAATTTATTGCTGGTCTCAAGCTAACCATTAAGGCAAATGTTAATATGTTTCATCCTTATAACCTCAGTTTTGCTATGGATCTTGCTCTCAATTATGAATGCAAAACTTCTACTCCCAGAGATTCTAGAAAGAGAATACTTATGCAAAGTTTTCTAAATCTTCTTTTTCTTCGAGTAGTTTTGATAAATCCAAGATGTATAAGGGTAAAGATGTGGCCAAAGAAGATGTTCAGAAATATAATAATAATAAATCTTTAAATGGCAAGCCAAAAAGAATTCCACACCACAGGTGATGATGGTTGACATGGTTGAAGATGATGAATGACGCTTTACTCAAGCAAGAAGGTAACTCCGAGCTTGTTGACTATTTGGATGAAGGTAAGGCTCTTATTCATGCTTTGTTGAGAATTCAAGAAAAAATAAAAGAAAAATAAATTTCTATTTTGCAAGATGATGGTAGTTCAAAAAGTCATGATTTCATTTTTGAAAAGTCATTAAAAGCACTTAATCTAGATGCATCGCACTCTAGTCATAAAGTGAAAGCTATATTTCAAGGAACTAAGTACAATTTCACTAAAGAGGTTAGAGACCTTGAATTAGAAATGAACTCATTGAAAGTAAAGAGAACATTTTCAGTTGCTCATTTGCAAGGTGTTGATGTCATATTAGGAATGCTATGGAGATATGTACATAACTCTCAAATTGATTGTGATACTCATACAATATAGTTAATGAAAGATGATAAAGAAATTTATCTTCAATGTCAGACTAAGAGTGATTTAGGTCCTCTTTTAACTCATACTCAAGCTAAAAGAGCTATAAGAAAGAAAGAGAAGACATGTTTTAGCTTAGTACTCAGGCTAACTCTAAACCAAATGTGTCTCATGATTCTTTTATTTCTAAGTTCTCTGATTGTTTATGGAAACCAAACGTGTCTCATGATTCTTTTATTTCTAAGTTATTTGACTGTTTGTGGATGACCTACCTCCTGGTTCACCTAGATCCCATCCACAAGATCATATAGTTCCTAGAAGCTCTCCGCCACGTAAATCTCCTTATTGAGTTAACATGCTTGAGCAGAAAGAGATTCTGAAATAAGTAGAAGAATTGTTAGAGAAAGGACTGGTTAGAACCAACAATTCTCCATTTGGTGTTCCAATTCTTCTTATCAAAAAGAAGAATGGAACATATCGAATATGTATCGATTATCGTGCTTTAAATAAGATTACTAATATCCGATTCCATGAGTGGATAACTTGCTAGACAAGCTCAAGAGAGCACAAATCTTTAGCAAAATTAATTTCAAGCCTGGTTTTACCATCGGATTTGTATGGATAAAGGAGACATTTTTACAACTGCTTTTAGAAACCAAACTGGTCTCACTATGAGTTTTTGGTTATGCCGTTTTGTTTTACTAATTCTCTAGCTACTTTCAACAAAATGATGAATAGAATATTCTTAAAATATCAAAATTTTATTGTAGTGTTTTTTGATGATATCTTAGTTTTTAGAGTAAGAATTGTCAAGTGCACAAAAAACATTGCATGGATGTAGATTGACCATGTGGGCTAACTCATGACTTGGTCCAAAATGACCAACCAACCATATTAGCAAGCTCGGATCATATTAGACTATATGGGACTATGTGCCTATAGCTCCCATAGCCCCAAATGAGACGATCTCTAGACCCTTCAATGGGCACCACAACCTGAGAATAATTTGCCCTTATAGCAGTCATCACTAGACACTTAGTGCGCACAAGCATGCATCCTACTTTGATAGAGTGCCAAGTCTACATAAGTACTCTCCTAACCATTTGGCCACACCATCTAGTGTCTAGACTAGGAACTACCAAGTGCCTAGATGCTCACCACAATAGTTACTCCTCATAAAGGGGCCTTACATAATAGAGCACACTATCAAGTGTAGAAATAATACTAGGATGGAGTATTGAGCAAATGTTTTTTCAACATGCGGATCGCTTCTACAAACTACATAATTTTAAAGGGTCCATGCCACTTCCATAACCACCAAAGTCCTCGTATGAATAACCTCTACATCACCTATTACCTTTCAAGTTGCCTTACCAAGCTACCTACCGTACGGCTATCCAAAGCTTCCCACCACTTGCAGATCTATCCCGAAATATACCACTTAACCTCGTAGCCCCACCAACTTCATGGCGTATCATGGACCATCCACACCTTTCTACCCCGACAACAACTTCATCTCACTGACTTGTGTGTGTGGCATGAGGATATGGTATGCTAACCACTCTGTAGGTTCACATAGTTTTGCCCACCCAGCCTACCATAAGGCGCTTTTCCATCTTACCTACTCGAATGAGCACTCATCTTTTGTAAGACAACACTTGACCATATAAAGCGGCCTTACCTTGTGCTTAATGTCAAATAGGAAAAGTCTATGGACTCCGTGTACATAGTTGCTTAAGAATAGTAATAGAGGGCTGAACCATTTTTAAGTTTGGCTAGCCTAGTGAAAAATCAGGTCATTTGTATATAAGTCATTTTTGACACACAATGATTTCCTTGCAATAGTTACTTGTGAGCTTCGCTTCGTCTCTCTTCTTGCTTGGTTGCATGCTATTGGATTCTTACATGCTAGACGGATGCTTGTTTGAATAGATTTGGCTGTAGATTTTTCTCTTCCATTAGCTTCTTCTTGCTTGGTTGCATGCTATTAGATTCTTACATGCTAGACGGATTCTTGTTTTGAATAGATTTGGCTGTTGGTTTTTCTCTTCCATTAGCTTCTTCTTTCCCTGCCTTTTTGAGAGAGAACCATCATGAAGGACCATTTGTTGTTATCTCCATCTAAGCATAGAGAGCCCCCCTTACGCCCTTTTGGCAAAGGAGCATTCCGGTGTGACAATGGAGTGAGGAAGTAATGGACAAGCTAGCGCATCCACATAGTTTGCGGCTCTAAAGCAGGGCCCAACGACACTTGCTTCTGCAAGGCTAAGGTAAGGCTGTAAGCTCTTAACTTGGACACTCACAATCATGGGTGGGGCTTTGCTTAAAGTTGATGGGATTTAGGGAACATTGGTATTCCATTTTTCTTTACATTCTTGTATAACTTAGGAATGTACATGCCTCAAATTTGAACCAAAAAGCAAGTTCTATAAAAAATTTACTTTCGCTTTTCACTATGGACTTCAAGGTGCCACCTTCCCATCTATTTTAAACTTCACCACATTAATAAATTACACCACTTGTATGTAATACATGTGCCTTTTGTAGTATCTAAATCCTACTAAAAGAGATGAATCCAAAGATAATCTCTTTTAATATGTATACACGACATATACACTCTTATATCACCTTAAACTTGACACCTTAAACTTGGGCTTCAATTCAATGCTTTAGCAATTCTAGAAGGCTGCATGGTTGCAACTTTAGGTAAATTTTCAGACATCATTTGAAGCCCAAAATGGGCTTCAAATTTAAGCATCCAAATTCTCGTGGAAAGGGAGGGATGTTTCCTTAACACTATCTCCCATGGGGTCTTAAATACCCTTGTAAGATGGCATCAATGGATAGAATTGATCAAAATCGTGATGCCTTTTTGGGCTATTGGATAAAGTAAACTAGGGCAAGTGTTAATCCCATTCTAGGATTAACAAGAGCTACCGTCATTATCTTACATCAAGGAGTCACGATAGATACACCAAAGGGTCATACATTCGAGATATGAAGCAATAGTGTCCAAATCTACAACTTGGATGGGCGCCCGTAATGGTGTGACAGAGTATTTATGGCGATTCCCGCTTCAAGAGCATGTGGTAGCAAGTTAGAATGAAGTCTTAAGTAATGTACTTCATGGATATATTATGAGAGTAGTCATTGTAATAGCATTAGGCATCTTATGAGCCTAAAGTGCCCGATCCACAGTTTAAGTGAGTGTGAACACTTATGGTCATGTATATAAGTGAATTTCTCTCATAATACAACATACTCTCCCATTGTGCAATTGAGTCTTGCTCTTGTTAATCCTCTTGCTAATCTCTCTCCCTAATGCTAGTGAGTGTGTGTGAGTGAAGTGAGGTGAGAGGAGGGACGAGGACCCGTAGTGCAATAACGTGGTGGTGTGACAATGCTCGTGGGCAGGAGACGCTGTGGAATTGCTTCTCAAGGAGTTATAGAGCTTGGAGACCTCAAGGGTTATGAGCTTGGCCATTTGAAAGATCCTCACGACAGTTGCGGTTCACCAGGTAAGCTCTTTTTGGATATGTTTCAAGGAGGGTTAGGGTGAGCCATAACATTTTTAGCGTCGCTACCGGGGAGCCATCCCTTGATTTTTTCCATCGTTTTGCCTCTAATCTATGCATAACCCATTGCCCATCATCTTGATTAATGGGTTTCCATGAAAAAGATGTGGATTTGATGGTGATTTGTGTGAGATTTGGTGTAGAATAGCTCTCTTTTTTGTTTTTGAAAAGAATACTTTTTACTTAATTTTTAGATTAATTTGTGTTTTTGTTGTTGTTTTTGTGGTTTTTCATGTTCTTAGGGCTTACACATAGTTTGTATTAGGCTTAGTTTACATCCATTGCATCAAACAATGCAATAGAATGCAATTTTTAGTGAATGTTAGCTCTCTTTAGTTTAAACATAGATCTAAGATCATTAATTTTAGTTTAATTGTGTATTTTTTGTTGAAATTATTTGGATTAGAGTGTAGCAAGCATTATTAGTGGCTTAATCTTTAAAAAAAAATTAAAACCATTAAAAAATCCTTGAATTTGATTAATTTCTCTTAATGGACTGGTTTTTGTCATTAAGGGTGATTAATCTTGATCAAGAGGCTAAAAATTTAGAAAATGTGTTAATTGGGGTCTAAATTGATCATATGAGTAGTCAAAATTGAGGTTTTTGAGTGTTTTGAGAGTATCTAGATGCATCAAAACATCTAATCACATCAAAGTTTTCATCAATTTTTTGATCAATTGGAGAAATTTGACTCTCTTTGCTTAATTTTATCTTAAAGAGGAGACTATAATCGAGAGTCTAATTAATCTCCTAATTTAGATTAATTTACACAAATGTTGATGCACAAAGATTAGTTTTTCCTTACTCTATCCCCAATGTGAATTAATTAGAGATTAGTGGTTAATTAGGATCCTTGATTAGTGTAAAAGAAAAAAATATTAGTGAAAGGATTAATCTTAGATTAATCCTTAATCACTTTTTTACATAACTCATTAAGGCTAATGAGCATTCAATGAGAAGATGCTCATGAGTTGTCAATTTGTCATTTATGAAGGGTGTAAGGTGTGTGTCATTAAAAGGTTGACTTTTTTTATTCCACTTACCTTTTTGGGAAAATGCCCATATCCTTTTCATTTTAAATTCAAGAAATATTCTCCCCAAAAAGAAAAATTCGTATTTTCCACGACTCCAAAAAAACGACCTGAACGAAAAATTGACGTAAACGAAAAAATGACGTGAATAGAAATCCGACGTGAACGAAAATCCGACGTGAACGAAAAAATGACGTGAACAAAAATTCGATGTGAACGAAAAAATGACATGAATGGAAAACTGATGTGAACGAAAATCCGACATGAACGAAAATTCAGTGTTTTTAAAAAAAAGTAAAATTTAATTTCCACGTGAAGTCTGGTTCACACATGAAAACCGTTTCACGGCGTAAAACACTAGTTCACACCGGCGACAAAAAAAAAAACTAAATTTAATTTTTCGTGAAGTCTGGTGTGAAACACTAGTTCACATGCGTATAGCACCTAAGCTAATTAGGGCAAACGGACATCCGTTTGATCCAACGAAGAGTACGCCAAGCCTCTTGAGGCTGTAAACAGGTTGTGGGAAAGTATAAAAAGCAAAAAAACAAAACTGTGATTGCTCACTCATTAAGGAGCATTTAGGCACTCTGACATGGCCACGATAGAGGGATTGCGAGGGATCACACAAGGACTCAACCCAATGGTTAACATCTTCGAGCCATTGAGATCTATGCCACCAATTCACCTCCCCATGCCATTGGCCATGCCTATAAACAAGCGTGTCATCGAGTTTTACACCCCCTGACACTTTGATTTAACCGAGCTTTGGTTCCTTGCCTAACATTCCCACAAATCCTATAAGTACCAACCCTTTCCTGGATGCACACACCTTGGACATACTGACTAGTCTAGGAAGGGGGGTGGCCCAAGGACTCATTGAGTCTCTTCCAACAAGAGCACTCACATACGGCCTCAATGATTCATACAGAAATACGACCATACAAATATCCAAAATTATGGGCAAATATGATGGAACAACCAACCCTGTTCAATTCATTCAAATGTTTGAACAGAGATATGAAGCCTTTGGAAATCCCAACTGCCCCACTAAGGTACATGCGTTGAACTTATGCTTAGAGGGAAAAGCTAGTCGATGGTTCATCACATTGATGCCGGTGATTAAGACCAACTTCAAAATCTTGAAATCAACCTTTATACATGGCTTTTCCAGACAAGGTGATCGATGGAGTGCAGTAACAGAACTCTATTCAATTGAGCGTCAACCAAATGAATCCATTAGAGATTTTATCCTTCGGATAAAACTCTTGGACTCACGTTGTAAGTCATGGGAAAAATTAAACGATGTTCAATCGAGGAGATGTTTCATGATGGGCTTATAGAATAATAGCTTACACAACTTGATCATTATATCCAATCCGGAAACATTCGATCAATGTTGTAAAGAAGCAATATGTTTAGATGACAACATGCTAGAAGATGATCATGCTACGAGATGTTTCTCATCCAAACCAAGTGAAGCAATGGAAAAAGAAAGATTGATCTCAGAATTGACATTCCCAGAATTTTATGTAGCCTTATTTAAAACCTTATAGCCAACATTTGTAAGAGAGTATGCAAACCTTCAAAACCAAACATCCTTAATGCCTATAAAAGTGACGAACATCCTTAATGCCTATAAAAGTGACGAGCGAAATGCCTTGTGTTGAATGCAATCACTACGACCATCCCAATCCTCATTGTGCATTCAAGGCACCTATTCTTCTATACTGTAAAACCTTTGACCATGATAGTAAAAAAGTGTCCCGCTACTTCATCCACAATGGACTCAAAACCTCCATCTCCCATGCAAACAGTCCAAAGGGTAGAAACTGCTCAGGAAGTAGTTGATCGGACACTTCAGTGTTTTTATTGTCGTGGATCTCACAAGGTGGCAGGCTGCACAGTTTGGAATACTTCCATGCCCATAGTCATTGACACCTTGTGACCAATGTGTGAACGATGTTGCATTGATCACATGTTCCAAGATTTCCCAAGACGAGTTGCTTCAATGCAACTTGTCTCATAAAATACAACTCTTAACATCTTAAGCGTACAAAACACACAATTATCCACGATGTCCTTGAATGTGCTTACACACTTACAAGCCAAGGCATGACAAACAGTAAAAAAGAATGTAAAAGATAACACCTCAACATGGGTAGAAGAACATGCTTTAAAACAGAACCCAAAAGAAGGAGCAAAACCTTCTAAAACCAAGAAAAACAAGGGACCAAAAATTATCGAAACCAAGGTCGAGTTAAAAGACAAGGAAAAGGAATCTGTGAACGGACATAAACCCAAAAGAGGACATAAACATAAAAGAGCCAAAAGCTATATATGATACAGAAGCATCTGGCATCAAAGACCATCACACAAACCTCAACACCCATATGTACGACACATGATACAAAAACCCAAAAGAAAATTTGATCTCGTCGCATCGGTAAACATAATGAAAAATTGACAAACCAAAGAAAGTTAGAAAATGAAACAAGTTCTAGTATATTAGTAAGTGAGGATGAAACAAGTTCTTACTCTTCGCTCAATGTACCATAAAGACCAATCAAGAAACTAGAACCCACCCAAACACCCCAAATGGATAATGATGATCACATGACATATGCGGAACGCCAAAAGCAAGATCAGGAGAGCATGCTTAGCTTGGTTGAATGTCTTACAGGGTCACCGGTTGTGATTGAACCTCATAATGCCAAACCTAAAACAGCAACCAAGATACAAAGCCTAGAGGAGTACCGCTTTCCCTTTCAAGAGGAATACATACTCTCTACAGAAGAGTCATTTGAAACAGACTGTACGAACTATAGGCTTGAGAAAGTAGGTGAGAAATTTGATAATTCCCTTACAAGATTAAACCAGTCTCTCAAAACCTCATTCGGAGGAATGCTCTTATTTTATGATAAAACCAGCATCACATTAACACTTGAACCTTTAATGGCTCAACCTGAGTTATACAAGGACATAACGAACTACATAAAATAGGAATGTCAGGATTCGCAAGTTTCCAAATAGCCCTCATTAAGAATTGTCAGAGAGCCAAGTGTGCCATTATACGCATTGGGTACTCTTGAAAAAGCTGAGACTAAAACAGAGGATGAAGTGAATGGGAATATGAAACAGACACAGGATCTGAAGCTGAAACAATAACCGAATCACCCATGGTTCCTTTGGAAGATTCTATCATGGTATGGTAGAATCGTTCTAATATGGGTCCCAAATTCTTCCCTAGTATTAATTAATTAGTGACAGAGTTAAGGTCTAAGGTGGATAGGTTATAATGTCGCTTCAGTGGTTTTTGGTAGCCAGTGGATTCTCCCATGGTTTATGCCTTTTAGGGCGGCAACGATGGTTTATTTGGGACCTTTGCCTATGCACCCATGGTTTATGCCTTTGAGGGCGGTGGTTTATCTGGGACTTTCGCTTGTTTTGGCGTTTTGTTCGGGACCTTCGTTTGGCTTTTCATTCGCGTACCCCTCCTCCTGTTCGCTTGGCTTCTCTCAGCCTTCATTAGGAGGGGCAAGCAAACACAAATATCTCCATGCGCCTATTTTGATTATGCGTTGGTTCGTTTTGGTTGTTTATGGATTTGTTGAGACTCGATTGGTTAGTGTAGGTTGGTTTGTTGTATATATATATGCATGTTTTCTTTTTATGTCTCCATGGCATGAGAGACAGCCATTCGATAGGGGCTCCGTAGGGAGACTTCGTACAAGGCTGTGGGGCTGGCACTACTGTCCCTCTCTTGCATGATCCATCACAACCCGTGAATGACTCTAATGCTTGTTCAGAACAACTGCTGCGTAGGCAAAGAAAATATAGATCCTCAAATGAGCACTCCTTCTTCTCTAAGAGCATTGAAAAGGATAGCTAGAGATATAGGTTTGCCTGAATGCTTTTTCTTTTTATGTATATTATCGATTTCTTTGTTTTTGTTTCTTTCTATTGATTCTTGCTTGCATCCTTGTTTGTAGGTGTATCTGAGTCCATGGATGCACCTTCCAAGAGGAGAGAAATTTGTAGAGTTTAAAAACCTGAGAAGCTTAAGGATTTTGAAGTCTCTAATACGGTCGGTGTAGGAAGCAATGATCTTGACCTTTCATTCTGGGCACCCATATGTAATTTTATAAAGAATGAGTGTACGAAGGGTCTGGCTCCATTGGAGAAGGGTGGGACTATGGACCATCTCCACTGTCAAATGGTGGTGAAGATGTGAGCCTCTTCTCTGATTGCTATTGAGAATGCACTGAAGTCCTACATGCATTGTGTGAGGATTATGTTGTTGATCCCTCATATTGTGTACTAATTACTACTTAAGTACTTAACTTAGAGAACAAGAACCTTCAAGGGAACACTTGAGAAAAGATTGAATTGACTTGAATTGAATTGATTAAACTGAGTACAATAGGTCTCTTATATAGGAGATGAAGAGACACATTTGAAGAGGCATGTCCTTTGACGATATGACTATAGACGAAAGGATACAACTTTAGGCTAAGGGATGTGTCTAGTACTCAATGTAGAGGCACAACCATTCATCAAGTGATACAACCATTCGTCGACGAAGGGATGTGGCTATTTGATGAAGAGGTACATCCTTTGGCGAAGAGTCGCAACCAATCGAGGGTAGGGGTTCCCTTGGCTGGTTACTCTTTGCATCTGCAACAGGAATCAGCAATGAAGAGAGATGATCTGTACGTACAACTGAATCTACTCCAAGAAGATAATGTCTCCAAGTCCGATAAGCATGCACGATTGCCAAAAACTCCTTATCATACACAGGATACCTGCTTTGAATGGCTGAAAACTTCCCGCTGTCAAAAGCAATGACACGATCATTCTGCATCAAAACTCCACGAGAAGCACGATCTGAGGCATCTGTCATTACATCAAAGGGTTGGGTGGGATCTGCAATGGCCATGACCGGGGTTGTCATCAAGGCATGCTTGAGATCATTGAAGGATTGTTCAGCTTTAGAAGACCACTGAAGTTTGTCCAGCTTTGTCAATTCTGTCAAAGGGGTAGCAATCTCTGAAAACCTATACACCTTGCTGTGATAAAAGTTAGCAAGTCCCAAGAAAGATCGAACATCTGAAATGGTGAGAGGCAAGGGCCAATCCACAATCGTCGGAATCTTCTTAGGATCTACTGCAATCCCATTATCAGAAATGATATGACCAAGATATTCCACATGGTTCTTGAACTCTTCTTCTTGTTGATGTACATCATATTGGTGCGTAGTACTTCAAAGATAATCTGTAAATGCTCTTTGTGATCGACCATAGATCGCCATAGATCGGTTAAAAACCAAAATATCATCGAGATAAATGATCACAAACTTGTCCAAGTACGGCCCAAAAATTTCATTCATCAGGGTCATGAAAGCGGCCGGGGCATTGGTTAACCCAAAAGGTATGACCAAGAATTCATAATGGCCATATTTTGTCCGAAAGGCTGTCTTGTATTCATCACCATTACGGATACGAATTTGATGATAGCCGGACTTCAAATCAATTTTGGAAAACACCTTTGCACCAAGCAGTTGGTCAAACAACTCATTGATGCGAGGCAAAGGGAATTTGTTCTTAATTGTCAGCTTGTTGAGAGCACGGTAATCAATGCAAAGCCGCATTGATCCATCCTTCTTTTTGACAAGCAAAATCGAGGCTCTGAAGGGACTTTTGTTGGGACGGATGTGACCTTTGTCCAGCAACTCCTGTAATTGCTTTTGTATCTCCTGAGATTCAGAGTAAGAAACACGGTATGGAGCTCGGGTTGGAGGAGGTTGACCTAAGATAAGATCAATTGGGTGATCCACGGGACGACGAGGAGGTAATGTCGTCGGAAGATCATTCAGAAATAGATCTTGAAAAGGCCTAAAGAAGGGTTGCTCCAAGTAAGCAGTTGTTGATGATGACGAGGCTTGAGATTGCTCACTAGTTTCTGCTTCAATCTCCCGTAACATGACCAAGAATGTTGTACAGTCACGTTTGCGGACGAGGCGTTTGGCTTCTTGCACGGCAGAAACAACAGTGATGGGTTTGGCACTGAAAAGGCCACGAAGTTCTAGCTCTCAACCATCATGGTATAACTAGATTGAATGAGAACGAAAGCTGATTCACTGGATCATATCTATACGGCCAAGATTATCCCAGTATCATGTCATAATGTGACAACGGCATCACTGAAAAATTAAGGTGATCTTGGTAATCTTGAATCTGGAAAACTGAAGCTGTTGCACCTTTTTGTTACAATTAAGGAAGGAACCATCAGCAAGCTCTACTTGAAAAGCATCCACAAAATGTTGGGTCTATAGGCAAAGCTTGTGAACCAAAGAAGTGCCCACAAAATTAGTGGAACAGCCACTGTCCACCAGCACATTGATGGGATGGTTGCCAATGAAACCCAGAAGACTAAGGACCTGCTTGGAAAGATTTACCGGAACAGGGTTGGTACTTTGGCCATTAAGCATTAGGGTACTGACAACTTCAGAAACGCGAACAGAACAAGCTATTTGTTTGTTTTTGTCTTTCAGAGGAGGCGGGTCATGATCGGCATGGTGGCAACTGTCCACCTGAGAATTGTGCCAAGTGTTGGAGGGTTTAGGACGCTGAGGACATTCATACCACCAGTGATCGCCAGAACGAATTGTACAGAGGCCTGGACGACTTGGTTGGGATGAAGTGGCAGTCGATGAAGAGGTTTGCTATCCTGAAGAGGTTTCTCGCTTGAAGTTGCGTCGATCATTGCTGCGATCTCGGTTTCTGCTGCCAGAGGATTTGGTCTGAGAGGATCCTACGTTTGACGCGGGAGCTTGCCCAGAGAAGCGCGATTGGAAGGATTGTTGCCCTGCGTTTGACGCGGGAGCTTGCCTGGAGAAGCGCGATCAGAAGGATTGTTGCCTAGAATATGGTCGCTCCGTCGAGAGTTGGGTTGTCCAGGATTGGGACGCTGGAGTTGGCTAGTCCCATTGGGTTGATTCCGCTGGTAAGAACAAGCGTCGGAGGAAAAGTTCCTGGGAGGACGCCTGTAATCACTTATGTGCTCAACATACGAGATTGCTTCATCTAGGGTGGCAGGATTGTACTTATGGACTTCGTCTTGGATCATGGGTTCAAGCCCGTCAATGAAGCTGTGAAGCTGGTCAGAGGGACTGAGTGTCTCTATCTCGAGAGCCAGTTTTTGAAACTCTGAGATGTACGCGGCCACGGAGCCAGTTTGACTCAGGCGGTGGAGAGAAGACCTAGCATGAAAGTTCGCATTTGCAGGCTCAAAAGCCTTGCGAAGAGCACGCCGGAATTTATCCCACGTCGGAGTAGACTTACCATCTGAAATCCTGCGTCGCCACCAAAGGAGGGCGGTATCTTTTAAGAGGATACTGGCCAATGCCACCTTTTTGTTTTTGGGCAATTCGGTATTTGAGAAATAAACCTCCATCTTGTAGAGCCAGTGATCGATCTTTAAGCATTAGGGTACTTTGGCATGGGCAGAGCCGGGAGAACCCACTGACAGCCCGAGAGGAAGATGGTCGTCGAATCACCGGGGAGAGGGGGGCGAATGTGAAGATGGCGGCATCCTGACAGCCGAGGTGGGATGGTTGCCGAATCGCCAACGGAAAGGGGGGGTTCGGTTCACACTAGCGCACACCCGTTTTTTTTAAAATTGAAGACCCATGTGTCAATGTTATGTATTAATGTTTTTTTTTGATGGTGTAAAGGTGACGGGCTTGGATCGCGTAGCCGACCGGAGGAAAAGGTGCGCTGCTTCGAAAAGGCGCTGCCCAGCGACTATGCGAAGACGTGAAGGGCGCTATTCGGTGGCGAGGGGCTCAGGGCCGGTAGCTGCACTAAGCAAGCAAGGGCTCACAACCTGCAGCGCACGAAGCGAGGAGGGGGGTGCTCCATATTCAGCAGAGAGGGGGGAGTTCCTGCCATGCAGTGAACGACTACCACCACCGACAGCAGCAGCAAGGAGGGGGGTAATCCAGGTATGCAGCCAGGGTTCCCTCTCTGAAACACACACGGTGCGTGTGTATGGGTGTGGAATTTTTTTTTGAATTTACATCACCATGGGCAAAGATTTACGCCGAGTCCACCATCGCTCCGTTGCTTTCATACAACACCGAGAAGAGGGGTGGACGAGGGAGTGCCGCGGAGAGGGTGAGGGCTTCACAACCCACGGGTAGGAAAAATTTTGCTCTGATACCACTGTGAGGATTATGTTGTTAATCCCTCATATTGTGTAGTACTAATTACTACTTAAGTACTTAACTTAGAGAACAAGAAGGACATGACTATAGACGAAAGGATACAACTTTAGGCTAAGGGATGTGTCTATTTGATGTAGAGGCACAACCATTCATCAAGGGATACAACCATTCGTCGAAGGGATGTGGCTCTGCGATGAAGAGGTACATCCTTTGGCGAAGAGTCGCAACCAATCGAGGGTAGGGGTTCCCTTGGCTGGTTACTCTTTGCATCTACAACAGGAATCAGCAAAATGAAGAGAGTATCTGATACATACATACGTCACAATCGTGACACATTGGGACACACACAAGCCCGATGGTGGGCTTGCATGTGTCGTGCACTTCGACAAGTGAAGATGCATACCTTCGAGGGGATGTTGGGCCATTGTATGAAGGATATAAATAAATTTTATTTTAGGGTGTTTGTCCACAATGTTTTTGCCGATGAAATAAACCAAAGCAGAATTGTCTATGCATAGTATGGTCAAGGGGATTTGAAAAATCGAGTTTGCTTGACCTCTCTGAGAGGGCATTCGTTTTCATGGAGAACTTCATTCCAAACTGAAAGTCAGCAACCCTTGGGGTCACTCTCCTCAAGATGATACTACACATGGGCAAGTTCTTCCCCTCTGCCTCCTGAGGTTGTTCCCCGCATCGGAAATGGGATGAGATCAGCTAAGGCTAGAGCCGTGTGGAAGTGTATGAAAGATCCTCAAAGTGCTGACCTATTTGATGTCCCGCAAGGTTTTCTTCCATGATAACTACATCAAGGGAGAGTATGCATGTTACTTTTTGCATCGATCAGATCTTGGCAATGTGGACGTTGAAGAAATGCAATCTCCCACTGTTGTTGATCCCATTGATATGGAGGACAAGGAGGAGAAGATTCAACAATTTCTCCTTGCTGTATTTGAACAACATGAATACATTCCTGTTACGCCCCGTCTTGTGATGCCATTTTGTAAATTTGCAAATACTTCCCCAGCTATTTTGCAAATGTTTGTAAATTCAGTCTATCGAAGTGACATAATTAATATCAAAAAAATTTATTTTTAAAAAAATCTGTGTTTTTGGAAAAACCTAAGGTCCACAACCTTAGTCTTTTGCATGTAAGCAAGTGACATATTCTATTAATTGCTGGCACCAGAATATGTCACTTGAGCGAATATGTCACTTGCGTACATGCAAATGGGTAAGGTGAGGCATGTGCAAATAAAAGCGAAAGGTTGACACCTTAGCGGATACTTTTTCAGGCACCGTGGTGCTTTATTTCTTTTCACTTGGAAATAGTGAAAAGTTGGTTCAGCGCGGCTAACGCCTCCTGTAGTAGGAGTAGGGTCTTTGAGCAGAGGCGCGCCGCCCCACAAATAGAGCGATGGGGAAGCGCTTGGGCTGCTGCCCTAGATTCTTTTTTTAGTAACATCATACATGTGATTCCTATACGGAATGATGTGGATGGTTTTTAGACGAGAGAGAAGCGCGCTCTCTCTTGAGTCTGGGGGGCCTGCCGCCTTATCGTGCGCATGGGAATGGAGCGCTGTGGTTGGCCATTTGGTAGCCGTTCATTCTCAATCACTCGCGAGGCGCAACACCCACATATACACGTAACACCGCCCCACTTCCACCCCCACCCCCACCCCCACCCCCACACACGCACATTGCCTTTTATCTCGGCCCCCGCGTCTGGATGCCACCTGCTCCCATTCTCTCTCTGTGTCTGAGCCAACCCGAGTAGTGGTCGTACCATCGTTTGCTTGCTCCGCCTCACCTGTTTTCTGAGCCAAGTCCCCATCTTCTTCTCGCCTGCTTAAACATAGGTTCCCTGGGTGCCATGTCTGAAGGCCAACAGATCATCCCCGAAGGGCTTGCCGCTGTCGGCGAGCCGGCTTCTGAGCCACATCAGGCCGTTGTCGTGGGCGAGCCCCAGCAGGAGGCGGCGCCCCCTGTCTTGGGTGAGCCTGTCCCGCTTGCTAACGGCCTTCAAAGTCAAGACGCTATCTCCCCACCTTGCGCCGATGTGCCTGCCGTCAATGGAGTCCAACTGAGAAGCCATCATCATCAAGATGACGTATCTGTGCAGGATCAAGAAGAGGGCCTTGACCCCCCTCGGGCTTCCGAGGATAGCCCCGCTTCACCAGAGTCTCCTGCTGAAGTGAATGCTAGCCCTTCAGATGCTCCAGCTGAAGAAAACCTTAACGCACCAGATGCCACTGTTGAAGAAACCCCAAGTCCGTCAGATTCCCATGTTGAAGAAATCGCAAGTGCGCCAGATGCTCCTGTTGAAGAAGCCGCTAGTGCGCCAGATGCCCCTGCTGATGAGAACTCCAGTAATACTGGGGAGGGTCTCAATGCCACGCAGCCCCCCGCTGATGCCACAGAGGCCCCTATGACCCCAGACGAGAGCCCTGATCCTGTTGAAGTCTCTCCTGGAATACTTACTGAAAACCACCCTTACTTGCCCCTGGAAGAGGCCTCTGCTGCACAGAAAGATGCTCCTTCTCCGGAGACTCTTACTGTGGATCCAGTAGCTGACGAAAAAGCTCCCTTTGTAAGTGCTGCGGCTTCTGATGAAGAGGCCCTTCCAACCCAAGTTAAGCTCTCTCATGAAGGATCAGGTGCATTTCAGGCTATCCAACCAGAAGGGCCTTCTGCCGAAGAAGCCACTGCTACTCCGGCCAGTCGAGAAGGTGCGCCTGCTGCGGATCGCAAAGCCTCCGAGGCTGCCCAAGAAGAGGAGTCACTTGCTGCGGAACCTGTACAGATCTGTCTGAGGGATGCCCCTCTTCAAGAAGCGGTTGCAAGTGACACTGTCTCAGAGAAGCCAATCGATGAAGAAGCCAAAGAGATCAAGCCCACTGAGGAAGTGTCTTCTGCGGAAGGAACTAAGACTTTGGAGTACCATGGGGCGGTTGAGTCCCGTGTGAGAGAATCTGATGAAGCTCTTTCTGAGGGATCCTTTGGAGCGACTCTTGAGGCGGAAGCTTCGTTCAATGGAGATCAAATCCCTCGGAGAGATGCCCTTGATGAAGACGACACCGTGCTTGATTCTCACCAGCAGCTGCAAAATTGTTCAGAATCATCTGGTGAAGCCCTTGTCTTGAGCTCTTTTGAGACTCCTATTCCAACGCAAACCACCGCTGCTGGAGAATACACTCTAGATCAGTCGCCAACAGAAGAGACTCCTCCTGAAGGGACCCAATCCTCACAGCGTCATGTACCTGCTGCCAATGGAGAAAATGCTTTCCAATCTATTGAAGGTGCCAATCATGTAGTGGAGAAAGAACAGGTAATGTCTTCCTATCTTGCTTGCAAGTATACTCTCCTTTCCTCCGTTCTTTCGTGAAATAGTGTGCTGATTATGAGTAGCCTGTATCAATCAGCCCCTTGTATGGAGAGTCTGAAACCGTGAATAACCTATGCCTGGCTCATTGGTTTGCCTGTAAACTGGGCGATTTCTGGTTCTTTTAACAGTAAGCGTTTTCCTGCAGGATTTTTCAAAGGATGATGAGACTGCAGAGGGAAAGGAGAAACCAAGCTCTCGTATCAAACTGCCTCTGATTGTCACAGGACTGGCTATTGCTGCTGTAGGTGTAGCTGTAGCTTCTATCAGTAGATCTCACTGAAAGAGAGCTTGGTGCTTTTATGCTAAGTATCTCGTGTACGCCCGGTTTCATTCAATGGTTCTTGTACAGGATAACTAGCGGGTGCTCTGCTATCCTGTTTTTTTTTTTTTTTTTGGCAATGTAAGCTTGTTAGGCGCAGGAGAGTCATAAAATGAAGGGTTCTGATACTGTTCTTGTATAATCTCATGAGCTTCTGCGAACGCCTTACATGTGTTACGTTTTAGTGGACGACCAGGCGAAATTCCTAAACCAGGTAAAGAGGCTCAAGATAAAGAAAAAGAATGGAGACCTAGCTCGGGATGGAAACTATGACTGCACTGACTATTAATGTAAGAGTCTTACGGAAAATGGGTTTAACATCGACTCAACCACTGGTAAAATCTTTCTAGAGGAGCTACAGAGATTGCAGCAAATTTGAGGCAAAATGGTTGCCACAAGAGTGACAGTCAAGTGATAGAAACGATGGGGTTACGTACTTAAGTTTTTTGACTATGAGATGGAGTTAGAACCAAATCCACCCTCTTGGAGGAATTGCAAGTTTATTTTCCTAGTTATTATTGGAATCATCAAGGGATTCCATTTCAGGTTTTCCAAGTAGGAGTTGAGCTCAGAGGTAGAGACAATTCGACATCACGTACAACTTCTCTATTGTGTTACCATTGTCAAGGACCTCATAGTGTTACGGAGTGTTCTATGAGAAATTCAATAGACCCATAGATAGCAGTAGTCTCGATGGCTTTTTCTTGTAATAAGTATGGTGTCACTACAAGGAAAAGCAACCTTAGGCACGTTTTTGACGTGGTTTAAATTATTGCGGGTGCGTTTATAAGAGCGTCTAAAATCACGTCTATCGATAGGCATCCATATGCATGTTTACACGTGTCTATAAGCGCGTCTATATCAGTATAGATGCGTTTATAGACTCGTTTATAGCTTTCATTATAGATGCACTTTGAAATATATTTTTTTTCAGAGTTGTTTATGCAGATGTACAACGCATTTTCTGCACAGGTAGCTCTTTAGTTTAAGGTTTTGCTTACTTGTACATAAATGAATCAAGATCAGCAAAGATATTAATAGAAAAACTTATATTAAAGATAAATATGCACAAAAAGAATTGTGAACACACTTCGAATATTGATTATAGAAGATGAGAACTTATATTTTATATCCAAAAATTTTTCCATACATGATCGTAGCCGTATAAGGCTTGAATAAAAATGTAGATACATAAAGAAGATGAAAATTTTTATCTTATATCCAAGAAATTGTCCATACATGATGGTAGTCACATGAAGCTTGAAAAAGAAACATAGTTACATAAACCAAAACTTTACATGAAGAAAAACTAGTGGGCGACTACTCGGAGGAGCCATCTTGTCCTCCTCCTTGTTCACCTTGTACTTACACAAAGTGAAGATATGTATAAATAAAAATAGAAAGTATTATAAAAGTCGAAACATGTTTTATAAAAAAAAATAAAAAGTATTACTTACATTGGTGTTTTTCTTGCTCGATTGTATTGTCGGAGATGATTTTTTTATCATGAATGTAATCCCATGTATTTTCTCTACTGTGGTGATGATGGTAGCCAGTCTCTGCTAGGGTAGGATCTTTACCCACCACAATTTCATGTTACATCACAAGACAAACATTATAACACAACTCAAATAGAGAGAATATAAAGAAAAGACAAAGTTGTACTATACATATAAACTCGGTCTTCCATAATGTACGACCTTCAAATCCGAAGTGTGACGATCCATATCGTTTCATTTGTATTTGTCGCGCGTCTCTTTGTTGTTGGTTCACTACTTCTTATAAGAGCTCCTTCTTGGCTTTCTTCTACTCTCCCTTATAAGCAGTAGATGGCTTATCGTGTCCATTTTGACTAGCAGCTATTCAAATTTTTTCCTCTTTTTTATGTCTCCTTACTAGAGACCTCCTATTCTTAAGTATGTATTTGATTTTGTGTTGCGTCCATCTACTGTTAAACCTTTGGTCATGAGGATTAGGATACTTCTTGAGGACAGCTTTAATGTAATCAATCACTAAGCTCTTCCTTTGTTGCTTAAAAGGTATGAAACAGACTTTATAGTGTACAAAAACTACTTGGCGCAAGTAGTTTACCACTTCTTTCTCACGAGTCATCAATTATGTCACCCACATTTGTGATATCATAATATGATATATCACCATGATGTGGTGGTGACTCTGAAGAACTATCCCCATCCCCAAAGCACTGTCCTAAGCATTCTCTATCTCCTCTACCTCCACTCTTAGTGCTAGTGTGACATGAGGTACGACCGTTACTATCTTCACGACTACCCTCCTTACGACGACGACTGTCACTCTCATGAGAGCCATGATAACTGTGAGGTGTCACATCTCTTGAAGGTGGAGGTGTAGGAGATGCTATAGCACTAACTGGGGCTGACAGATGAGGGGTGACAGATGAGGGGTGAATGTAAAGGCAAGTGAAGTGCCTGCTGCTGACAAGGGTAAAGTGCGTGGAAAGGGACTTTGTTGGGTTGTGGGCGGCGGGACCTGATGGTAAAGGGGTGCTTACCAACTGCTCGGGGGTGGGAGTATAGTCAAAGATGTTCTCTATCTCCCTAGAAAATCGTTGTTGAGACTCGATGAGAGCTTCAATTTGTGGGTATGCGGGACAAGAGCATGAGGACCCATGTCATATCTATACAAACAAAGAGAATATTAAAAAAATATTATGCAAGTCTTATGCAGGCTAGAGAAGCCTTATGCAAGCATTATGTTTAAAGTACTATGCATAAGCTTAAAACACTATGCATTATGTTTAAAGCACTATGCGTTATGTAAACCTTATGCAAGCCTTGTATAAAGCTATGCATGAGGTCTTAAGCATAAATCTATGCATGAGACCTTAAGCATAAAGCTTAAGGCCTCATGCATAAAGCTATGCATGAGGCCTTAAGCATAAAGCTTATGCATAAGGCCTTAAGTATGAGATTTCAAGCATAAAGCTATGCATGAGACCTTATGAATGCGGCTTATGCATAAAGCACTATGCATAAGGCCTTAAACATGAGGTCTTAAGCATAAAACTATGCATGAGGCCTTATGCATAAGGCTTATGCATAAAGCTATGCATGAAGCCTTAAACATAAAACTATGCATGAGGCCTTATGCATAAAGCTGCTTTAAGCATAATGCATTATACATTATGCATTATGCATGAGGTTTTATGCGTAATAAAGCTTTAAGCATAATGCTTTATGCATGAGGCCTTATGCATAAAGCATTATGCATAAGGCTTATGCATAAAACACTATGCATAAGACCTTAAGCATGAGGCCTTAAGTATAAAACTATGCATGAGGCCTTATGCATAAAGCTTATACATAAAGCTATACATGAGGCCTTATACATAAAGCTATGCATGAGGCCTTATGCATAAAATATGCATGAGCATTATGCTTAAAGCTTATGCATGAAGCATAAAGATGATGCGTAAGCCTATAAAACTTATGCTTAAAGCATTATGCATAAAGATGATGCGTAAATCTACAAAACAAATCTCCAGCATCCAAGGGTGCAATAATAACAGAGAAAAGAGGAAAGATAGAAAAGCACTTACCTCTTTTGAATATTTTTGGAAAGAAAAATTTCTCATCTTATTAAAATAAGTTTCCCTGAAACAGAAGTTCAAAAAGATTTCCAAAAGGTGCATTAGGAATCAAGTATAATCTACTCAAGAGGCCTTATCCTAAGGGTCAAGATTTTTTCGAAATTTTAAATTAAGGTTCCTATGGGCCAATAAGATTCATCCAAATGTGTGGAGGAGATAAATGAACGAAATAAAGAAAAATACCCAAAAATGAGTAAATGCTCACATAAGATGAAGAGTTGACTATGTACAAGGGTTATTAGTAAAAAACTATGAGTATTACTAAAAAAAAAGAGATATTTTGGGTATAATGATTCCATTTTGACACATATATAAGGAAGGGGAGTCCCTTCAAGGAGGCACCTACTTGACATGCTTGAATGAGTTTTAAACTAAAAAATAATGTGATATTTTTATCTCTCCTCTCTCTTGGATCAAATTGAATCAAAACCGAATAAAAAAGGAATCAAACTAGGCCCAAATCTAGTCCAAATTCAACCAAACTGGATATGAAAATGGATGTATGAATGTGAATGGAGATGTGAATGTATGAATGTGGATGTGGAAATGGATGTATGGATGTGGATGTGGATGTATGGATGTGGATGTGAAAATGGATGTATGGATGTGGATGGGGATGTATGGATGTGGATGTGGATGTGGATGTATGAATGTGAATGGGGATGTGGATGTGAAAATGGATGTATGGATGTGGATGTGGATGTATGGATGTGGATGTGAAAATGGATGTATGGATGTGGATGGGGATGTATGGATGTGAATGTGGATGTGGATGTGAAAATGGATGTATGGATGTGGATGTGGATGTATGGATGTGGATGTGGATGTGGATGTATGAATGGAATGTGGATGTGGATGTGAAAATGGATGTATGGATGTAGATATGGATGTGGAAGTATGAATGTGTATGTGGAATAATGAATGCGAATATGTATGTGAATGGATATGAAGTCGATATGAATGAATGGATGAGATGACATGTCATGTGAATCAGAATGTGAATGAATAATATAATATGTAAACGAATGAGATGTAATGAGAAATGGATGTGATGAGATGTAATGTAAATTAAGAAAGATAGGAATGGATGATATGTGATGTGAATGAATCTGATGTGATGACATGGAAAATGATGTGATTGGATAAGAATGAGTACACATATGTGATGTGTACTCATTCTTATCCAATCACATAAGAATGGATGATATGTGATGTGAATGAATCTGATGTGATGACATGGAAAATGATGTGATTGGATAAGAATGAGTACACATATGATGGAATGTGGAATAAGTAATGTGGATTGATGAGGGATAATGTGGAAAGATGCGAGTTCATTATAGAAACTGTATTTGTAAACTGTTTGTAAATGACTGCTTCATGTCAAGAATGCTGGGGAAGCATTTTGACCGTCTTGTGATTAGGGTCGTGGAGACCTAAGTGATAAAGTTACAACTGCTGACGGAGAGTCAATGGAGGACGTCTCGCGTAGCAAGGTCGGTCGAGGTCTTGACCAGCCTCGGTTCGATTTAAATGGTGAGCTTCCGGTACGGTGGATGAGGGACCAAGGAAGCGGCCTATGAGTGAAGCGCTAGGTGACCTGCGAAGGATTCTAGAGGGTGCTGACCATACAGTGCTCGGGCTCGGGGTCACCGAAGATACCCACACGTGCGTCGTGGAAGATATTGGAATAAGGAGTAAGAGTTGTTTTCTGAAACCGGGCATGGATCTAGTTGATTGGCCTTGCTGATCCTCAACGGATGAGTCCATGGCTCTTTTATATGGATCTGTTGGTTGATCTTGTTGATCTTCAATGGAGATTTCATCTTGATTTTTATAAGTGATTATATTGTCGGGTACTATGAGCTAGGAACTATTGAAAAGGTCCCTGAAGTGAACAGGTGGTGAGCGTTCTGGTTGCCAATGATGCCATAGATACTCCGATAAAGGAATGATTGGAAATTAAGATTCAATCGGATATTTTGGAGGATTGTGATCAGTGACACAATGGTTTCATTAAAGATAGCTGATGCTGAGAAAAAGGTAATTTCATATTGGGTGTGTAAGTGGTGTGACTAGTTTTATGTTTGCATGAACATCCGGCTAGGGGGCCTAGGAACTCTTTTCCCTGGTACTCGGGACGAAACCTAACCAAATTCTAATTGGATCCCATCACTACAGTGGTTGGGCGGTTGGCTAACCCATGGGACTGGATGGGGTTAGGCTGGACTGATGGATCCGTAAATCGAGACTCAATTTCTGTTTAGTTCGATAGATGAAGTAAATCCCGGACAAAAATTGTTCTATGGAAAAAGAACCAACGGCTGTGCCTCTCGAACGATGAGGAAAAAAGCGTTGGTCTCTATGATCCAAGTGTAATTTATCCCTTGATTTGAATATGGAACTTACGAGTTCGGTCAGATCAGTTTAGTTAACTAAGACTTTTGACTACGTTAGGGAAAAGTTATCCTGGTGGAATCGCCCGTGCTTTTCGGGCAAAGGAAGTTTTTCCGGGTTCGGTTTTGGAAAAACCGATGGATTAGTCTCTTGTCCGGATATCTGTGGGCGAGGCCCCGAGTGTGGGACCCTGCCCCGCGCAAGAAGTGCTACTTCTGCTGCTAGCACCCCTGAAATTGTTGTGCGGTGGGGACATGGATCTTACATACTTTTTGGATCTAGTTGAAGCAAGAGAGAGGAGCGATGAAAATATCTCATTATTTGTGAGTTTAAAACTCAACCACACATGTGAAATAGGCGCCTCCTTCATGAGGGGAATTCCCCACACTAAGGTGTCAAAAATGCATCATTTCTTCTAAATATCTCTTCTTTTTTAACTAATAACCTTGTCCTTAGTCAACTCTTCATCTTATGTGAGCATTTACTCATTTTTGGAGGATTTTCTTTTATTCTTCCATTTATCTCCTCCTTATATTTGGATTAATCTAATTGGTCCATAGGAACCTTAATTCAAAAATTTCAGAAAATCTGGACCCTTAGGCTAAGGTCCTTTTTACCTGATTTCAATTTATTCCAATTGCAGATTGGAAATTTCTTTTTGAATATCTATTTTAAGGAAAACCATTTTAGACACTAGGAGGATTTTTATATCCAAAAATATCTCAATTTTGAATTACCTCCCTCTAGACATTTTCTCTCTCTAGGCCAAAACAGGATAAAACAAGATTTTTCTTTTATTTCAGAGAGGGGAATAATTATAAGATCAGAAGGGGAGGTTCTTACGCCTGCACACCTCAAAAGCCGGAGGGAGGAATCTTACAAACCCAGCGTATCTTAGCCCTTTTTCCATGGACTCTTCACTACTAGTTTCAACGGTGGTCAGGTTTCTTAAGACACTCAGGTGTGTGCTTGCGGAATGTCCTGATCCCACACTTCTTTGGTAGGAAGATCCTGGGTGATTCGATGCACTATCGTCAGGCGTAAGATTGTCTCTGATGAGTTATTCGGATCTTAAGTGCATATATATATGATTTGATAAGCTATTTGTCAACCCAATTTGATTTTACTTTTGATTTTATCGCTCTAATTCAGATGCTGTGAAACTGTAGATAGTGGTTCAAGTCATGAAACTACCAGAATTGGTTCACGTTGTGAACGCTCTCCTACACTTTCACGTGCTCAAAAATTTATGTACCCTTAAGGTTGGATTCCCTCTTTTTGGTATAATACGTCTTCCTTAACTGACCCTTGTGGCCTCGGTGCTGTCCAATCATTGGGCAATGCCATCTCCTCACAACCCATATGCTCCATGACCGCAATAGTGCACTCTAAAATCAAGGAAACATCAACACAAGTGCAAAAGTTACAAGCAAACCTAGAAGTAGCAGAGTCAACACACAGGGAAGTTATTATGAAAAGTTTGAAGGCTAGAGAAGAGCAGGAAAAGAAGTACACATCCCTGGAAAATAATAACCTTGTTTTAAGCCAAACCATAGTCCAAAAGATCAAAGAGAATGCTGATCTCAACGCCAAGCTGGAACAAGCAAAGGAAAAACTCCAGAAAGAAGTGAACCACACAAAAGAAATCACAGCACTACATGCACAACAAACACAGGTCTTCCAGGAAAATGCCAAGGCTAAGGAAGAAGTGCTGCAAAAACAAATCATGCAGCTAACAGCACAGCTCAAAGTAGAAGAGGAAAAAGCATATCGACTATAGCAAGAACGGGAACTCACCACCAATAAGGCTCATGCAGAGAAAATTCAAGCCCTCAATGAAACCATAAGCGCACGCTAGGCGGAAGCACACACAAAAGAGCTGGCACACCAAGAAACAGTGACACTGCTCACTCAACAACTCCAAGAGACTCAGAACCTAAAAACCCAAAGACTCCAAGAGATTATTGCAACTCAGGAAAGGGAAGCAACCGCCCAGCAGGCCCAAGAAGTTGCCACAAGATTTAAAGACTTAGATGCTGCAAGGATGGTTAGAGAAACAACCATTTCCAACCTCCTTAGCAACATGGACTCTTGCCTACAGAGCTCGAGCGCTAGCTAGCAATACAAGAAAGAAGTCACAAAATCCAGAGCCGAGCGATGATCTTCATCTCCTCATTGAGCGTGGACAGTTGCCAGTAACTCCTCAGGCCCCTCCTCAGATTCTTTCTATGTTTTTGTCTACCCTTACCCTCTCTTTGCTTCAGTATGATATAAACCTCACTGAAGATATAGGCCTAGGTGAACGAACTTTAATCAAACAAAATACTGAAAGAGATGCTGACCCCACAATAATCATGGGAGTTTTGAGAGGTGACTTAGTATTGACTAACCCTCAAGATATCTTTTTCTATCCCCTCCACCCTATCGTTTTAAACCTTTGTAGTTGGTGTCGCGTGCTCCAAAACTTAGAAATTCTAGACAATAGTGTCAAAAAATTAGACCTGTTTGTTCTAGATGATATCCCAGAGACGCCCGCCAACTACGAAGTTGTAACACAAAGTTACCAATGGGTCGTAACTCACGGCTGGTTATTTAGAGATCTATAATACTCACCAACATCTAAACCTCTGTGAGTCCACTCTATATCACCCTTATGGCATTCTAAAACTCTTAAATAATATTTACAAACATTTAGAAGCCATGATGACAACTGTACAATTACAATTTTGATGCTACCCATATAGAGTACCCAACTATAAATGAAAAGGAAATTCTAGACTTAAGGGAATTCATTAAGACTCATAAGCCTAGTCACCCACCGCCTAGCACAAAACAGGGTCAAGAAGAAACCTCTTCATTTTTAAAATCCACTAACCCTGTCTACACTAATGTTGCTAGTAAACTACTTAGCCCCTATCCTACCTCGCAACCTACTAACACCTCTTAGGGCCGAATGCATCTTTTCATCTTTTTATCATCCTGAGACTCATTTTCCCACTAACACTCTTGCCCCTAAGGTACGGGCAACTACCCCATCTCGACTACGGCACGCTCAAGAGGCACGCTCAAGAGGTAAGACATACTACACCAAAAGATAATCTTCAATCATTTACTGATGACACAGTTTTGGATGATTTGACAACTGTAGAATACGAGAGACTTATCAGAGCAAGCAATCTGCTTTTGAAGCCCAAACTAATGTCCAAAGAACTAATGCAAATTATTCCTTTTGAGCCTGCCCGACGGATCATGCCGGATGCATACTCAGAGGTCACTTCAACAAGGCAACATAATGTACCATACCCTCTCCGTGCACCACGACCTAATCTTGAGGAATTGCTTCCATTGGCAGGAGAGGGTACTTTATGGGCAAACGTGGCCAGGCACACAAAGCTCGCCAACCCACAATTGGCGGACTTACTGGAGATCCAAATGTCACTTTTATGATCAACTACTATTTTCGTAGGTGGAGAAAAGCAAACCTTGTACACACCAGATGCGGCTATGCTACCATCACCACTACTGAAGAGCACCCCCGCCTAGAGGATTACGGACTTCAACCCTAATGGAGAAAGGAGTACCTTGAGATTCCCGAATATAGCCAGGTGTACATGATAACGCCACCCACATTGCGGGTCAATCCATTGTACATGCCAATCAAGAGACGATGGACTCTGCTAGAGTTTCACAAAGCCAAAAGACGTGACTCTCATGTGTGCTACAATTTCCTAATCTTTGTACCAGCAACTTTTGGCCACACACAAGAACAAAGACAACAGTTAGTGACATGGATCCAGGCATGGCGGCGTAGCATTGCCGACCCCACCATTGTAGCCAGTGTCAGATTTTTGAAGCTAGTGGTGGTCCTCATAGACCAACCAAAGGAACATTATGATGGTCATGAAGCATACAACTTAAGGTTCGACATGAACCAAGGCCCATCAGATTGAGGGATCATGCTTTATTACCACCGTCTTCATTGTCTTCCAGGCTACATGCACGTCACATTTGAAGATGTGGTGGATACTGGATTTTGGAGATCCCATTCAACCTTTACGAACACTTAAAAAGCTCCAATCTAGGAGGAATTTTTACCGACATGAGTTCGGTGACTAGGTCTTCTGACCTAGGTAACAGGTTCTGAGGACAAAACTTACATTAGGAAGGGGGGGATGTTAATCCCATTTTGGATTAACAAACATGGTCCTCAATTGAGGACATTAATAAGTGTCATGTTATGAAATGGTGTCGGACCTCTGAGGTAGCTAGCTACGTGGCCAAAAAGGCTGGTAGCGAGATTGGTTTGGTGAGACTAGTAGCTAGCTTGGTTGGTGAGACTTGGTTTCCATTGAGTTGCAATGTGACGATGTATCATTGGTCCCTCTAGTATAGGTCCTTGTACAATGCTAAATTGTATTCCGATCGAAGGTCCTAAGGTCAGTGTATGCTGGTACATGTACCTAGTTTGATAGATACACTATCGTCTATTTTGGCCTCTAATACATGCCCAGATCATAAAGTGCATGTGATTATAGGGTGTAGGAAAGTCCTACAAATACCCCAAACAAGTTTGAATTTTTGTTTGTTTTTTGGAAAAAAAATAGATTGGCCAAAGTTTTTCTGAAACACATGTTTTTTGTTTCTTAACCCCTCTGGCACTAGAAATAGTGTATTTTTTCTGGGTGAGTCACAGGCACTGGCTCCCATAGTTAAACTCCTTAACGGTTTTACTTTTTACTTTTTACTTTTTGGTTTCACCAAAAAGAGGGTTTTCCTAGAATCTTTGACTTGGGACCTACATGCATTAAATGCATCCAACCACACAAAACAGACTTTTGGAAATTTGTGGCTAGTGGCCTAAAAGCCTGCACGCATTAAATGTGGCTAGCCAATCGAGATGCCCTGAATTAGGGAGAGGATTAAGTGTAATTAACCCGTGTTAATTACAAAAATGTAAAAAAAATGCAAAAAATCACAACAAAATTCTGTGTGTGCCAAATTCTACTGTAATTTTTGTTATTAACTCAATTTCTCCGCATGAGGAGTCGAAATTGGGATAAACTCTATGCTAGGAAACCGATTCTATGGTCAATTTTACCTAATTCTTTCAATTTATGCTCAAATAAATATTTTAGATTTTGAAATTGAAAGAACATGCAAAAACCAAAAAATGCAAAAATGGATATGTAATTGAAATGTGGAAGAAGAATTAATCAAAATGAACTAATTGCAGCACTCGCCAAAAATGAAAAACAAGTAGAATTTGAACAATATGTAGGAAATTGCAAAAAATGTAGAAATCAACCAGAATGCAAACAATGCCACAAAATGGACACATTTCCATCTAAGATCATAACCCGAGGCATGCTTTTTACTCCCTCTTAGAAGATTTAGGAAGTGTGGAGATATTCTGGGAAAAGTGAAGAGGTGGAGAGAATCAAGCAAAGAGGTGGAGTGAATCAAGGAGAAATCAGTGAGATTAGATGCTTGGATGTAAACTCTATAAATTGAGGCATTGGCCTAATGAGAATTTGCTGGTTTTTGATTATCCATGCCTACATTAAGCTATTTGCTAATTACATCTTAATTATTTGCCAATCACTTTGTTAATGATGTTGATTCTAGTATTTGATCCACCATAGCTCATCACATTGCTCTAATTTCAACATGGTATCAGAGCCATGCCTAGAATCCATCATTTTGTGAGCCCATTATCTTGCTAATCATTTTACTAATTAGTATTAGGAGCTAATTATAATTTTCCCTCTTTTTTTCAACTCACCTCTATAACCCCAGCCAGTGGAGGAGTTCATTCTCCTTGCACACTTAAAATTAGGCCAAGCCCTTTTAGGTACTTAAACTAGACTCAAGGGGCTACAAGCATCTCAAAATTAGGCCAAGCCCTTTTAAACTAGACTCAAGGGGCTACAAGCATCTCAAAGGAATTGAAGCGAATCAGTGCAACGCCGGCGCGGCAGCACATTTTGCAGGCGCCATTTTTTAGAAGGGGATTTGAGATTTCTTCCAGCTCAGTTACAATGGCTCTAATTACTCTTAGCCCAAGGTGTTTTCAAGCATGCTCTATAAGCTGGAAGACAGAATTCAATTTCATCAAGTCTATAGTGAGATCCAAGCTCTTCATCAAATCTGCAGGTGACTTTGGTAAAACAGAGATTAAGCTTTCAATATTTGGTCAAATCTTGTGTTTCTTGGCTTAATCCTCTACTAGACTCATTGCTATTGATGGCGTTGAAAGCATTTGAGCTCATTTGAAGTCTAAGGCACCAGATTTTGACTCCCCGCATACTCTGTTTTCTGCACACAAAATAGTGGATTAATTTGCTAATCAGTGTGATTAATCAATGCTAATCACTATATTTTAGTATAATTGAGGGTTCAAATTAACCATTAGGTATTTGATACAGATCCCTATAACTTCATATTGCAATTCAGAGTTGGTTTGATACTCCAACCATTCCGTACAAATTGGTTACCCTTGATTTAATGTAATTTCTGGTGATTTTATGCTGATAAATTTATTGTAATCATCTCTTAAACACCAGATTGAGTTGTAAAAGGGTAGACACTGCCCTTGAATCTTGAAATTGGATCAAGAGGTAAGACCCCCTTGACATCACCATGAGTACAGCACAAGAAATAGCCAAATTTAATGGGGAGCAGTTTTACACATGGCAGACAAAAACCATGTATTTGCTCATGAGGAAAAATCTATGGGGGTTCATATACCTCTCATATGGTATGAACCTTCGAATTCCTTATTCTATACCCCCATGTAATATGGTACTTAACAAATTATCATGGAAAAACGTAAGGGAATCAATCCTTTACACAATCTAACCTATGATAGCAATTTCATAATCTTAGTATCGTCTTGTAGAATACCTCTATTCATCATGCACATTACTTCACATAAATCTTGCACCAATCCTCTTCTATTTACTCATAGAAATACTTGTTGAGTTTGATTATCTTTAACCCTGTTATCTCTATTTCTTGACCTAATTTCTGCTCTAGCTCACGATTCCTTGTAGCCAGGGGTGGGCTTGACATTCCTCTTGAATTAGGAGACCTCTTCTTGATTAACATGGAAGGACTCATATCCTTCTCGACACTTTCTATATTAAAAAAAACTTTATCATAGTCTCTGGTTATAATTATAGCTTCTGAAATAGAGGATGGTTTCACATTCTTGATGAGGTTATTCAAAGGTAGATTAAGCTTCCAAATGAATCGATGGAGAAGAGTTACCTCATCCATCTCTGGAGTAAATCGGAGAAGTTTAACAAAAGTTTGGTGGTATTCTTTTAGGGTCTTCCCTTCTTGGGTTAGCTCCAAAAAAATTCATTCATTTTATCCTCTCAAAATCCTAGATGACAAAACCTTTCACGAAGGTGTAATTTCATGGCATCTCATAAAACTGATTCGAGCTCTAGTGGTTAGATTGATAATAGTGCTTCCAACTAATTCGGCATTTCTTACGATTTTTAGATGAGCAAGGGTAAACTTGCTTCTTTCATTGTATCCATGAAAAGCTTAAAACTATCAAATACTTATCATAGCGCCACATCTAAAGGCACTCTGGATAAATATATGTGAGATCTTCATTTTTTGAGAATTACACATCTGGTGCCTTGGGATTGACACATTCAAAGATTATCAGGATTAACATATTTGAGATGATTAGTTTTATGAAAATTACACATCTAGTATCTTGGGATTAACACATCTAAGAGCATGATCCTCTGGGAATTACACATCCGAAGTTAGACCCATGTCTGTCTGAGATGGGTTCAAGATCTTGGACGATTGTCCTAGTGTAAAGCATCTAATGGATGCCAACTATTCAAATCTTAATGGAGTTATAATCTTAATAATTTATAATATGCAAGTTAATGAGATATCCTGAAAATTTCTCTAAACAAAGTTTCGGTCTATCCTTCTAGTCATTCAGTCTCTCACTAGTTTCTTAATTGGATCACTCTATGTTTTTCCTTATAAAAGGTTTTCTCCCCAATCTTATTTCTCAAATTTATTGTACAAATATCTTGCGTGTGCACCCCCAAGATACAAGAACAATTTCATAGGATGATTGTCTCAACATGTGAGGATATTCAAACAACTTCTATGGCCAGTAGAGATGATTGATTTGTCCTCATATGATAAACAATCACTTGTTTTAATCCCTTGACAGTTAACCTTTGAAAAACAAATCCTAGGAACTAAGATCGGCTCTGATACCACTTGTAAGGTTCCCCCCCTTCCAAAATAGGGAAAACACTTAAGATAGTCCACTAAGTCTTAACTTGGAGAAAATTTCTTACTCATCGACACCTTGACCGTACAGAGATTCAAGGATACGATTCATAGGTAAGACCTAATTCTATCCCGCAGGGAGAGCGTGGTCTTCTAAAAATCAAATCACCCATAGGGTGATTGATCATAAATTGGGCAACTACAAGACTTAATTTCTAGAGGCAACGCTTTTTCCTCATCCATGCAAGGCACAGCCGCCGCCGCTGGCCTAGTCTTTTAAAATAGAATTGTCCGAGAACCTATTTATCTAACGTAGGGCTTTCACTTAATATGTTGGAAAGCTACCCGACTAATCGGGTCCACCCGTCCGTAGGATGGTGCCGTCCGGGCATTCCATCCTCCCACTTTCCACCCTACTCACGCGTCAATTTGTTTTCTAATTAATCCTACCACACTGTTTGACATAAATAAACATGTTCCTTAATTAAGGCCCTTTTCACAAGGTTTATTTTAAAACAGCCTTCTTCCACAGTACAATAATACCAAGATAAGATTTAAAAGTAAAGCTTATACATGAATCAATTTCATACAAGCCAAACCGGCTCTCTTATTCTTTTCCTTTATACCGTCGATGATCTAGAATTCGGCCTTCCAGCCTCTACATGCTGGGAAAAACCCTATGGGACCATACACCTCATCGTCGGCCGCTATGGCGAGGACTCAAGCCGGCCTGTCTCCCTCTCAGGCTCCATCGCTCGATCCTCCCGCCTCTCAGAGGGATGTCTGCGCACTAGGGTGGGCTAATTCACCGCACTAGCCTGGGCCCTCAGAACTAGGCAGCATCACAATCACTCGCCTCAATCGGTGAACCTCATTCTCCAAATGGTATGAGGGATACCATGGGCCAACACTGGGCCTTACTAATGTCTCCACCGTCTGGCTACACAAGCACAAGGACGGGACAGCATCAAGGCAGGGAGAAGTTGTACCTGTACCTTAATTTAACCAAGATAACAATCCATTTACTCAACTAAACCATAGGACTAGAATACATGTTACCTTCGTAAGAAAACAATCCTTTTTCACAAAGATTTTAGCATTTCAACTTGAGATTGCGACGATAAGATATTCTTTATTAAGGCATATGCTATTGTTTAAAAGAATACAAACTTTAAATAGTAAATTAATCAAATAGATCACTATTAACAATTAATAGAGAAGCCGGGGCCATACCTCAACCCCTAAGAAAATGATATGTAATTGAAAAACAAAATATGTATATACCTTGTAGAAATTTGTTGTTTATCGTTGCCTTTGCTCGTACAAGAGCTTTAGAACTTGACATATGAGAATAGAGTCTTCTCATACCTTGTCTTATGATTGAAATCATCCAATCATCCCCAAGCTTTATCTCCTCTTACTCGTACTGTGACTCTTTTCTCTTTCTAAGGTCTATGGCAAAATAGCCTTCTCTTACAGGACTACGGCATACTATTCTTTCTCTAAAAGAAAAGCTATGGAGTTTTGATCTCTTCCTCCGAAAGACCATAGCAATCTAAGATTCTTTTCTAAGATATTAATGGAGTTATAATCTTAATAATTTATAATATGCAAGTTAATGAGATATCCTGAAAATTTCTCTAAACAAAGTTTCGGTCTATCCTTCTAGTCATTCAGTCTCTCACTAGTTTCTTAATTGGATCACTCTATGTTTTTCCTTACAAAAGGTTTTCTCCCCAATCTTATTTCTCAAATTTATTGTACAAATATCTTGCGTGTGCACCCCCAAGATACAAGAACAATTTCATAGGATGATTGTCTCAACATGTGAGGATATTCAAACAACTTCTATGGCCAGTAGAGATGATTGATTTGTCCTCATATGATAAACAATCACTTGTTTTAATCCCTTGACAGTTAACCTTTGAAAAATAAATCCTAGGAACTAAGATCGGCTCTGATACCACTTGTAAGGTTCCCCCCTTCCAAAATAGGGGAAACACTTAAGATAGTCCACTAAGTCTTAACTTGGAGAAAATTTCCTACTCATCGACACCTTGACCGTACAGAGATTCAAGGATACGATTCATAGGTAAGACCTAATTCTATCCCGCAGGGGGAACGTGGTCTTCTAAAAATCAAATCACCCATAGGGTAATTGATCATAAATTGGGCAACTACAAGACTTGATTTCTAGAGGCAACGCTTTTTCCTCATCCATGCAAGGCACAGCCGCCGCCGGCTGGCCTAGTCTTTTAAAATAGAATTGTCCGAGAACCTATTTATCTAACGTAGGGCTTTCACTTAATATGTTGGAAAGCTACCCGACTAATTGGGTCTACCCGTCCGTAGGATGGTGCCGTCGGGGCATTCCATCCTCCCACTTTCCACCCTACTCACGCGTCAATTTGTTTTCTAATTAATCCTACCACACTGTTTGACATAAATAAACATGTTCCTTAATTAAGGCCCTTTTCACAAGGTTTATTTTAAAACAGCCTTTTTCCACAGTACAATAATACCAAGATAAGATTTAAAAGCAAAGCTTATACATGAATCAATTTCATACAAGCCAAATCGGCTCTCTTATTCTTTTCCTTTATACCGCCGATGATCTAGAATTCGGCCTTCCAGCCTCTACATGCTGGGAAAAACCCTACGGGACCATACACCTCATCGTCGGCCGCTGGCGAGGACTCAAGCTGGCCTGTCGCCCTCTCAGGCTCCATCGCTCGATCCTCCCGCCCCTCAGAGGGTGTCTGCGCACTAGGGTGGGCTAATTCACCGCACTAGCCTGGGCCCTCAGAACTAGGCAGCATCACAATCACTCGCCTCAATCGGCGAACCTCATTCTCCCAATGGTATGAGGGATACCATGGGCCAACTCCGGGCCTTACTAATGTCTCCACCGTCCGGCTACACAAGCACAAGGACGGGGCAGTGTCAAGGCAGGGAGAAGTTGTACCTGTACCTTAATTTAACCAAGATAACAATCCATTTACTCAACTAAACCATAGGACTAGAATACATGTTACCTTCTTAAGAAAACAATCCTTTTCACAAAGATTTTAGCATTTCAACTTGAGATTGCGACGATAAGACATTCTTTATTAAGGCATATGCTATTGTTTAAAAGAATATAAACTTTAAATAGTAAATTAATCAAATAGATCACTATTAACACTTAATAGAGAAGCCGGGGCCATACCTCAACCCCTAAGAAAATGATATGTAATTGAAAAACAAAATATGTATATACCTTAATAGAGAAGCCGGGGCCATACCTCAACCCCTAAGAAAATGATATGTAATTGAAAAACAAAATATGTATATACCTTGTAGAAATTTGTCGTTTATCGTTGCCTTTGCTCGTACAAGAGCTTTAGAACTTGACATATGAGAATAGAGTCTTCTCATACCTTGTCTTATGATTGAAATCATCCAATCATCCCCCCCAAGCTTTATCTCCTCTTACTCGTACTGTGACTCTTCTCTCTTTCTAAGGTCTATGGCAAAATAACCTTCTCTTACTACAGGACTACGGCATACTATTCTTTCTCTAAAAGAAAAACTATGGAGTTTTGGTCTCTTCCTCCGAAAGACCATAGCAATCTAAGATTCTTTTCTAAGATATTAGATAGGAATGAAGGGATATATACATCTCAAACTCTAGGATTACCTTGAGACTACTTGCTGCCTTCTCACAGTTTTCTCTGTGTAGAGACCTTGATAGAAACAGCAAATTGTTTCGGCCATAACTCTCTGATAAAAATTCAGAATATAGTCATATAGCCAGTCAAAAGAACGGGAAGGCATCTGGTCTACAAGTTGTTATAGGCAGAATAGGCAAAAAAGTCTGTATATAGCCACAAACGCGCCATCTTTAGAAACGCATTGTTTTTCTACATTTTTAGTATGCATGGACTCTAAATGTGTAAAAGTACTCTAAATATGACCTCTTATCACTTAAATTCGAAATTCTATTTTTGGGGATACTTATCTCTTAATAGAACTATTCTTATGTTCTTATTTCTTTTGAATTTTTAGAGCTAATATTTTTATTCTAACACTTTTCTAATGTTTCTAGCCTTGTTGTCTCACTCTTCTCTAATTACACTCTCTTTCCTTATTGAATTCTATATTAAAAGAGACACATACATACATGGCTTGGGAGGGACCTTACATGGCCTGGTGATTGTCATGGTGATTGTCATGTAGATCAAGCTTCCTGCTATGCGCCTATACATAGTAGGATCCTCCAAAATCTCTCTTGAATCTGCACTCAACTTGCCATTCTGATCCAATGGCACTGAGATAGGCTTACAACCCGTCATACCATACTTGGACAACATGTCCAAGCCATACTGTCTCTTCAGTAATCCAATACCATGTAGTGACCTAATCACCTCAATGCCCAAGAAATATCTGAGCTCCCCCAGATCTTTCATCTCAAACTTCTATCTAAGCAAGATCTTTACATCAAAGATCTCTGCATCATGGTCCCCCGTAATGACAACAAGCACAACCCCTCTATCACTGTGTCTCACATACAGCGAGAAATCTGCATTGGCTATATGAAAGCCAATAGTGACAAGATATTCAAAAATCTTGTCAGACCATGCTCTTGGTGCTTTTTTTAAGCCATACAAGGCTTTCTTCAACTTGCGAACATGATCGCGGTGACTCACATCCTCATCATAACCAGGTGGCTGCAACATATACACCTCTTCTTGCAAATCCCCATGCAAGAATGCATTCTTTACATCCATATGATGTAAAGACCATTATTTTGACGGAGCCCACTGCTATCATAACTCTCACTATTGCCATCTTGGCAACTAGGCTGAAAGTTTTCTCATAATCAATGCCATATGTCTGCGCATATCCTTTGGCTACCAATCTAGCCTTGTACTTGCTTATGCTTCCATCATTGTTATGTGTTACTTTGTACACCCACTTGCATCCAATGGCTTTCTTGCCTTCGAGCAATTGCACTAAATCCTAAGTCTCATTTCCATGTAGTGCATCCATCTCCTCATCCATAGCTTTCTCCCAACACACATTTCCAATAGCCTCATCAATGCATGTGGGCTCTACAACCTGCACAACTTTTGCCATGTATGCATAGTGATGTGCCACATAACTATCATAGGTAAACCTCTGGCGACACAGGATTCTTTACTCTCCCAGATCTTCGCAGCTTTGCATTCATGGCTTCCATAGCCTTCTTTACACCAGGTGTTCTTATAGCTGGTATCCCAAGATCCTCATCAAGGCTCATCTCTGAGCCACTAGACTCTCCATCAACATGAGAATGCCCTGCAGAAATGTCAGGCATACTAAGGGGCTCAACCACTTTCTCTTTGCATTTATGTGATGTACTAATCACATTTGCAGGACTGGTATTATGACGCAGCCTACCACTCCATGGTCTATCAACTGAACCACTAGATGAGGACTCTCCTGGTCCACTCAAAGGCTGTGATTGCTGACTTGTATTCTATGCAACCACATTTCCACTCACATCAGCCCCAAACAACTTCTTTTTCAGCAGCATACCAGCTACTCATCTCATCAGCAGCATACCAGCTACTCATCTCATCAAAAACAACATCCCTGCTTACCCTCAACTCACGTGTAGCAGGGCTATAACACCTGTATCCCTTTTGCTCAAGGGAATACCCAATAAACACACATTTTTTAGCTTTTGGATCCAACTTAGTTCTTAGCTCATCTGGCACATGCACATATGCAATGCAATGCATCCAAAGACTTTCAGATGAGACAAATCAGGTTTTCTGCCAGTAAACCTCTCCTCTGGAGTTACATCATGTATGGCTATAGTTGGAGTCCTGTTCATGATGTAAACTGCTGTAGAAACAGCCTCAGCCCAATAGCTATGCGGCATATTCTTCTCTCCCATCAATGCTCGTGCAATCTCAGCAATGTGCTTGTTTTTCTGCTCACAGCAACTCCATTTTGCTGCGAAGTGTATCTGCATGTAAACTATCTTTGAATACCATTCTCTTGCAAAAATTCAGAGAACTTATTGGAGAAGTTACTCTCCCCCTCCATTTGACCTTAGGCACTTTACATGTTTCCCTATTTGCTTTTCAACCATAACTCTGAAATTCTGAAAATGAGTGAACACCTCACTCTTCTCCTTCATGAAGTATACCCACACAACCTTGCTCAATCATCTGGCCAATTGAAACCAGATTCTTTGTTATGTTCGGAACATGAAGTACATCTGCAAGGTACTTCACTTTGCCATCCTGCAGCATAGACAATGGCACATCTCCAACATGGGCAATTGGATGAGCAGTGTGATCCCCTGTTTCCACAAAACCTGGTCTTTCAAGGTTTTTCATCTCCTTGAATCACTCCCCATGACTTGTCATGTGGTTCGAAGTACCTGAATCAACATACCATACATCATCTTTATGTGCTGCTTCAACATTTTCAGACATGGCATTAACGACATGCTACATAATAAACAACCTTTCTTTATCCTCATTGTTTTTGCTCAAGGATGCATAGTTGTTTTGCTCCAATTTTTCATTTTGCATGTCAGCCTGCTTCTTATAACAGTCTGCGTCGTGCAATTTTCCATTTTGCATGTCAGTCTGCTTCTTATAACAATCTGCCTGCACATGTCCATGCTGACCACAATAAAAGCATCCACGTGTATCATTATACTGCCTTTGCCAATTTTCACGACCTCTTTGACTCCCCTTGCCTCTGAATTGGCCTCTTCCACCTGCGTGTTGTTGTTGTTGTGAATTCTGGGACTGTTGTTGCTGCTGCTGTTGGCCATAATTCTGATTACCTGTTCGGCCACCTCCTTGGCCGTGTCCACGACCTCCTCTACCTCGTTCTCTTCCTGAACTTGTGTAGAAGGCCTGTGCTCTGAACTATTTTTGTTTTGTGAAGATTGTTGGTCTTCACCCAAGCTCTTCTCTTCTATAATCAACATAGACACCAAATCTGTGAAATTGGGAATGTTTTCCCGAGTCTAAATAGACGTCTTGAATGTCTTGTATTGTGGCCCGAGACCACATAGATAGACTGTTGGTAAATCAAACTCAAGAGGACTAAAATGTATAGGGGTGATAGCATCAGTTCACATGGTGAACATAGGAATAGAGGTGTGCTTAAGAGTGTGTCTATCTATTGCTTCCGTTGCTCCATTTCAACATGGTATCAGAGCATTAGTGTAGGTATGTTTCCTCAGGCCTTCCGCATCATTTCCACTCCAAATCGCTTGTAGTTCATCAGGTCGTTAGCCTTTAATCGTTAATCGTTGCAGTTAGGTACACTAATCACACTTCACATAGCTTTCCTGAAATTGTGGATCTGGATACAGGCATGCTACTCCACATGCTGCTGGAAAGCACCATCCTAGCAAGCTCACCATCAATACCACCAATCATGAGGCCACCACGCGTCATCCATCTGATTGTCAGTAGCAGACTTCAGCGACAGCAGTAGCCTGACATCGTGCTTTTGACAGTAGCTGGGCGACTTCAAAACGCAGCTGGGCGGCTTCACAAGAGCTGGGCGACTTCAAAACGCAGCTGGGCGACTTCACAACAGCTGGGTGACGTCTAGGAGCAGTTGGGCAACTTCAAAACAAAGGCATTCAGCACGTATGAACTTCAGAAGCTGAGCATTCAGCCTGCAAATGGAGAAAAACCAGTCGTAATGCTGTTCCTGCTTCTTCCCTCCAGCAGGGCGACCTCATTTGCTGCCCATCCATGCCCTTGAAGTCAAACAGTGGACTGATCTTCAAAAGAGAGAAGTAATGCTGTTCTTGAGTATGTCATTGCATTTGGAAATTACTGCTGTATCAAGTTCTTTTCAAATGACAAGCTCCTGCTGTTCATCTAATGAGGCATATGTAAAGAAGACCAACTCAAAAAGGCAAGCCAAGTATCAAGTCAAGAAGACACCAGCCAAAAGACTCTGGGAGTATCACACAAAGGGAAAAAAACCGTTCGGATATCACTATGCCAAAAGTCTTGGTTTCTCAGAGTTCCTTGCTATGAACATGCATTTGTATGAGGATGGTGATTTCTTGTGCCCCCAAGAAGACTAGTTCTTTCTGTTAATTCTTGGGTGTTTGTTAGGAGCTTTAGACATTGTTTTCTTGTTTTTTTTCTGGTCAAGATACCTTCAAAGGATAATGATTTGAGCTTTAAGTTCTCTGGAACTTCATTTCATACATGGCAAAGGGAAATACAAATATAATGACACTATCATTTGTGACTTCTGCCACAAGCCAGGCCACAAAGAGAAGGACTGTTTCTCAAGGAAGAAAGCTCAAAGGGCCTATCTCATGTGCATCACCGACAATGAAGAACATGCTGAAGAAGAACAAGAGCATCAAGAGGAAGTACACGAGAATCTCAGCATGGAAGTGAAGAAGAAGGGGGTCTCCAATACTCCTTCAACTTCTTTCATAGCATCTCATAAAACTGATTCGAGCTCTAGTGGTTAGATTGATAATAGTGCTTCCAACTAATTCGGCATTTCTTACGATTTTTAGATGAGCAAGGGTAAACTTGCTTCTTTCATTGTATCCATGAAAAGCTCAAAACTATCAAATACTTATCATAGCGCCACATCTAAAGGCACTCTGGATTAATATATGTGAGATCTTCATTTTTTGAGAATTACACATCTGGTGCCTTGGGATTGACACATTCAAAGATTATCAGGATTAACATATCTGAGATGATTAGTTTTCTGAAAATTACACATCTAGTATCTTGGGATTAACACATCTAAGAGCATGATCCTCTCGGAATTACACATCCGAAGTTAGACCCATGTCTGTCTGAGATGGGTTCAAGATCTTGGATGATTGTCCTAGTGTAAAGCATCTAATGGATGTCATTCACATGTCAACTATTCAAATCTTAATGGAGTTATAATCTTAATAATTTATAATATGCAAGTTAATGAGATATCCTGAAAATTTCTCTAAACAAAGTTTCGGTCTATCCTTCTAGTCATTCAGTCTCTCACTAGTTTCTTAATTGGATCACTCTATGTTTTTCCTTACAAAAGGTTTTCTCCCCAATCTTATTTCTCAAATTTATTGTACAAATATCTTGCGTGTGCACCCCCAAGATACAAGAACAATTTCATAGGATGATTGTCTCAACATGTGAGGATATTCAAACAACTTCTATGGCCAGTAGAGATGATTGATTTGTCCTCATATGATAAACAATCACTTGTTTTAATCCCTTGACAGTTAACCTTTGAAAAACAAATCCTAGGAACTAAGATCGGCTCTGATACCACTTGTAAGGTTCCCCCCTTCCAAAATAGGGGAAACACTTAAGATAGTCCACTAAGTCTTAACTTGGAGAAAATTTCCTACTCATTGACACCTTGACCGTACAGAGATTCAAGGATACGATTCATAGGTAAGACCTAATTCTATCCCGCAGGGGGAACGTGGTCTTCTAAAAATCAAATCACCCATAGGGTAATTGATCATAAATTGGGCAACTACAAGACTTGATTTCTAGAGGCAACGCTTTTTCCTCATCCATGCAAGGCACAGCCGCCGCCACTGGCCTAGTCTTTTAAAATAGAATTGTCCGAGAACCTATTTATCTAACGTAGGGCTTTCACTTAATATGTTGGAAAGCTACCCGACTAATTGGGTCTACCCGTCCGTAGGATGGTGCCGTCGGGGCATTCCATCCTCCCACTTTCCACCCTACTCACGCGTCAATTTGTTTTCTAATTAATCCTACCACACTGTTTGACATAAATAAACATGTTCCTTAATTAAGGCCCTTTTCACAAGGTTTATTTTAAAACAGCCTTTTTCCATAGTACAATAATACCAAGATAAGATTTAAAAGCAAAGCTTATACATGAATCAATTTCATACAAGCCAAATCGGCTCTCTTATTCTTTTCCTTTATACCACCGATGATCTAGAATTCGGCCTTCCAGCCTCTACATGCTGGGAAAAACCCTACGGGACCATACACCTCATCGTCGGCCGCTGGCGAGGACTCAAGCTAGCCTGTCGCCCTCTCAGGCTCCATCGCTCGATCCTCCCGCCCCTCAGAGGGTGTCTGCACACTAGGGTGGGCTAATTCACCGCACTAGCCTGGGCCCTCAGAACTAGGCAGCATCACAATCACTTGCCTCAATCGGCGAACCTCATTCTCCCAATGGTATGAGGGATACCATGGGCCAACTCCGGGTCTTACTAATGTCTCCACCGTCCGGCTACACAAGCACAAGGACGGGGCAGCGTCAAGGCAGGGAGAAGTTGTACCTGTACCTTAATTTAACCAAGATAACAATCCATTTACTCAACTAAACCATAGGACTAGAATACATGTTACCTTCTTAAGAAAACAATCCTTTTCACAAAGATTTTAGCATTTCAACTTGAGATTGCGACGATAAGACATTCTTTATTAAGGCATATACTATTGTTTAAAAGAATATAAACTTTAAATAGTAAATTAATCAAATAGATCACTATTAACACTTAATAGAGAAGCCGGGCCATATCTCAACCCCTAAGAAAATGATATGTAATTAAAAAACAAAATATGTATATACCTTAATAGAGAAGCCGGGGCCATACCTCAACCCCTAAGAAAATGATATGTAATTGAAAAACAAAATATGTATATACCTTGTAGAAATTTGTCGTTTATCGTTGCCTTTGCTCGTACAAGAGCTTTAGAACTTGACATATGAGAATAGAGTCTTCTCATACCTTGTCTTATGATTGAAATCATCCAATCATCCCCCCCAAGCTTTATCTCCTCTTACTCGTACTGTGACTCTTCTCTCTTTCTAAGGTCTATGGCAAAATAACCTTCTCTTACTACAGGACTACGGCATACTATTCTTTCTCTAAAAGAAAAACTATGGAGTTTTGGTCTCTTCCTCCGAAAGACCATAGCAATCTAAGATTCTTTTCTAAGATATTAGATAGGAATGAAGGGATATATACATCTCAAACTCTAGGATTACCTTGAGACTACTTGCTGCCTTCTCACAGTTTTCTCTGTGTAGAGACCTTGATAGAAACAGCAAATTGTTTCGGCCATAACTCTCTGATAAAAACTCAGAATATGGTCATATAACCAGTCAAAAGAACGGGAAGGCATCTGGTCTACAAGCTATTGCAAGCAGAATAGGCAAAAAAGTCTGTATATAGCCACAAACGCGCCATCTTAGAAACGCATTGTTTTTCCACATTTTTAGTATGCATGGACTCTAAATGTGTAAAAGTACTCTAAATATGACCTCTTATCACTTAAATTCGAAATTCTATTTTTGGGGATACTTATCTCTTAATAGAACTATTCTGATGTTCTTATTTCTTTTGAATTTTTAGAGCTAATATTTTTATTCTAACACTTTTCTAATGTTTCTAGCCTTGTTGTCTCACTCTTCTCTAATTACACTCTCTTTCCTTATTGAATTCTATATTAAAAGAGACACATACATACATGGCTTGGGAGGGACCTTACATGGCCTGGTGATTGTCATGGTGATTGTCATGTAGATCAAGCTTCCTGCTATGCGCCTATACATAGTAGGATCCTCCAAAATCTCTCTTGAATCTGCACTCAACTTGCCATTCTGATCCAATGGCACTGAGATAGGCTTACAACCCGTCATACCATACTTGGACAACATGTCCAAGCCATACTGTCTCTTCAGTAATCCAATACCATGTAGTGACCTAATCACCTCAATGCCCAAGAAATATCTGAGCTCCCCCAGATCTTTCATCTCAAACTTCTATCTAAGCAAGATCTTTACATCAAAGATCTCTGCATCACGGTCCCCCGTAATGACAACAAGCACAACCCCTCTATCACTGTGTCTCACATACAGCGAGAAATCTGCATTGGCTATATGAAAGCCAATAGTGACAAGATATTCAAAAATCTTGTCAGACCATGCTCTTGGTGCTTTTTTTAAGCCATACAAGGCTTTCTTCAACTTGCGAACATGATCGCGGTGACTCACATCCTCATCATAACCAGGTGGCTGCAACATATACACCTCTTCCTGCAAATCCCCATGCAAGAATGCATTCTTTACATCCATATGATGTAAAGACCATTATTTTGACGGAGCCCACTGCTATCATAACTCTCACTATTGCCATCTTGGCAACTAGGCTGAAAGTTTTCTCATAATCAATGCCATATGTCTGCGCATATCCTTTGGCTACCAATCTAGCCTTGTACTTGCTTATGCTTCCATCATTGTTATGTTTTACTTTGTACACCCACTTGCATCCAATGGCTTTCTTGCCTTCGAGCAATTGCACTAAATCCTAAGTCTCATTTCCATATAGTGCATCCATCTCCTCATCCATAGCTTTCTCCCAACACACATTTCCAATAGCCTCATCAATGCATGTGGGCTCTACAACCTGCACAACTTTTGCCATGTATGCATAGTGATGTGCCACATAACCATCATAGGTAAACCTCTGGCGACACAGGATTCTTTACTCTCCCAGATCTTCGCAGCTTTGCATTCATGGCTTCCATAGCCTTCTTTACACCAGGTGTTCTTATAGCTGGTATCCCAAGATCCTCATCAAGGCTCATCTCTGAGCCACTAGACTCTCCATCAACATGAGAATGCCCTGCAGAAATGTCAGGCATACTAAGGGGCTCAACCACTTTCTCTTTGCATTTATGTGATGTACTAATCACATTTGCAGGACTGGTATTATGACGCAGCCTACCACTCCATGGTCTATCAACTGAACCACTAGATGAGGACTCTCCTGGTCCACTCAAAGGCTGTGATTGCTGACTTGTATTCTATGCAACCACATTTCCACTCACATCAGCCCCAAACAACTTCTTTTTCAGCAGCATACCAGCTACTCATCTCATCAGCAGCATACCAGCTACTCATCTCATCAAAAACAACATCCCTGCTTACCCTCAACTCACGTGTAGCAGGGCTATAACACCTGTATCCCTTTTGCTCAAGGGAATACCCAATAAACACACATTTTTCAGCTTTTGGATCCAACTTAGTTCTTAGCTCATCTGGCACATGCACATATGCAATGCAATGCATCCAAAGACTTTCAGATGAGACAAATCAGGTTTTCTGCCAGTAAACCTCTCCTCTGGAGTTACATCATGTATGGCTATAGTTGGAGTCCTGTTCATGATGTAAACTGCTGTAGTAACAGCCTCAGCCCAATAGCTATGCGGCATATTCTTCTCTCCCATCAATGCTCGTGCAATCTCAGCAATGTGCTTGTTTTTCTGCTCACAGCAACTCCATTTTGCTGCGAAGTGTATCTGCATGTAAACTATCTTTGAATACCATTCTCTTGCAAAAATTCAGAGAACTTATTGGAGAAGTTACTCTCCCCCTCCATTTGACCTTAGGCACTTTACATGTTTCCCTATTTGCTTTTCAACCATAACTCTGAAATTCTGAAAATGAGTGAACACCTCACTCTTCTCCTTCATGAAGTATACCCACACAACCTTGCTCAATCATCTGGCCAATTGAAACCAGATTCTTTGTTATGTTCGGAACATGAAGTACATCTGCAAGGTACTTCACTTTGCCATCCTGCAGCATAGACAATGGCACATCTCCAACATGGGCAATTGGATGAGCAGTGTGATCCCCTGTTTCCACAAAACCTGGTCTTTCAAGGTTTTTCATCTCCTTGAATCACTCCCCATGACTTGTCATGTGGTTCGAAGTACCTGAATCAACATACCATACATCATCTTTATGTGCTGCTTCAACATTTTCAGACATGGCATTAACGACATGCTACATAATAAACAACCTTTCTTTATCCTCATTGTTTTTGCTCAAGGATGCATAGTTGTTTTGCTCCAATTTTTCATTTTGCATGTCAGCCTGCTTCTTATAACAGTCTGCGTCGTGCAATTTTCCATTTTGCATGTCAGTCTGCTTCTTATAACAATCTGCCTGCACATGTCCATGCTGACCACAATAAAAGCATCCACGTGTATCATTATACTGCCTTTGCCAATTTTCACGACCTCTTTGACTCCCCTTGCCTCTGAATTGGCCTCTTCCACCTGCGTGTTGTTGTTGTTGTGAATTCTGGGACTGTTGTTGCTGCTGCTGTTGGCCATAATTCTGATTACCTGTTCGGCCACCTCCTTGGCCGTGTCCACGACCTCCTCTACCTCGTTCTCTTCCTGAACTTGTGTAGAAGGCCTGTGCTCTGAACTATTTTTGTTTTGTGAAGATTGTTGGTCTTCACCCAAGCTCTTCTCTTCTATAATCAACATAGACACCAAATCTGTGAAATTGGGAATGTTTTCCCGAGTCTAAATAGACGTCTTGAATGTCTTGTATTGTGGCCCGAGACCACATAGATAGACTGTTGGTAAATCAAACTCAAGAGGACTAAAATGTATAGGGGTGATAGCATCAGTTCACATGGTGAACATAGGAATAGAGGTGTGCTTAAGAGTGTGTCTATCTATTGCTTCCGTTGCTCCATTTCAACATGGTATCAGAGCATTAGTGTAGGTATGTTTCCTCAGGCCTTCCGCATCATTTCCACTCCAAATCGCTTGTAGTTCATCAGGTCGTTAGCCTTTAATCGTTAATCATTGCAGTTAGGTACACTAATCACACTTCACATAGCTTTCCTGAAATTGTGGATCTGGATACAGGCATGCTACTCCACATGCTGCTGGAAAGCACCATCCTAGCAAGCTCACCATCAATACCACCAATCATGAGGCCACCACGCATCATCCATCTGATTGTCAGTAGCAGACTTCAGCGACAGCAGTAGCCTGACATCGTGCTTTTGACAGCAGCTGGGCGACTTCAAAACGCAGCTGGGCGGCTTCACAAGAGCTGGGCGACTTCAAAACACAGCTGGGCGACTTCACAACAGCTGGGTGACGTCTAGGAGCAGTTGGGCAACTTCAAAACAAAGGCATTCAGCACGGATGAACTTCAGAAGCTGAGCATTCAGCCTGCAAATGGAGAAAAACCAGTCGTAATGCTGTTCCTGCTTCTTCCCTCCAGCAGGACGACCTCATTTGCTGCCCATCCATGCCCTTGAAGTCAAACAGTGGACTGATCTTCAAAAGAGAGAAGTAATGCTGTTCTTGAGTATGTCATTGCATTTGGAAATTACTGCTGTATCAAGTTCTTTTCAAATGACAAGCTCCTGCTGTTCATCTAATGAGGCATATGTAAAGAAGACCAACTCAAAAAGGCAAGCCAAGTATCAAGTCAAGAAGACACCAGCCAAAAGACTCTGGGAGTATCAGACAAAGGAAAAAAAACCATTCGGATATCACTATGCCAAAAGTCTTGGTTTCTCAGAGTTCCTTCCTATGAACATGCATTTGTATGAGGATGGTGATTTCTTCTGCCCCCAAGAAGACTAGTTCTTTCCGTTAATTCTTGGGTGTTTGTTAGGAGCTTTAGACATTGTTTTCTTGTTTTTTTTCTGGTCAAGATGCCTTCAAAGGATAATGATTTGAGCTTCAAGTTCTCTGGAACTTCATTTCATACATGGCAAAGGGAAATACAAATATAATGACACTATCATTTGTGACTTCTGCCACAAGCCAGGCCACAAAGAGAAGGACTGTTTCTCAAGGAAGAAAGCTCAAAGGGCCTATCTCATGTGCATCACCGACAATGAAGAACATGCTGAAGAAGAACAAGAGCATCAAGAGGAAGTACACGAGAATCTCAGCATGGAAGTGAAGAAGAAGGGGGTCTCCAATACTCCTTCAACTTCTTTCATAGCATCTCATAAAACTGATTCGAGCTCTAGTGGTTAGATTGATAATAGTGCTTCCAACTAATTCGGCATTTCTTACGATTTTTAGATGAGCAAGGGTAAACTTGCTTCTTTCATTGTATCCATGAAAAGCTCAAAACTATCAAATACTTATCATAGCGCCACATCTAAAGGCACTCTGGATTAATATATGTGAGATCTTCATTTTTTGAGAATTACACATCTGGTGCCTTGGGATTGACACATTCAAAGATTATCAGGATTAACATATCTGAGATGATTAGTTTTCTGAAAATTACACATCTAGTATCTTGGGATTAACACATCTAAGAGCATGATCCTCTCGGAATTACACATCCGAAGTTAGACCCATGTCTGTCTGAGATGGGTTCAAGATCTTGGATGATTGTCCTAGTGTAAAGCATCTAATGGATGTCATTCACATGTCAACTATTCAAATCTTAATGGAGTTATAATCTTAATAATTTATAATATGCAAGTTAATGAGATATCCTGAAAATTTCTCTAAACAAAGTTTCGGTCTATCCTTCTAGTCATTCAGTCTCTCACTAGTTTCTTAATTGGATCACTCTATGTTTTTCCTTACAAAAGGTTTTCTCCCCAATCTTATTTCTCAAATTTATTGTACAAATATCTTGCGTGTGTACCCCCAAGATACAAGAACAATTTCATAGGATGATTGTCTCAACATGTGAGGATATTCAAACAACTTCTATGGCCAGTAGAGATGATTGATTTGTCCTCATATGATAAACAATCACTTGTTTTAATCCCTTGACAGTTAACCTTTGAAAAATAAATCCTAGGAACTAAGATCGGCTCTGATACCACTTGTAAGGTTCCCCCCTTCCAAAATAGGGGAAACACTTAAGATAGTCCACTAAGTCTTAACTTGGAGAAAATTTCCTACTCATCGACACCTTGACCGTACAGAGATTCAAGGATACGATTCATAGGTAAGACCTAATTCTATCCCGCAGGGGGAACGTGGTCTTCTAAAAATCAAATCACCCATAGGGTAATTGATCATAAATTGGGCAACTACAAGACTTGATTTCTAGAGGCAACGCTTTTTCCTCATCCATGCAAGGCACAGCCGCCGCCGCTGGCCTAGTCTTTTAAAATAGAATTGTCCGAGAACCTATTTATCTAACGTAGGGCTTTCACTTAATATGTTGGAAAGCTACCCGACTAATTGGGTCTACCCGTCCGTAGGATGGTGCCGTCGGGGCATTCCATCCTCCCACTTTCCACCCTACTCACGCGTCAATTTGTTTTCTAATTAATCCTACCACACTGTTTGACATAAATAAACATGTTCCTTAATTAAGGCCCTTTTCACAAGGTTTATTTTAAAACAGCCTTTTTCCACAGTACAATAATACCAAGATAAGATTTAAAAGCAAAGCTTATACATGAATCAATTTCATACAAGCCAAATCGGCTCTCTTATTCTTTTCCTTTATACCGCCGATGATCTAGAATTCGGCCTTCCAGCCTCTACATGCTGGGAAAAACCCTACGGGACCATACACCTCATCGTCGGCTGCTGGCGAGGACTCAAGCTGGCCTGTCGCCCTCTCAGGCTCCATCGCTCGATCCTCCCGCCCCTCAGAGGGTGTCTGCGCACTAGGGTGGGCTAATTCACCGCACTAGCCTGGGCCCTCAGAACTAGGCAGCATCACAATCACTCGCCTCAATCGGTGAACCTCATTCTCCCAATGGTATGAGGGATACCATGGGCCAACTCCGGGCCTTACTAATGTCTCCACCGTTCGGCTACACAAGCACAAGGACGGGGCAATGTCAAGGCAGGGAGAAGTTGTACCCTGTACCTTAATTTAACCAAGATAACAATCCATTTACTCAACTAAACCATAGGACTAGAATACATCTTACCTTCTTAAGAAAATAATCCTTTTCACAAAGATTTTAGCATTTCAACTTGAGATTGCGACGATAAGACATTCTTTATTAAGGCATATGCTATTGTTTAAAAGAATATAAACTTTAAATAGTAAATTAATCAAATAGATCACTATTAACACTTAATAGAGAAGCCGGGGCCATACCTCAACCCCTAAGAAAATGATATGTAATTGAAAAACAAAATATGTATATACCTTAATAGAGAAGCCGGGGCCATACCTCAACCCCTAAGAAAATGATATGTAATTGAAAAACAAAATATGTATATACCTTGTAGAAATTTGTCGTTTATCGTTGCCTTTGCTCGTACAAGAGCTTTAGAACTTGACATATGAGAATAGAGTCTTCTCATACCTTGTCTTATGATTGAAATCATCCAATCATCCCCCCCAAGCTTTATCTCCTCTTACTCGTACTGTGACTCTTCTCTCTTTCTAAGGTCTATGGCAAAATAACCTTCTCTTACTACAGGACTACGGCATACTATTCTTTCTCTAAAAGAAAAACTATGGAGTTTTGGTCTCTTCCTCCGAAAGACCATAGCAATCTAAGATTCTTTTCTAAGATATTAGATAGGAATGAAGGGATATATACATCTCAAACTCTAGGATTACCTTGAGACTACTTGCTGCCTTCTCACAGTTTTCTCTGTGTAGAGACCTTGATAGAAACAGCAAATTGTTTCGGCCATAACTCTCTGATAAAAACTCAGAATATGGTCATATAACCAGTCAAAAGAACGGGAAGGCATCTGGTCTACAAGCTATTGCAAGCAGAATAGGCAAAAAAGTCTGTATATAGCCACAAACGCGCCATCTTAGAAACGCATTGTTTTTCCACATTTTTAGTATGCATGGACTCTAAATGTGTAAAAGTACTCTAAATATGACCTCTTATCACTTAAATTCGAAATTCTATTTTTGGGGATACTTATCTCTTAATAGAACTATTCTTATGTTCTTATTTCTTTTGAATTTTTAGAGCTAATATTTTTATTCTAACACTTTTCTAATGTTTCTAGCCTTGTTGTCTCACTCTTCTCTAATTACACTCTCTTTCCTTATTGAATTCTATATTAAAAGAGACACATACATACATGGCTTGGGAGGGACCTTACATGGCCTGGTGATTGTCATGGTGATTGTCATGTAGATCAAGCTTCCTGCTATGCGCCTATACATAGTAGGATCCTCCAAAATCTCTCTTGAATCTGCACTCAACTTGCCATTCTGATCCAATGGCACTGAGATAGGCTTACAACCCGTCATACCATACTTGGACAACATGTCCAAGCCATACTGTCTCTTCAGTAATCCAATACCATGTAGTGACCTAATCACCTCAATGCCCAAGAAATATCTGAGCTCCCCCAGATCTTTCATCTCAAACTTCTATCTAAGCAAGATCTTTACATCAAAGATCTCTGCATCACGGTCCCCCGTAATGACAACAAGCACAACCCCTCTATCACTGTGTCTCACATACAGCGAGAAATCTGCATTGGCTATATGAAAGCCAATAGTGACAAGATATTCAAAAATCTTGTCAGACCATGCTCTTGGTGCTTTTTTTAAGCCATACAAGGCTTTCTTCAACTTGCGAACATGATCGCGGTGACTCACATCCTCATCATAACCAGGTGGCTGCAACATATACACCTCTTCCTGCAAATCCCCATGCAAGAATGCATTCTTTACATCCATATGATGTAAAGACCATTATTTTGACGGAGCCCACTGCTATCATAACTCTCACTATTGCCATCTTGGCAACTAGGCTGAAAGTTTTCTCATAATCAATGCCATATGTCTGCGCATATCCTTTGGCTACCAATCTAGCCTTGTACTTGCTTATGCTTCCATCATTGTTATGTTTTACTTTGTACACCCACTTGCATCCAATGGCTTTCTTGCCTTCGAGCAATTGCACTAAATCCTAAGTCTCATTTCCATATAGTGCATCCATCTCCTCATCCATAGCTTTCTCCCAACACACATTTCCAATAGCCTCATCAATGCATGTGGGCTCTACAACCTGCACAACTTTTGCCATGTATGCATAGTGATGTGCCACATAACCATCATAGGTAAACCTCTGGCGACACAGGATTCTTTACTCTCCCAGATCTTCGCAGCTTTGCATTCATGGCTTCCATAGCCTTCTTTACACCAGGTGTTCTTATAGCTGGTATCCCAAGATCCTCATCAAGGCTCATCTCTGAGCCACTAGACTCTCCATCAACATGAGAATGCCCTGCAGAAATGTCAGGCATACTAAGGGGCTCAACCACTTTCTCTTTGCATTTATGTGATGTACTAATCACATTTGCAGGACTGGTATTATGACGCAGCCTACCACTCCATGGTCTATCAACTGAACCACTAGATGAGGACTCTCCTGGTCCACTCAAAGGCTGTGATTGCTGACTTGTATTCTATGCAACCACATTTCCACTCACATCAGCCCCAAACAACTTCTTTTTCAGCAGCATACCAGCTACTCATCTCATCAGCAGCATACCAGCTACTCATCTCATCAAAAACAACATCCCTGCTTACCCTCAACTCACGTGTAGCAGGGCTATAACACCTGTATCCCTTTTGCTCAAGGGAATACCCAATAAACACACATTTTTCAGCTTTTGGATCCAACTTAGTTCTTAGCTCATCTGGCACATGCACATATGCAATGCAATGCATCCAAAGACTTTCAGATGAGACAAATCAGGTTTTCTGCCAGTAAACCTCTCCTCTGGAGTTACATCATGTATGGCTATAGTTGGAGTCCTGTTCATGATGTAAACTGCTGTAGAAACAGCCTCAGCCCAATAGCTATGCGGCATATTCTTCTCTCCCATCAATGCTCGTGCAATCTCAGCAATGTGCTTGTTTTTCTGCTCACAGCAACTCCATTTTGCTGCGAAGTGTATCTGCATGTAAACTATCTTTGAATACCATTCTCTTGCAAAAATTCAGAGAACTTATTGGAGAAGTTACTCTCCCCCTCCATTTGACCTTAGGCACTTTACATGTTTCCCTATTTGCTTTTCAACCATAACTCTGAAATTCTGAAAATGAGTGAACACCTCACTCTTCTCCTTAATGAAGTATACCCACACAACCTTGCTCAATCATCTGGCCAATTGAAACCAGATTCTTTGTTATGTTCGGAACATGAAGTACATCTGCAAGGTACTTCACTTTGCCATCCTGCAGCATAGACAATGGCACATCTCCAACATGGGCAATTGGATGAGCAGTGTGATCCCTTGTTTCCACAAAACCTGGTCTTTCAAGGTTTTTCATCTCCTTGAACCACTCCCCATGACTTGTCATGTGGTTCGAAGCACCTGAATCAACATACCATACATCATCTTTATGTGCTGCTTCAACATTTTCAGACATGGCATTAACGACATGCTACATAATAAACAACCTTTCTTTATCCTCATTGTTTTTGCTCAAGGATGCATAGTTGTTTTGCTGCAATTTTTCAATTTGGATGTCAACCTGCTTCTTATAACAGTCTGCGTCGTGCAATTTTCCATTTTGCATGTCAGTCTGCTTCTTATAACAATCTGCCTGCACATGTCCATGCTTACCACAATAAAAGCATCCACGTGTATCATTATACTGCCTTTGCCAATTTTCACGACCTCTTTGACTCCCCTTGCCTCTGAATTGGCCTCTTCCACCTGCGTGTTGTTGTTGTTGTGAATTCTGAGACTGTTGTTGCTGCTGCTGTTGGCCATAATTCTGATTACCTGTTCGGCCACCTCCTTGGCCGTGTCCATGACCTCCTCTACCTCGTTCTCTTCCTGAACTTGTGTAGAAGGCCTGTGCTCTGAACTATTTTTGTTTTGTGAAGATTGTTGGTCTTCACCCAAGCTCTTCTCTTCTATAATCAACATAGACACCAAATCTGTGAAATTGGGAATGTTTTCCCGAGTCTAAATAGACGTCTTGAATGTCTTGTATTGTGGCCCGAGACCACATAGATAGACTGTTGGTAAATCAAACTCAAGAGGACTAAAATGTATAGGGGTGATAGCATCAGTTCACATGGTGAACATAGGAATAGAGGTGTGCTTAAGAGTGTGTCTATCTATTGCTTCCGTTGCTCCATTTCAACATGGTATCAGAGCATTAGTGTAGGTATGTTTCCTCAGGCCTTCCGCATCATTTCCACTCCAAATCGCTTGTAGTTCATCAGGTCGTTAGCCTTTAATCGTTAATCGTTGCAGTTAGGTACACTAATCACACTTCACATAGCTTTCCTGAAATTGTGGATCTGGATACAGGCATGCTACTCCACATGCTGCTGGAAAGCACCATCCTAGCAAGCTCACCATCAATACCACCAATCATGAGGCCACCACGCATCATCCATCTGATTGTCAGTAGCAGACTTCAGCGACAGCTGTAGCCTGACATCGTGTTTTTGACAGCAGTTGGGCGACTTCAAAACGCAGTTGGGCGGCTTCACAAGAGCTGGGCGACTTCAAAATGCAGCTGGGCGACTTCACAACAGCTGGGTGACGTCTAGGAGCAGTTGGGCAACTTCAAAACAAAGGCATTCAGCACGTATGAACTTCAGAAGCTGAGCATTCAGCCTGCAAATGGAGAAAAACCAGTCGTAATGCTGTTCCTGCTTCTTCCCTCCAGCAGGGCGACCTCATTTGTTGCCCATCCATGCCCTTGAAGTTAAACAGTGGACTGATCTTCAAAAGAGAGAAGTAATGTTGTTCTTGAGTATGTCATTGCATTTGGAAATTACTGTTGTATCAAGTTCTTTTCAAATGACAAGCTCCTGCTGTTCATCTAATGAGGCATATGTAAAGAAGACCAACTCAAAAAGGCAAGCCAAGTATCAAGTCAAGAAGACACCAGCCAAAAGACTCTGGGAGTATCAGACAAAGGAAAAAAAACCATTCGGATATCACTATGCCAAAAGTCTTGGTTTCTCAGAGTTCCTTGCTATGAACATGCATTTGTATGAGGATGGTGATTTCTTGTGCCCCCAAGAAGACTAGTTCTTTCCGTTAATTCTTGGGTGTTTGTTAGGAGCTTTAGACATTGTTTTCTTGTTTTTTTTCTGGTCAAGATGCCTTCAAAGGATAATGATTTGAGCTTCAAGTTCTCTGGAACTTCATTTCATACATGGCAAAGGGAAATACAAATATAATGACACTATCATTTGTGACTTCTGCCACAAGCCAGGCCACAAAGAGAAGGACTGTTTCTCAAGGAAGAAAGATCAAAGGGCCTATCTCATGTGCATCACCGACAATGAAGAACATGCTGAAGAAGAACAAGAGCATCAAGAGGAAGTACACGAGAATCTCAGCATGGAAGTGAAGAAGAAGGGGGTCTCCAATACTCCTTCGACTTCTTTCGATGACCGTTTGTTTTGAATAAAGATGTAACCCCTGCACATTAACCTCATCTTGATATTGTTTACCAATCCCAAAGGTAAACTCTTTGTATGTCATGGCTAAACCTCTGACCCAAGTCTCCTACACCTTCCACACCTCTGAAAAACCACGTCCCTGCATTGGTCATGGATGACCAAGTCATGTCATGCCTACACTATTGTACATTCTGAGTTTGAGAGGGGGTGTTGGTAAATCAAACTCAAGAGGACTAAAATGTATAGGGGTGATAGCATCAGTTCACATGGTGAACATAGGAATAGAGGTGTGCTTAAGAGTATGTCTATCTATTGCTTCCATTTCAACACATGGTGAACATAGGAATAGAGCTGTGCTTAAGAGTGTGTCTATCTATTGCTTCCGTTGCTCCATTTCAACACAGACTTCCACCTTAGATGAAGCTCTTACCCTCGTACCGCTTCCTGTGCTTCTCTTGCTTGCAGCTTAGCCCTTAGCATGAACCAGGCTGCTCTGATACCATGAAAAGATGCAGGGGAGAAGAGAGCTTGAGCTCTTGCAAGCACACACACACTCACAAAACCCTAAAAGAGAACACACAAGGTGAGAGGCTGAAAATCTTGTTCTTCTTCACACAACATTCAACACACCATGTACACACAATATGAAAAGGTACTCAACCAAATACATACTAGGGTTCTCTATAGTGTGAACCCAACTAAATGAGCTGGCGTTATAATTATGCTAGTCTCTAGAATGGCTGTCACACAGCCTGTCATCCCACTGGCCGCATATCACCCATGATCTCACCAACCATGCCAGTGGTGTAAGTGTGGGGCCTATCCCCCAGGCGGGTCATCAGTGTCCACCGCCTCACTAGTAGATGAGCTCGATATCTCAACATGATTGTGTAGAGGTAAGCATAAGGATGATAGCGTCAAAGTTGGTAGTTTCAAATATCATTCTCTCTTCAACTTGAGGTTAGTTTATTGTTGTTCTTTTTCTCTCTATCTATTTGTGTGTTTGCAGTTAATATGTGATGCATAGATAAAGAGATTTATTTATGTTCATATGTTTGGTTAGCTCTAAGAGAGAGAGAGAGAGAGAGAGAGAGAGAGAGAGAGAGAGAGAGAGAGAGAAGAGACTGCACATTAAAATACTTTCTATCTTTCTCTATCTCATTGAGTGTTTTAACATTGATAATTTGTATGGCAAATGTGAATGTAATAATGATTTTGCATGTCTAATACTTTAGTATGTGCACATAAATAGAGTTTATAATATTGATATGCTTGGCTGGCTAAGCTAGAAACTTTTCATTTATTAGACCATTGCCTTTGAGATTGTACAGAGAGTTCTAGAGAGAATATATGGGCGTAAGAGAATATACATACTATATTAGCCTTAAAATAGCACAAAAATGTGTTTAAAAATTAAAGAACTTTCTTTATGGTTTCCAATACTAGACTTTTAGAGAGACAATTATATGTCTCACTAAGAGTAAACATTGTGTACTTTTTGCATAAACGAGGTATCTACATGTATATAGTGTTGGTATACAGTTGGGTTCTTAGGGTATGTTATATGTTGACAAAGATATAAAGAAATGTTTAGAGAGCCTTAAGATATTCATTTTGGATTTCAGCAAATGGAGATCCAAAATGATAACAATGGCTCAAATGCTGTAGTGGCTGCGAATGGAGCTTCCAATTCCAAAGTAGCTTTATCTACCCTGCATGAGTTAGTGAATGTTCAACCTATAAAACAACTTTCTTGGTCGTCTCCGTCTGGAAAGCCAAGATCTAAATGTATACAAACTATTGTGGACATATGCGAGCGCATTGAGAAAAATCAGGTTGCTTGGAGTACTTAGATGTCCCGGTGGGATAAAATCCGTCGAAGTGGCAGCCAAAGGGGAGATATGCTAAGAAATGAGTTGACACATCATCTCCATCGCGTTCTTGACAGTAGTGGTCACATGGAGGCTAACCAACTAGACATGATTTCTTTCATGGAAAATTACCTTCGGCTTGGAGGTATTGAGTCTAAAGATATCCATTAATCGACTCAATGCTATTATGAAAAGATGAGCCGTATGTTGGAAACTAGGGTAGTTTCCTAGAGATTTTGTGAGAGCAATGATGTTTTTGCTCAAGGGACAAATTGTATTGCAACTTTCCAAATTTGGCTTTCCGTGTGATATTTATGAATTCTCTATTTTCTCAAATTCTTTAAGTCTCTTTCTATTTTATTCTCTCGCTTTTCTTTTTCTATCTCTTAACATGTTTTATATTTCTTTGTCTTTTTCTTGCTCTCCCTCTGTCTTCTCTGTCTCTCTCTCTCTCTCTCTCTCTCTCTCTCTCTCTCTCTCTCTCTCTCTCTCTCTCTCTCTGGAGATGGAGAGAGGTTTTCACTTATTAGTGTGTCACAAGGAGATGGATTGTATATGCCAGAAACACTTATCTATTATAAATTTCTCTAATGATTACATCATGTTTGCTACTGTGTGGAGTCTATCATTGAGAGTAGGGTCACATGTGTGATAATGGCACTTAAAGTAGAATAAATGTAATAAGGTAATATTATCTTATCCATTTGAAGTTAAGAATGTTTATAAAAAATAAATTAGTATTGGTTTTTTTTGTTTTTTGAAGGAAGTTGAATATGGTTAGGAGCTGTATATACCTAGGTTTGAACCAACTTCGTCGGCTTTGAATTTTGGAAGCAACACGCGTGTCTTGCCATAATTGTTCGTGAATAAGAACTTGCATTTGAAAACAAATTGTTGCTAATTTAACGGAGTACTTTAATGAAAATGAAATTGAAACATTTGAAAGGGTCGAAGATGAGGAGGAGCATAGAAAATTCTATGCTAGAATCCCTTATATTCCAGTCTCAATGCTACGATCCTTCAAAAACCTATCAATAAGTATCGCAATGTTCAGGCACATAGAGATATTGTACAAGGCCCTATTTCTTTTGATTTAAATGAACTACCTAGAGATGAGATTGGTCCTATTGATAATTTTTAACTTATTTACTGTGCTCTATTGGCGATGTGAAAGGTATTAAATCTGAATGTCACTTTATAAGATGTGTGTTTTCATTTCCTCGGAATGTTAAGCACCTAGCAGCTATGGTGGTATGTTCCGGAGATTATACTCTTCACTCATTTAGGAGCCCTTGCTCTTATAAGTGCATTTTTGTGGTGCAGTAATTAACTTGAACTCTTTATTACCTTTACTTGCAATCCTAAGTGGGATGAAATAAGCAATGCTTTACTAGGTTGTCCAAGATCGATCTGACTTGATGACACAAGTGTTCTATGAGAAGCATAAGGATATGATGCACTTATTGGTGAAAAAGTATTATTTGGAAGGGTAGTGGGATTTGTTTTTGTTATTGAATTTAAAAAAAGAGGCTTGCTACATGCACATATATTATTGATATTGAAAAGTGGATGTAAATCGACTGATATTACTCATTATGATATGTTGGTATGTGCTGAACTTCCTAATAATAAGGTGATGTTTCTTGAGTTGCCAACATAATCAGTCATTCATTGTAATGTCCATGGACCATTTGGGGAACTAAATTGCGAGTGCATGGCTGAGGTAGAGAACCTTGTGAGTGCAAAAGTGAAAATGTTGACATATAATGGAGAAGCTTCAAACTGGTACATGATGTAGTTTTTGATGGTTCACCGCCGCAAAGATGGTACCTGCATCAAATTGCAACCATCTTCGACAAGCCGCAGCTTCTTCTCAACTGCAACTCCGCAAAATCACCTCTTTGCCACCATGAATCAGAGACTTGGTGTAGGCACTCCATCCGATCTTTGATCTGGTATGTCCCTCACATTACCTCTTATGACTTCATTCGACTTGTAGCTTTCCATTGGAGTAGTAGTTGAAGAAGACCATTGAATTTCAAGATATCAAGTAATTGAGTAGGGTACAACAATAAAAACTGCAAGCATCTTCAAGAATAAAGAAAACCAACCCATAGAAAACTGTAAGTGCAATCTCCCCAAGTCTCTATGCACCGTAAAATTTCCGCACAAGGCTAGCACATCGCATTTGAAAGGGTACCTCATCTGGCACAAGAAGCACATCCTGTCCTCCTTTGTCTAGCTCCACGCTGCCAAAGCTCTGACTTCACATCCGAAAGCGGCACCACATCTTCCTCTCACAATCCGCTTAGAATGTCAAACTCCAGATTCGCCACATTTATGCTTGCGTCCCACTGGCGGAGCCTCTATGCCGAACTGGTCAAGATCACTCCATGTCACATCAACTGGTTGAGGTAACGACAAGGGACGGATGCGCGTGGACTTTGGAACTTCTGACCAATGCGCTCCGATCGCCGAATCAGGCTTGGCTCTGCTGAGAATTTTGTTCGCCACCACTGACCAGTGCACATAGACTTTGGATCCCTTCAAATTTAGAAGTCGGCTCGACCTGATGTGATCAGTGCACTACTCTAAGCCGCTCTTTGAAACTATGCCACACCACCATGTGTAGCTTGTGTTCCTTGATCGTCGCTTGTCTTCTGCTTCATCGCGCTGACAAAAATCCACTGCTTCGTTCGAACTTCATCCACCCTTGCTTTTGTCGTGGTCGGCTTGGTACCATTGCGTCTCCTTTAGCATAGTCCGGTTAGCCACAACACGCATGTAAGAGAGAGATCACCATCACCATATCTCGCAAGCGGTATTGAACCACCTTCGTCATATCCCCAAAAGCCACCCTAGGTGTCGAGGTCTCGTGGTAAAGTAATGGGGCCACAGCCCCAATAGGGAGAATAACATACACAAGAGAGACTCTCAAAATAGCAAATTAGATGTACGAACAAGAAGAGAGATAACTGATTCACGTTCATCATTGAGAAGTTACATCAATATAAAGAATCATTGCACCCCTTTGTACCACACACACACACCTCTTGGCATCCCCGAAGTATATATTTTTAATGCTCTAACACTCCTTGCATGGTTAACGACGGCGGGCGTTGCAAACATCGTTACCCTAAAAAGTTCTGAGACTACTATTGTTGATGACAATGGGTATCCAACTTACATGTAGCGAGATGATGGTAGTTTCATCCAAGTAAAGGATCATAGGGTGGATAGTCAATGGGTTGTCCTATATAACCCTTTTCTCTCTATGAGATACAAAGCCCATATTAAGATAGAAGTATGCTCTACCATTACAACAGTTAAGTATTTGTATAAGTATGTATACAAAGGACATGATAGAGCTACTATAGAGCTGCAAGATACACATGGGGTTATTGACGAGATTAGTTAATATCTAGATGCACAGTACGTGTCCATGTCAGAGGATGCTGGCACTTATATCAATATGATTTGCATGATGAAAAGCTTAATATATAAAGGTTGTATGTTCATCTTTTGATGCAGAATAATGTATATTCAATGACCATGATGATTTGCGTGATGTAATTAGTTGTGACAGAAACCAAAGAACTACTCTCACCAAATGGTTTAGAGCTAATTAATTGCATGCAGATGCAAATAGCTTGTTATAGTGGGTGTTGAATACAACTCTTTAATCATGGACTAAAAGAAAAAAGGAAAATATTATTAGACGTATGCCCGAGTGGTGCAAGTGAGAAAGTGTGAAGGCTGTAAATATTTTGAGGATATATGAACAATGAGTGGACATTTGTATCCTTGTTTTAAGGTTGCATGTGAAGCTAGAGGAAGCTAGAGGAATGTTAGAGAGTAATCAAGAGTGGTATATGTTGCATTTCAAAAAATAGGATTTCAACTTCGTCAACTATTTGTCATTATACTGGTTTTTTGTGAGCCTATATCTCCTGAATAGCTTTGGAACAAATTATCTGCCAAACTTTTAGATAATTTTTTTCATGGCCTGCAGAGAGGGTGTGCTGATGTTGGTGTTTGTCATTCTACAACGAAGAATCAAGCTCTGTTGTACATGCAAGACCTGTTATAACAATATGAAAAATGACTACATGATTTTGAAGGGTTGTTTATTCTTGATAGATCAAGTGTTTCTACTTTCAAAAATGGTTTGCCGATGTTTGATTCTATTCAACAGGCTAATTTTTTTGTTTCCATGGAAAGGAGTCTAAATAGTTGTCAATCAAGAGCATTTGATACTATCCTTAATATCATTTCTTTGAACAATGGTGGTATTTTTTTCCTTGATGGACAAGGTGAATCAGGCAAAACATATCTTTATAATGCCTTGCTATCTCAATTACGTGGAGAGAATCAAGTTGCTTTGGCATATGCATCATTTGGAATAGCTGCATTGTTACTTTCAAATGGTCGTACAACACACTCATGTTTCAAAATCCCATTGGTTCTCAATGCTTCTAGAACATGTAGTATCAAAGCTAATAGCCCATTGGCTGAGGTGATGAAGCTTGCAAGGTTAATCATTTCGGATAAGGCTCCAATGATGCATCAATATGCATATGAAGCATTGGACAGGGTATTAAAAGACATTATGAAAAGTGATGTGTTTGGTGGAGAAATTATACTCTTTTTGGTAGTGACTTTAGAAAAGGCAAATCTTACCCATTGTGGCAAAGGGATCGCGTGATGATATTTTTGATGCAACGTTGTGCTGGTCATATATTTGGAGATATGTGAATGTTTTAAAGCTCACTCAAAACATGCACGTCAGATAGAGTGCTTATGATTGTATAGAACTAAAATTTGTCAAATGGACTTTACAAATTGGAGATAGCTCTATAGGCCATCTAAACAATCAAGGTAGAGTGGTAATTCCACCACGAATGTTGATCCATAGGAACTCCCTTTTGAGTTTGGTAGAATGGATATACAAAGATCTTCATAGAACGGGGGATTATGTATGCTTACATTGAGTGTGAATACTACATTGAGTGAGAGTGTGATTGAGCATGATTGGAGAAGAAGGTGGTTCAAGCTTCCTAGCTTAACCATTACCTTTTGGAAGGACTACCTAATTGATTAGAGAGTAGAGGAAGGGATCAAATAAGAGGAATTAACACACGTCTTGGCCTCTTTATCCTCTCCAATAGGGACTTCCATGATCCAAGATAAGTGGTCTAACCCCACTAGCACTATGATTCCTTGTTAGAGAGTAAGAAGGTTCTTGACATGGATAAATGGCACTACTGCCAAGGATCAAACTAGTCTTGGATATAAAGTAAGGAAGTAGAGCTTTTTTTCTACTCAAAAATCTTCTATTGTTCTCACTCTATCTTACGCTTAGGTGCAAATACTTGAAATATTATTGAGGAAATGTGTTCTAGAGTAGGATTTGAGTTGCTTTGTGTGATTTTGAGTGCTATTAGTGTGATTAGGAGTAGATTTATATGATTAGAGTAGGCTTTGCTTTCTAGCCTTAACCTCTTTTATTTTTAATGAATTAATTTGTTCTATTCTTTCTCTCATGGTGGAAGGTGGAATGAATAGCAAGTTCTCCTAGGTATGATTGAGGTAGGTAATCTCTCCACTTTGTTGATTTCATCATCATTATGAACATTAGCCTTAAATTAATTAGGACATTAGTGTACATTGGCATCTTTTGTATTTTTTGCCAATATTAGCTTATAGCATTAATCTTTGTAAATTTTTTTTGGGTTAAATTGAGTTTAAAATCATGATATTAGAGTGTTTCTAAGCAACCCTATCATGTTAAAAAATCGTAAAAACATTGAGAAAAGCCCTAAAAAGAAAAAAATCTACAAAAGATTATGTATCTCTGGTATTTTTAGATCATCGTGACTAGGATTCAGATCATCCTGATTCTAATTGTCAAATTCACATCTAGATAGTTGATGACCAGAGCCAGCTTGAAAGTGGTGATGAGGGACCTTCATTGCCCCACACTTGAGGATAAAGAATGAGGGTTGTCAAGGTATCAATCAAATTTTCTCTTGTAAGAGGGTATAAAGTTGAGTAAAGACCTTTATAGTACCTAAAAAGTAGTTTTTTTAGTCCAACATAGACCTAGAACATAGAACTTAAAGGCCAAGTGAAGTGAGGACCTCTCTGAGGAGGGAAATAAACGACATACCCCTAAAGCCAAAGTCTAGCCTCCCTCCACGTTATACCCAATGGGAGGAACATTTAGCTTCCACAAGGATGAGAACCATTAGGCAAGAGCCTTTGGAAGAAAGAACTAGATTGGTAATCCTAATTGAACCAACAATGCTAACTCACTTAGGATGGGGAACTGTGAGAGCTGAGAGCCACAATAATAGGTTGTTAAGTGTATCAATAGCTCATGGAGAACGTTGAGAGATGAGAGCCATGATAATAGGATGTTCAATGTACCAACAACTCATGTGGAGAACCAGTATTATATGGATGCCCAATAATGCATTCAAGCTTTGTATCCCGTGAAGCGTCTTTTGGGGTGCCAACCTTTGGATTTGTAGAATCATTCTATACTAAGGTACCTCCTAGAATGAGACCTAGGCATAGGGCCACAATGGGTCCTGAGCTAAGTTACATAATTGATAGAGATTGGGTTTAGAACACACATCACCTGAGAAATAAGAAGAAACATTGGTGCCATTCTGGCATTAATCAGACCAACTGTTAACCACACTGGTTAACATTTTTAAGCATGGTTACGCTTTATGTAACTCATTTTTATGTCACTGCACTTCATGTAAAAGATGTATGGGATGATCGAGCTTATGACTTGTGTAGTGCTAGCCACCACAAGAATAAGCCTAGGTGTACATAGAGCTAGGGAATTAGTTTTGGGCCCCCAATTGTTAAATGGGAAGCCGACCATTGTAAATGTTGAAATTAGAGCAATGTGATGAGCTATGGTGGATCAAATACTAGAATCAACATCATTAACAAAGTGATTAGCAAATAATTAAGATGTAATTAGTGAGTGATTAGCAAATAATTAAGACATAATTAGCAAATAATTAAGACATAACTAGTGAGTGAGTAATTAGCAAATAGCTTAATGTAGGCATGGATAATTAGTGAGTAATTAGCAAATAGATTAATGTAGACATGGATAATAAAAAACCAGCAAATTCTCATTAGGCCAATGCCTCAATTTATAGAGTTTACATCCAAGCATCTAATCCCACTGATTTCTCCTTGATTCACTCCACCTCTTTTGCTTGATTCTCTCCACCTCTTCACTTTTCCCAGAATATCTCCCAGAATATCTCCACACTTCCTAAATCTTCTCATGCTACCCTTTATTCTCTCCCAGTAGATTCTTCTCACCTTTTCACAGGTTCTTTCACATTTACTCATCCTCTTTTACAGCCTCTAACCAAGGGCTTGTTCTCGCACACACCCTATTCACTTGTATATTTCAACACCTCCCCTCAAGTGAATACTCTCTAGCACACCTGGACCCTATACCAAGTTTCCCTCTTACTTGATAGCCCGCGACCAGTGCCTCAAGTCCCTAAACTCCATAGTCCTTGACACTCTCTCTCTCTATGTGTCCAAGGCTACTATAAGTGCCTGCGACCTTAACTAAAGTGCTCACACATACATCTACCACGTGGCCTACATCATCGGTGGCTCAGAGGTGGTTTTACTTTGTTAGGGCAGGTTACATTGGGTTGTGGGGTCTCTCTCTCTCTCTCTCAGAAAAGATGATCCGACTCCACTTCCTTTGGAGCCTCCACGAAGTTTGCCGATGTCGTTCCTTCTCCACTGGTGGGTTTGCTGTAGCAGTCTCTTGCCATGTGTCCTGGCTTTCCACATTTGTGGCAAGTGAAGGTCCTTCCTCCTACTCTGCCTCTTCCTCGTCCTCGTCCTCAAGAGAATCCTCCTCGGGTGAAGAATGCTTTTTCTTCTCCTGCTGTTGAGTCGAGCCATTTCTTCTCTTTGCCTCTGCTCTCTTGCTCTAGAAGAGCTGCTTCTATCTCGTGTAGCTTCAATTCAAGTACATTCTTTAGTGTTACTACAATGTTTTCATATTCTCCTTTGTCCACACTCTTCAGAAGTACAGCTAGTGCCTCATCATCTTCTACCTTTTTGACAATAGCTGCCAGTTGTTGCTTAATGCTTTTATATCTGTTCAAGTGTGTGATTAGGTTCACTTTCCTTCGTGTCCAATTTGTAGAATTGCATTAACAGATTTATCTTTGAATTTTTAGCTTGTGTGCCAAATAATTTATTGAGTTCATCCCATGCATCTTTTGCCCATTGTATCCCTGTGATATGATGAATGATTTCATCATTTAAACTGAGTGCAATAAGTCCCAATGCTTTTTTATTCCTGCTCTTCCACTCATTTTCCCCTCTCGTCTCTGGGCATTCATCGATACATGAAATTAGAATAATAAGGCCAATTAACTTTAGAATAATAAAGACCTTTTGGAGGCACAACAAAACGAGCCAAGCACATGAAATAAATGAATCTTTAAGAACAATATTTAGATAAAAGAAGATTTTTACCTAGTGGGGACACCACTTTGAAAGAGACAGGAGGATTTACTTAGATACTACCCCAGCTCGCGGGATGAGGACATCTCGAATCTCTTAAGTGGGGGAGATTGTAAGGTCCCTCCCAAGCCATGTATGTATGTGTCTCTTTTAATATAGAATTCAATAAGGAAAGAGAGTGTAATTAGAGAAGAGTGAGACAACAAGGCTAGAAACATTAGAAAAGTGTTAGAATAAAAATATTAGCTCTAAAAATTCAAAAGAAATAAGAACATAAGAATAGTTCTATTAAGAGTATCCCCAAAAATAGAATTTCGAATTTAGGTGATAAGAGGTCATATTTAGAGTACTTTTACACATTTAGAGTCCATGCATACTAAAAATGTGGAAAAACAACGCGTTTCTAAAGATGGCACATTTGTGGCTATATACAGTCGTTTTTGCCTATTCTGCCTACAATGGTTTGTAGACCAGCTGCCTTCCCGTTCTTTTGACTGGTTATATGACCATATTCTGAGTTTTTATCAGAGAGTTATGGCTAAAATAATTTGCTGTTTCTGTCAGGGTCTCTACACAGAAAACTATGAGAAGGCAGCAAGTAGTCTCAAGGTAATCCTAGAGTTTGAGATGTATATATCCCTTCATTCCTATCTAATATCTTAGAAAAGAATCTTAGATTGCTATGGTCTTTCGGAGGAAGAGACCAAAACTCCATAGCTTTTCTTTTAGAGAAAGAATAATATGCCGTAGTCCTGTAAGAGAAGGCTATTTTGCCATAGACCTTAGAAAGAGAGAAGAGTCACAGTACGAGTAGTAAGAGGAGATAAAGCTTGGGGATGATTGGATGATTTCAATCATAAGACAAGGTATGAGAAGACTCTATTCTCATATGTCAAGTTCTAAAGCTTTTGTACGAGCAAAGGCAACGATAAATGATAAATTTCTACAAGGTATATACATATTTTGTTTTTCAATTACATATCATTTTCTTAGGGGTTGAGATATGGCCCCGGCTTCTCTATTAATTGTTAATAGTGATCTATTTGATTAATTTACTATTTAAAGTTTTTAAACAATAGCATATGCCTTAATAAAGAATGTCTTATCGTCGCAATCTCAAGTTGAAATGCTAAAATCTTTGTGAAAAGGATTGTTTTCTTAAGAAGGTAACATGTATTCTAGTCCTATGGTTTAGTTGAGTAAATGGCTTGTTATCTTGGTTAAATTAAGGTACAGGTACAACTTCTCCCTGCCTTGACGCTGCCCCGTCCTTGTGCTTGTGTAGCCGGACGGTGGAGACATTAGTAAGGCCCGGAGTTGGCCCATGGTATCCCTCATACCATTGGGAGAATAAGGTTCGCCGATTGAGGCGAGTGATTATGATGCTGCCTAGTTCTGAGGGCCTAGGCTAGTGCGGTGAATTAGCCCACCCTAGTGCGCAGACATCCCTCTGAGGGGTGGGAGGATCGAGCGATGGAGACTGAGAAGGTGACAGGCCGGCTTGAGTCCTCGCCAGCGGCGGCTGACGATGAGGTGTATGGTCCCGTAGGGTTTTTCCCAACATGTAGAGGCTGGAAGGCCGAATTCTAGATCATCGACGGTATAAAGGAAAAGACTAAGAGAGCCGATTTGGCTTGTATGAAATTGATTCATGTATAAGCTTTGCTTTTAAATCTTATCTTGGTATTATTGTACTGTGGAAAAAGGTTGTTTTAAAATAAACCTTGTGAAAAGGGCCTTAATTAAGGAACATGTTTATTTATGTCAAACAGTGTGGTAGGATTAATTAGAAAACAAATTGACGTGTGAGTAGGGTGGAAAGTGGGAGGATGGAATGCCCCGACGGCACCATCCTACGGACGGGTGGACCTGATTAGTCGGGTAGCTTTCCAACATATTAAGTGAAATCCCTACGTTAGATAAATAGGTTCTCGGACAATTCTATTTTAAAAGACTAGGCCAGCGGCGGTTGTGCCTTGCATGGATGAGGAAAAAGCGTTGCCTCTAGAAATCAAGTCTTGTAGTTGCCCAATTTATGATCAATTACCCTATGGGTGATTTGATTTTTAGAAGACCACGCTCCCCCTGTGGGATAGAATTAGGTCTTACCTATGAATCCTATCCTTGAATCTCTGCACGGTCAAGGTGTCGATGAGTAGGAAATTTTCTCCAAGTTAAGACTTAGTGGACTATCTTAAGTGTTTCCCCTATTTTGGAAGGGGGGGAACCTTACAGGCCAGATTTGAGCTATGCTGTTGGGTTGGTGAGTCAGTTTTTATGCAGGTTCCTCAGAAGCCGCATTTGGATGCATTGACACATACTGAGGTATGTGAGGTCTACTTTGCATTGTGGACTATTTTATGAAACTGGGACAGAGATATATGTGTACATGGGTACACAGATGCTGATTGGGCTGGTAGTATCTCAGATAGAAGATCTACTAGTGGCTTCATGTTTTCTTTGGGGAGTGCTGCTGATGTGACTTGAAGCAGCAAGAAGCAACCTACGGTTGCTCTATCCAGTACAGAGGTGCTGCTATGGTGGCAGCATGTGAGGTAGCTTGGTTGAGAAAGCTACTTGCAGATTTGGGTCTATCAATGGATAGACAAGTTGTCATTTTCTGTGATAACATTAGCAGTATACAGTTGGCCAGGAACCCAGTTTTTCATGCTCGCATGAAGCATATAGAGGTCCACTACTACCATTTGTCATCAACAGAGAGAGAAGGTTTTGGCAGGAGACGTGAACCTTGTTTATGTCAGCACACAGGATCAGGTCGCTGACATCTTCACCAAAGCATTGGGTACAAAGAAGCTCCGCAGATTCACGGCTTCGCTTGGTGTACATGAGATGGAGTTGAGCTCGAGGGGGAGTGTTGAGATATCGAGCTCATCTAGTGAGGCTCTAGTGAGGCGGTGGACACTGATAACCCGCCTGGGGGATAGGCCCCACACTTACACCACACTGGCATGGTTGGTGAGATCATGGGTGATATGTGGCCAGTGGGATGACAGGCTGTGTGACAGCCATTTTAGAGACTGGCATAGTTATAGCACCAGCTCATTTAGTTGGGTTCACACTATAGAGAACCCTAGTATGTATTTGGTTGAGTACCTTTCATATTGTGTGTACTCTTATCTTTGTATATGGTGTGTTGAATGTTGTGTGAAGAAGAAGAAGATTTTCAGCCTCTCACCTTGTGTGTTCTCTTTTAGGGTTTTGTGAGTGTGTGTGTGCTTGCAAGAGCTCAAGCTCTCTTCTCCCCTGCATCTTTTCAAATCATAGATAGAAATCAAAACAACATAAAACTTATGATCTCTCTATTTTTCTCATGCTTTCCCATCTACATTTCACACCAAACACACAGAAAAATGTAAGAGTAACTATTTGTGTATTACATGTGTGTGTGTGCATGTACGTGCGTGCTTATGATAGAAATCAAAACAACATAAAACTTATGATCTCTCTATTTTTCTCATGCTTTCCCATCTACGTTTCACACCAAACACAAAAAAAAATGTAAGAGTAACTATTTGTGTATTACATGTGTGTGTGTGCATGTATGTGCGTGCATACGCATGCACATGTGTGTGTGCATGTGCATGCACGCATGCACACACACGCATGCATGCACGCGCACATGTGTGTGTGTGTGCGTGTGCATGCACGCGTGCACACGCACGCGTACATGCGCGCACACATGTGTGTGTGTGTGTGTATGTGTGTGTGTGTGTGTGTGCATGTGTGTGTGCGTGCATGCGTGTGAGAGAGAGATAGAGGACATATATAGAGAGAGAGAAGAGAAATCCATCAATTATGTTAAAGATTATTACATCATTATCTTTTTGAATTTCCTTATGGGAATGCAATTCAGTATTTTTCTAAAAATGAAGCGCTTTTCCTCGGAGCTCCTACATCTGCTACCCACAATACTACAAAAGCCATCTAGTAATCCCAATGCCTCTTTGATTAAGAGGAGCTTGAGATTATCATCTAGCCTATAGGAATCTAAGACTATATAAATATACTGTAGATTAACATCATCCCACCATCAAATCCAAGAATGTCCCATTTTGGGCTAGGTTGGTATCCAAAAAAATCCAATTGTGGTATCTCCTCAAAAAGATCATATCTGACAATTTATTATTGTCGTAGGTCAACTTTAAAATGTCTAATGACATATCTCTGCATAAAACATAATCAAAATTTATATTAATAACAATCATGATCTTTTTTATAGTGAGCAATAGAGAGAGATAGTAGAAGAAAATAATGAGAGAGACAAAGACAATATATATATATATATATATATATTACAAACTATTCAAAAACTAAAAGAAACCTTCTAGCACCAATGGTCACAAAAGAGGAACCCACCCATATTTATTTTTCAATAAACTTATGCTTTGGAATACATTTAATAATTTCATCAAATACTTGTCGTACTTGATCTCTATCACCAAAGACATTATAATCTATTTCATAAAAATCTATCAAGCCTAGACTTTCTTTAATATGCATTAGCGTAATATTTTCATCTACTTTTTTGGCTCTAAACGTATAATAATTTTATAAACATCATCCCATCTAGCAACTTGAACCGTCCATGCCCCAACCCATCCGGCACTATGAAAAAAGTGATGCTCAAACTCTGTAGCCAAATTCACCCTTTCCTCAAAGGAAAGAGTACTCCTCATATACTCAAAAAAATGCAAGTCACCTCCTCCATCTCTGTCAATCATACATACATATATATATATAGTAAGATGTTAACATAGAAAAGTAGATGCATGACATATATGTAGATGTGATATGTAAATAAACAACACATGTAATTACAAAACATGTAAAATTAAAAAGCAACAATACATAAAGAACATGTATATTTAAAAGATCCTCCTCTAACAATATAATTTTTTGGGTTATACATACATGCACACACACACAAACAACAATGTACACACACACACACAAACAACAATGTACATGCACGCACACACACACACACACACACACACACAAACAACAACGTTTTCCAAGTCTTTGCCACAATTAAACGATTGTAATTTTAGCATTAATTTGTACAACTCATAAAAGTGTCACTATTATGTGTAGAAAAATCATAATTGTAACTACTATATGTGTGCATTTGTGTATAAATCATAATTGTAACTACTATGTGCATGTGCATGGGTGTGAAAATCCTAATTATAACTATTATGTGTGTACATGCGTGTTTAAATTTGTACGTTTGGGTGCTTACTCTTTTTTTGGTGTGTGTATGTGTGTGTGTGTGTGTGTGTGTGTGTGTGTGTGTGTGTGTGTGTGTGTGTGTGTGTGTGTTGAGCAATTATAATTTTAGCAATAATTTGTAAAACTCACGAAAGTGTAACTACTATGTGTAAAAATCATAATTGTGACTACTATGTGTGCAAAAATCATAATTGTGACTACTATATGTGTGTGTGCATGTGAGTATAAATCATAATTATAACTACTATGTGCATGCGCATGGGTGTTAAAATCATAATTGTAACTACTGTGTGTGTACATGTGTGTTTGAATTCGTACATTTGGGTGCTTACCCTTTTGTGCGTGCGTGCGTGTGTGCGTGTATGTGTGTGTGTGTGTGTGTGTGTGAGAGAGAGAGAGAGAGAGAGAGAGAGAGAGAGAGAGAGAGAGAGAGAGAGAGAGAGAGAGAGATCAATATTACATTTCAAATTACCATGTGATTGAGCATGTGCATCCATGTGTGATCTATGTGTTACATGTATCTACATGTGTGTGAGTGTAGGTGGCATGTCTATGTGTGAACACGCACACACACACACACACACACACACACACACACACACACACACACACATATATATATCTTCAAGGTAGGCATATAGAGAGAGCATATATGTATGTGAGCACACACATATATATATATTATCTTCAAGGTAGGCGTAGAGAGAGAGAGAGAGAGAGAGAGAGAGAGAGAGAGAGAGCACTTCTATAAGAACTTCATAAATTTCAATGCAAGCCTTTGATAAGAGCAAATTTGCTTCACATGCAATCAAAGGCAACAAATATGCTTTTAATTGAAACTTCACTCGAAGATCTCGAAGATCAAAGATCACTATTGCATTTAAAATAACCATGTGATTGAGTATCTGTATCCATGTGTGATCTATGTGCTACATGTATCAACATATGTGAGTGCGGGTGTGTCTGTGTGAGCACACACACACACGCATATATATATATCTTCAAAGGTAGCCGTATAGAGAAACTTTACTATAAATATATGTTAAAATATATGTAATAACTACAAATATATATTACATTTCAAAATAGGATATGATTATGCATGTGCATCCATGTGATCTATTTGTTACACACGTACACATAACATACCAATTGAACATCTCTTTACTTTACCAATTAATACATACATGTGTGTTTGAATTTGTACATTTAGGTGCTTACCCTTTTTTGGGGTGTGTGTGTGTGTGTGTGTGTGTGTGTGTGTGTGTGTGTTGAACAATTCTAATTTTAGCAATAATTTGTGTGTGTGTATTGAGCAATTCTAATTTTAGCAATAATTTATAAAACTCACAAAAGTGTAACTACTATGTGCGTAAAAATCATAATTGTGACTACTATGTGTGTGTGCATGTGTGTATAAATCATAATTGTAACTACTATGTGTGTTCACATGGGTGTAAAAATCATAATTGTAACTACTATATGTGTGTGTACATGTGTGTTTAAATATCTACATTTGGGTGCTTACCCTTGTGTGTGTGTGTGTGTGTGTGAGAGAGAGAGAGAGAGAGAGAGAGAGAGAGAGAGAGACAGACAGACAGACAGACAGACACATCAATATTACGTTTCAAATTACCATGTGATTGAGCATGTGCATCCATGTGTGATCTATGTGTTACATGTATCTACATGTGTGTGAGTGTGGGTGGCATGTCTGTGTGAGAACACACATATATATATGTCTGTGTGAGAACACACATATATATATATTTATCTTCAAGGTAGGCATAAAGAGAGAGAGAGAGAGAGCACTTCTAAAAACTATAAATTTCAATGCAAGCCTTTGATGAGAGCAAATTTGCTTCACATGCAATCGAAGGCAACAAACATGTAAATGTTAATTGAAACTTCACTCAAAGATCAATATTACATTTCAAATAACCCATGTGATTGAGCATCTACATCCATGTGTGATCTATGTGCTACATGTATCAACATACGTGTGAAAAGATGCAGGGGGGAAGAGAGCTTGAGCTCTTGCAAGCACACACACACTCACAAAACCCTAATAGAGAACACACAAGGTGAGAGGCTGAAAATCTTCTTCTTCTCTACTCAACACTCAACACACCATATACAAGAATAAGATTACACACAATATGAAAGGTACTCAACCAATACATACACGGGTTCTCTATAGTGTGAACCCGACTAAATGAGCTGGCGCTATAACTATGCCAGTCTCTAGAATGGCTGTCACACAGCCTGTCATCCCACTGGCCGCATATCTCCCATGATCTCACCAACCATGCCAGTGGTGTAAGTGTGGGGCCTATCCCCCAGGCGGGTCATCAGTGTCCACCGCCTCACTAGAGCTCGATATCTCAACACTCCCCCTCGAGCTCAACTCCATCTCATGTACACCAAGCGAAGCCCTGAATCTGCGGAGCTTCTCTGTACCCAATGCTTTGGTGAAGATGTCAGCTACCTGATCCTCTGTGCTGACATAAACAAGGTCAAGGTCTCCTGCCAAGACCTTCTCTCTGACAAAGTGGTAGTGGACCTCTATGTGCTTCGTACGAGCATGAAAGACTGGGTTCCTGGCCAACTGTATACTGCTAATGTTGTCACAGAAAATGACAACTTGTCTATCCACTGATAGACCCAAATCTGCAAGTAGCTTTCTCAACCAAGCTACCTCACATGCTGCCATAGCAGCTCCTCTGTACTCGGCCTCCGTACTCGATAGAGCAACCGTAGGTTGCTTCTTGCTGCTCCAAGTCACAGCAGCACTCCCCAAAGAAAACATGAATCCACTGGTAGATCTTCTGTCTGAGATACTACCAGCCCAATCAGCATCTGTGTACCCATGTACACATATCTCTGTCCCAGTCTCATAGAATAGTCCACAATGCAAAGTAGACTTCACATACCTCAGTATGCGTCTCACTGCATCCAAATGCGGTTTCCGTGGAACCTGCATAAACTGACTCACCAACCCAACAGCATAGCTCAAATCTGGTCTGGTGATCGTCATGTAGATCAAACTTCCTACTATGCTCCTGTACATAGTAGGATCCTCCAAGATCTCTCCTGAATCTGCACTCAACTTGCCATTCTGATCCAATGGCACAGAAATAGGCTTACATCCTGTCATACCATACTTGGACAACATGTCCAAGCCATACTGTCTCTGCAGTAATCCAATACCATGTGGTGACCTAATCACCTCAATGCCCAAGAAATATCTGAGCTCCCCCAGATCCTTCATCTCGAACTTCTGTCTAAGCAAGATCTTTACATCAAAGATCTCTGCATCATGGTCCCCCGTAATGATCAAGTCATCTACATAGATGACAACAAGCACAACCCCTCTATCACCATGTCTCACATACAGCGAGAAATCTGCATTGGCTACATGAAAGCCAATAGTGACAAGATATTCAGAAATCTTGTCAGACCATGCTCTTGGTGCTTGCTTTAAGCCATACAAGGCTTTCTTCAACCTGCAAACATGCTCGGGGTGACCCACATCCTCATATCCAGGTGGCTGCAACATATACACCTTTTCTTGCAAATCCCCATGCAAGAATGCATTCTTTACATCCATCTGATGTAAAGACCATTGCTTTGATGCAGCCATGGCTATCACAACTCTCACCGTTGCCATCTTGGCAACTGGGCTGAAAGTTTCCTCATAATCAATCCCATATGTCTGTGCATATCCTTTGGCTACCAATCTAGCCTTGTACCTGTTTATGCTTCCATCACGGTTATGTTTAACTTTGTACACCCACTTGCATCCAATGGCTTTCTTGCCTTCAAGCAATCGCACTAAATCCCAAGTTTCATTTCCATATAGTGCATCCATCTCCTCATCCATAGCTTTCTCCCCACACACATTTCCAACAGCCTCATCAATGCATGTGGGCTCAACAACCTGCACAACCTTTGCCATATATGCATAGTGATGTGCCACATAACCATCATAGGTAAATCTCTGCACAGGATTTTTCACTCTCCCAGATCTTCGCAGCTTCTCATTCATGGCTTCCATAGCCTTCTTTACACCAGGTGTTCTCATAGCTGGGATCCCAAGCTCCTCATCAAGGCTCATGTCTGAGCCACTAGATTCTCCATCAACATGAGAATGCCCTACAGAAATGTCAGGCATACCAAGGGGCTCAACCACTTTCTCTTTTCCTTTTCGTGATGTACTAATCACATTTGCAGGGCTGGTATTATGACGCAGCCTGCCACTCCATGGTCTATCAACAGACCCACTAGATGAGGACTCTCCTGGTCCACTCAAAGACTGTGATTGTTGACCTGCATTCTGTGCAACCACACTTCCACTCACATCAACCCCAACAGCTTCTTTTTCAGCAGCATACCAGCTGCTCATCTCATCAAAGACAACATCCCTGCTTACCCTCAACTCACGTGTAGCAGGGTTATAACACCTGTATCCCTTTTGCTCAAGGGAATATCCAATAAACACACATTTTTCAGCTTTCGGATCCAGCTTAGTTCTCAGCTCATCTGGCACATGCACATATGCAATGCATCCAAAAACTTTCAGATGAGACAAATCTGGTTTTCTGCCAGTAAACCTCTCCTCTGGAGTTACATCATGTATGGCTGCAGTTGGAGTCCTGTTCATGATGTATACTGCTGTAGAAACAGCCTCAGCCCAATAGCAATGCGGCATATTCTTCTCTTCCATCAATGCTCGCGCAATCTCAGCAATGTGCCTGTTTTTCCGCTCAGCAAATCCATTTTGCTGCGGAGTGTATCTGCATGTATACTGTCTCCGAATACCATTCTTCTTCAAATATTCAGAGAACTCATTGGAGAAGTACTCTCCCCCTCCATCTGACCTTAGGCACTTTACGTATTTCCCTGTTTGCTTTTCAACCAAAAATCTGAAATTCTGAAAGTGAGTGAACACCTCACTCTTCTCCTTCATGAAATATACCCACACTTTCCTTGTGTGGTCATCAATGAAAGTCACATAGTACCTGCAGCCTCCCATAGATATGGTCTTCGTAGGACCCCATACATCTGAATGCACAACATCTAGTGCATTTCTGCTCACTTATCTGTTACGTGGAAACACATGCTTTGTTTGCTTCCCAAATTGGCATGCTTCACATATTTTCTGCATACCTTCCACTTTAAATTTTGGCAGCCCTGTCACAATTCCTTTTGTCTGCATAGACTTCAATCTCTGCACATTTACATGTCCAATTCTTTTATGCCATATGTCTGTGTCTGCAACAACTCCTGAACCATTTGCAAACATCGCAGCACTCATTTCAGGCATGTCTACATTCAACGTAAACATTCTGCCCACTCTGTTGCCTTTTGCAACCAACCTGCACTTGTCTTTGAAATCTTCAACATAACACCCATCAGGGTTAAACCGAACCTACAAACCCTGCTCAATCACCTGGCCAACTGAAACCAGATTCTTTGTTATGTTCGGTACATGAAGTACATCTGCAAGGTACTTCACTTTGCCATCCTGCATAGACAGTGGCACATCTCCAATGTGGGCAATTGGATGAGCAGTGTCATCCCCTGTTTCCACAAAACCTGGTCTTTCCGGGTTTTTCATCTCCTTGAACCACTCCCCATGACTCGTCATGTGGTTCGAAGCGCCTGAATCCATATACCATACATTATCTTTTTGTGCTGCATCAACATTTTCAGACATGGCATTCACAACATGCTGCATAACAAACAACCTTTCATTATCCTCATTATTTCTGCTTGAGGATGCATAGTTGTTTTGCTGCACTTTCCCATTTTGCATGTTAGCCTGCTTCTTATAACATTCTGCCTGCACATGTCCAGGCTTACCACAATAATAGCATTCACGTGCATCATTATATTGCCTTTGCCAATTTCCACGGCCTCTTTGACTCCCCCTGCCTCTGAATTTGCCTCTTCCACCTGCGTGTTATTGTTGTTGTTGATTCTGGGACTGTTGTTGTTGTTGCTGCTCTGCTGGCTATAATTCTGATTACCTGTTCGGCCACCTCCTTGACCGCGTCCACGGCCTCCTCTACCTCGTCCTCTTCCTGAACTCGTGTAGAAGGCCTGTTGCTCTGAACTGTTTTTGCTTTGTGAAGACTGTTGGTCTTCACCCAAGTTCTTCTCTTCGATAATCAGCATAGACACCAAATCTGTAAAGTTGGGAATGTTTTCCCGAGTCTGAATAGACGTCTTAAACGCCTTGTATTGTGGCCCAAGACCACGTAGACAGACTTCCACCTTGTCATCATCATCTACTGACACACCAATAGATGCAAGGGATTCCACAATACCCTTTATCTTCAACGCATAGTCATTCACAGACATGCTCTTTTTCTCCACAGTATGAAGTTCATTCTTCAACTGTATCTTACGTGCCTTGGTATTTGTTTCATAAAGCTTTACCAAGGTGTCCCACGCCTCCTTGGGGGACTTGGCATCCTGAATGTGCCCAATCATGGTGTCCTGTATACTAATGGAAAGACAATACATTACTTTCCTGGCTCCTTGGTTCCAGTCTTTAAACTCTTTCACATCTGCAGCAGTCGGATTTATATCCGGTATCTCCGGTGCCTCTTCATGCTCACCTTCTATGTAGTCCCAATAGCCTTTGCCCATCAGGAAATTCGTCAACCTGAACCTCCAAGCATGGAAGTTATTCTTGTCAAGCTTCTCAGCCACAATCTGTGTTATGCCATCATTAGACATCTTGCCAAACACACAATTTTACCAGAACCTGCACTCTGGTTTTTCCTGTACAAATGCTGTATTTTCTGCACAGCGGTACTGTAGTACTCTCAAATGTCACAACCAGTGACTTCAATGTGCATACATACACCCAATGGCAACTGTAGACCTCTTTGCAGCACCCACAGTGTCTGCACAGTCAATCTGTCTTCCTGCAGTTCTTAAAACAGAGTTCTGCAGAGAATCGATGACTTACCCGCAGTGCTCGAAATCGCCTGCTTTCTGAAAAACGGAGGTCCAGACGCGCCCGAAACGCGTTTTCGGCCCGAAAATTCAGTCCAAAGGATTGTATAGTTGCCCTGTAGCTTTACTCCCGCGAAGAAAGCTCCTCAATCAGAGACCGTTTGCCGGTGCCTCCCGTAGAGCTCCCGACAAGGGTGTAGTCACCAACACAATAGGGAAGAGTAGTTGAAGCTCTTACCCTCGTACCGCTTCGTGTGGTTCTCTTGCTTGCAGCTCAGCCCTTAGCACGAACCAGGCTCTGATACCATGAAAAGATGCAGGGGGGAAGAGAGCTTGAGCTCTTGCAAGCACACACACACACTCACAAAACCCTAATAGAGAACACACAAGGTGAGAGGCTGAAAATCTTCTTCTTCTCTACTCAACACTCAACACACCATATACAAGAATAAGAGTACACACAATATGAAAGGTACTCAACCAATACATACACGGGTTCTCTATAGTGTGAACCCGACTAAATGAGCTGGCGCTATAACTATGCCAGTCTCTAGAATGGCTGTCACACAGCCTGTCATCCCACTGGCCGCATATCTCCCATGATCTCACCAACCATGCCAGTGGTGTAAGTGTGGGGCCTATCCCCCAGGCGGGTCATCAGTGTCCACCACCTCACTAGAGCTCGATATCTCAACAACGTGAGTGTGGGTGTGTATGTGTGTATGTGTGTGAGAACACATATATATATTCATGATTGAGAATCTTCATCCATGTATGATCTATGTGCTACATGTATCAACATATATAAGTGTGGGTGTGTCTTTGTGTGAGCACACATACACATATATATCTATCTTCAAGATAGGCGTATAGAGAAACTTACTACAAATATACGTAAAAATATATGTAATAACTACACATATATATGACATATTATATATTGCATTTCAAAATAGCATGTGATTGTGCATGTGTGATCTAAGTAAGATAATAAAAGTGTCTTTAACACCCTAACCATAAATATAAAGAAGTTACACTTCCTATTCCTCACTCCTCCTTAAGGGTAAGTGCAACCTAGATACTTATAAACCTATTGTATAAAATATATGGCACAATATATATTACATTTCAATCTCTCTCTCTCTCTCAAACACACACACAAAGTTAATGCATGCCAAAGTTAGTGCACATACAAATGAACAAAATGCATGCCATTGAAATCACAACCCCACATAACCATTTATAACACTTTAAGCAACAAATATGCAAGGGCACACACACACACACACACACATATGGGTATATGTATGTGTGACACACACACTCTTTCTCTCTCACACACACACCCACACTCATAAAGTGAAATCTCTCTCTCTCTCTCTCTCTCTCTCTCTCTCTCACAACAAACACATACACAAAGTTAATGCATACCAAAGTTAATGCACATACAAATGAACAAAATACATGCCATTCAAATCACAACCCCACATAACCATTTATCACACTTTAAAGTCAACAAACATGCAAGGACACACACACGCGTGCACATATGGGTATATGTATGTATGTACACACTCTCTCTCTCTCTCTCTCTCTCTCTCTCTCTCTCTCTCTCTCTCTCTCTCTCTCAAACACACACACAAAGTTAATGCATGAGAAATTTAATGCACATACAAATGAACAAAATACATGCCATTCAAATCACAACCCCACATAACCATTTATCACACTTTAAAGGAAACAAACATGCAAGGACACACACACACACATGGATATATGTGTGTATGACTCTCTCTCTCTCTCTCTCTCTCTCTCTCTCTCTCTCTCTCTCTCTCTCTCTCTCTCTCTCAAACACACACACAAAGTTAATGCAGGCCAAAGTTAATGCACATACAAATGAACAAACTACATGCCATTCACATCACAACCCCACATAACCATTTATCACACTTTAAAGGCAATAAACATGCAAGGGAGCACAGACACACGCACATATGGGTATATGTATGCATGTACTCTCTCTCTCTCTCTCTCTCTCTCTCACACACACACACACACATACCCACTCACAAAGTGATCAATATCTCTCTCTCACACACACACACACCCACAGACCCACCCACAAAGTGAAATCAATCTATCTCTCTCTCTCTCTCTCTCACACTTTTTTTTTTGGTAATATCCAGTGCAGTATATTTATATGCTCATAAATTTACATGATGGGAGGTCTCCGAAAATACCTCTCTCTCTCTCTCTCTCTCTCTCACACACACACACACACACACACAAAAGTTAATGCATGCCAAATTTAATGCATAGAATGTGTGTGTGACCTTATTCGACCCAAACATTCCCTATAGTTTAACAAACCTGGTATTGCACGCATGGGAGGGAGGGTCGGCCACTACTTATGTTAAGGTGGCTATCAGAACGTAGCACGACAAACACCTACATGCAACTAAGCCAGGAAACCGAGCACCGTTCACTATAGAGAGTGAGAGACGACATGCATGTGGGGAGAGAGGGACAACCACCACTTATTTTCAGGCGGCTACCAAAACGTAGCAGGGCAAGCTCCTACATGTAATGAAGCAAGGCAACTGGACAAGAGATGACATGCATGCGAGTTACTTTAGGTATGCTAACCATTCGTTGCACGAGACAGAGAGAGAGAGAGAGAGAGAGAGAGAGAGAGAGAGAGAGAGAGAGAGATGCTAACCGAGCGTCATTCGTTGCAGAGAGAGCGACAAACAGAAGGCGACCTGAAGGCGTGATGAGCGAGCATGCATCAACATAGAGAGTTATCCTCCATGCAACACACACACACAGAGATATGAGATATATATATATATATATATATATATATATATATATATATATAATGCTAACCTCCAGAGAGACTGAGAGAGCAAAATGCAAGAATCTATTTTTTTTTTACATAATAGTCGGGTAGAGAGAGAGCGATGCTAACGGACGATGTTCGTTGTAGGGGGAAGCGACAGAGGAAGAGGTGAGCACCTGCACAACGAACACAGTGTGCACGTGTTGGTTTTAGTTAACAAGAGAGAGAGAGAGAGAGAGAGAGAGAGAGAGAGAGAGAGAGAGAGAGAGAGAGAGAGAGAGAGAGAGAGAGAGAGAAATCATAGAGAGTGCATGCATGAGAACTAGAGAGAGAGATACTAACCTTCCACTGCTTCCAAGAGAGCGAAAGAGAAGGCCGCTACATGATTATCACAGTCCAAGGAGGGACGCACATGAGAGAGAAGCTGGTACACATTCGAATGGTAGAGGAGCGGTAGAAGAGCATGTGAATTCGAATCGAGGGCGACGGCTTCAATTCTTTTGCAACCTCTCTACATCTGACGTTTCGTGAGGGCGACAACTTCAAATTCCCTTGCAACCTCTCTACATCTAACATTTTTTGATTCTATGATGAAGGCGGCTAGCAGACGCTACATGGCCTTAGCACAAGTGAAGCCCAAATCTTCTAAAAAAGATGACACTTGGCAGGTAGAGTGATGCCGTGCAATATATAGGTAGAAGGCTTAGAGGCTCATGGTGGGGTGGTAACTGACCATCTTAGGGCATATATTCTTGAATTGTTAGTGCCTTGGTCTTCTCTTTCCACCACCTTAACCTCTAGTTCTTTGGGCCATCTTTGCCTTGGGAATCCATATCTATGTGTTTCCTTGACCTTGTGCATGGAGTAACTTTTTTGGTAATTAGAGCTTGGAGCAATCATTTAATGTGACTGATAATTTTATATCATTCCTTACTCTAGTTGATTAAGTAGCTCATAGCAATTTAGGTAGCCATCACAATGTGCTATCTAAAAGTATCCATAAGTTTTAAGTAGTGGCCTTGACATCATTAAGTGTTGGTCAATTGCCTAGCTGATTACCTTGTTGATTCTTCCTTGCAAATTGCATATTTGTAGATGTTGATGGCCGATCTTTTAGGAATCTAAACTTTAGTTTGACCATTAGCTATTGAGATATCAAGCTCAACTAGTGTTATAGATATTCTTCCGTACTTATGCCACTAACATAGTTGGGAAGATTATAGGTGATACATCGCCAAAGTTATGGCATAGTTATAGCACCAACTCATGTAATCAAATTCACACTATCGACCTTTGTAGGTCATAGCAAGAGAGTACTTTCCCTTGCAGTATGCACTCTTATCTTTTTAGTTTATGGTTATAGAGAAGAGAAAAGAATAAAAGAAAATTCAGCCATCCATCTCTCTTATGTGTTTATTTACTCTTATGTGTGTGTTTGCTTGTAAGAAGCTCAAGCTCATCCTCTCCCTTGCATTCTTCTCATGGTATCAAAGAAGCGATTCGTGTGAAGAGCTCAAGAAAGAGGTAACAAGAAAAGGAAGCCGTACACAAGTATAATTCCATCTCTTTTCTTCTTTGATTTTGGAGCAACACCTTTAGGTAGCTGTGAGAGCTACAGGTAGATAGGAAAGTGATTGTCTAAGATTGAGGCATCCTCTCCTGGGTGAAGGAAAAAGACCCTGGTGTGTAAAATTGACTTGTTAACTAAAATTTTACGTATTTCAAGGCGATTTGGCCACGTTTTAGGCCCCATTTTGACTCTACAAGTTTTTCACAAACACTTTGTGAAAGTGTTGATTTTGATTGTGTATTTCCAATTTCTAGTCAAAGCAAAGTTGAGGCAAAAAATTTTAGTTGCAAAATAGTCTATACAAAGAATTCGAGATTTGCAGAGACTTTGGTTGTTTTCAGAAAGAATTCCTGAGACAGGGGTTTTCTTCTTGTTGATTCCTTGAACTTGGATAGAACTCTTGGTTAAAGGTGGTTTTCCCAGTTGACACCACATGCCATATGATAGCAAATTGTGTTGAGCTCCTGTATCCAATAATGCATTATACAACACCTCCCCGTAAGGACTCTGTAACTCAATTGGGTATCTTAGAGGTGGGTCAGATTCCAGTGCATCCTCCTCTGCTTCCTCGAAAAATACTTGCGTAATTCCCAAGTTGGCTTCTCGTTGTCTCCTAGCACGCTATTGACGTTCTTTGGCTTCGACTCTCGCTTGTATCTTTTTAAGCTTAGCTTGTTCTTTAGCTGCCTTCTTTTGATGGATTGCATGTAACTCCTCCTGGCTCAGGGGGTCATAGTATCGTTTGAATTTACTCCCATTAAGGAATCCAATGGTTTCAACTCCGTCGAGAGTCTCCACTCTGATGGTACCTTGCAGGGTAATTTCACATACTCTATATGGTCCCTTACCAGCATATTTGAGCTTTTTCTTTTCGTTTCGCACTCCATACATCAGGACTTTATCCCCAACCTTGATGTCCTTGTCCCTTAGGTGGCGATCAAACCATTTTTTCCTTCTATCCTTCTCCACAAGGGCATTGTACACAGCCAATTGTCTTTCTTCGTTTAGCCGCTCAAGGATATACAGACGCTCTGCTAAGGGATTACCATCCCAACCCTCTTGAGTAGCAACACGAAGACTAGGAATGACAAATTCCCACGGCATGACTGCTTCTTGGCCATATACCATTTTGAATGGTGTGTAATTAATAGCCACTTTGTACGCAGTACGATAGGCCCATAAAGCTGTCGTAAGCTTTAGATCCCAATCCGTGCGATGAGCTTCAACTGTCTTTGTCAAAATAGAGATTAAAGTCTTGTTGGTACTCTCGGCTTGGCCATTCGCTTGCGGATAGTAAGGAGTAGATTTATGATGGGATATCATGAAATTTGTTGTGAGCTCCTTAATCACTTCATTTATAAAATGCGTACCATTGTCGCTCACAAGTTCAAAAGGACAACCGAATCGTGTGATTATATTTTCAAAGAGGAACTTGGCTGTTGTCCTCGCATCTGCCTTACGTGTCGCTTTCGCTTCAGCCCATTTGGTCATATAGTCAGTGGCCATAATAATATAGCGAGATTGTGTGTTTCGGGCCGCTGGACTAATTGGACCTACAAAGTCTAAACCCCACTTTTCAAATGGTTGGTTTACTTTGATTGGATGTAGGGGCATCTGATCTTTCCTCTGGGGTTTCTTGTATCGTTGGCATTCATCGCAACCCTTCACAAAGAGTGATGCATCTTGGAACATAATGGGCCACCAATACCCTGATTGTAAGATCTTTCGCGCAGTTAAGTCTCCTGAGAAGTGACCACCGGCTACACCCATATGTGCCTCTTGCAAAATGTATAGATACTCATCCTCTCGGGCACAACGCCTAAGAACGTCATCCTTTCCTCTTTTATAAAGAGTCCCTGCTATCAGGCAATAGGGTTCGCATTCTTTGATCAGCTTTCGAGCTAGATCTTTACGAAGCTCCTTGGGTGGAAAGCCATTAAACAAAAAGTTAACAATCTTCTCACTCCATTCAGGCATTGTCTCCACCATGAACAGGGAAGTGTCCGGTAAGTCATCATCAACCCCCGTAGGAGCCTCACCATTAGGTATGCGAGACAAATGATCAGCCATAACATGTTTTTTGCCAGGTCTCACAACAACAGTGAAATCAAACTCAAGAAGAATCAATAGCCATCGTGTGATTCTTCCTGTGGAGCATGGTTTGTTTACCAGATACAACAATGCTTGATGATCTACATAGAAAACAAACTTGGTGGCAAGGAGGTAATAACGAAATTTCCTTATTGCATATATCATTGCCAACCCTTCTCGCTCCGTAGTGGTGTAGTTCATCTCAGCATCGTTCAACTGGCGATTGGCAAAGCTAATGGGGTAGTCTAGCTTGTGTTCTCCAGGTTGAGTTAAAACACACCCAATAGCAAAGTTTGATGCATCAATATGCACATGGAAGAGTAAATCCCAGTTAGGCATTCTCAAGATTGGAGCACTCGCCAAGGCCTTCTTTAATAGCTCATAGGCACGGTCACATTCTTCGGTCCAAATAAACTCGATGAGAAGCTTATACAATGGTCGAGCTATCTCGGCAAAGAAGAGAATAAACCTTCGATAATAACCAACATGGCCCATAAAGCGTTGGACTCCCTTGTAGTTGGTGGGTGGTGGCAGTTCCAGAATGACCTTGATTTTACTCTCGTCCGTGGAAATCCCATTTTTGGACACTATATGCCCTAAGATAACTCCATGTTTAACCCAGAATTGGCATTTGAAAGGATTCAAGGAGATGCGATATAATCTACACCTTTCAAATATTTTTCGTAAACACATCAAGTGCTCATCCCAAGAGGAATGAACACAAAGATCATCTAAGAAAGCTTCACAGAAGTCCCTTAGATATTCCTTAAAGGCCGTGTTTATAAATCGTTGGAATGTTGCAGGTGCATTGGTCAAGCCAAAAGCCATGACGCGAAAGGCAAACACTCCAAACTCCGTGATAAATGCTGTTTTAGCTTGGTCCTCGACTACGATTGTGATCTGATTGTAACCCGAGTACCCATCTAAAAAGCTATATGCCTCCTTGCCTGCCACTCTTTCAAGCACATGTTCAGAATATGGCAAGGGGTAATGATCCCTTCTGGTGGCTGCATTAACCTTTTTGAGATCAACGCACACTCTGAGTTTCCCATTCTTCTTTGGCACGATGACTATCGGAGAAACCCATTCTGAGTGCTCAATTGGGTATATGAATCCACATTTTACCATCTTTTCAATTTCCTCTTGTACAATCTTTGCATACTTAGGATTCATTGGGTAGGGACGTTGCTGGACTGGTTTAGCAGTGCTAATCATTGGAATCGTGTGTTGCACCACCGAGGGTGGAACACCCTTCATATCATGATATGTCCAAGCAAATATGTCCTTGAATTCTTTAAGAAGCTTCGTAAGTGCAGCTTCTTCCGCCTTGGTGAGGTCTTGAGCAATAAAAACTGGTTTAGACTCCTCACCCGGATCTGCTAAGTCTATCTCCTTAACTACCGTAGGGCCATCGTAGACACCGCTACTCCCATTGGTAGGCGTTCGTTGGGCTTTTGTGTAGACTACTTTACGTTCCCCTGTGGTGAATGATTTGAAATGCTCGGGTGCGGGGTGTAAGTCTACTGGTTCTTGTTGTGCCAGGCTTTTTTCTTTCAATTCCGCTTCCTTTTGTTGTTGAGCCAACTCTTGGTTTTGCCGCCTTCTTGCAGTACGACTTAGTTTTGGCTTCTCTTCGATTTCTAATTGGGCGATGTCATGAGGTTGCAGAATACACCACATGACACTTTGGAGGTATTGTCCCCAATTATCCGCTAACTTCCGCCGATGAGCATCAATGGCTCCTACATAACTGAGCCATTCTGCAGTGGATCTTTCCTTGTTTATTGCAGTGCGTACATTAGCTCGATAGCGTTGGCGCTTATGTCTCGTTTTCTTCTTACCAAGTTTTTGATTTTTGTTTCTATCAGATTCGGACTCACTTGGTCGATCTTCACTTTCGGACGAACTGCAGGAGGCCACTGTCCCAGGCCTTGAGCACCTTGCTTCCACATTTGGGTGAATATTTGATTCATTTTCTCCATCAGGCTCAGGGTCAGTTTCTTCTTGAGATTCATACTCAGAGTTGCATTGGTCAGAGTCTTCGCTACTTTCAGTGTCGGTGGAGTTTGCCATGTTCTCGCCATCAAGAGTCAAGTGCATAACACCTATCATGTTTATTGGCACTAACGGTGGCATATCTTGCCCCTCAGGTGTTACCCAACTTGTACCTCTATTTCCCCATGTGTCTATGGTTGCCGCTAGGTGTACCCAATCCACGTTATCCGACTCAGTCATACCCGGTAGGACATCCATGTAAGGAGAATCCTTCCCATCATCAGTCTCTTTTTTGCATGTATAGCAATACCTTAATGGGGCGGAGTGAACAGTGGTATCCGATCAATTATTCGATGATAATCTTGCTTCCAAAAGGATGCGCACGACCATTCTCAAGATCAACTCGAATGACAGAGTCCTGGAATTGTAGATAGACATGGTTTTTCGACCAGTCATGCACCATTTGTGCTTCCCTCATGAAAGGACGTCCTAAGATCATTTGATATGACATAGGATGCTTGGAGAAATCCATTACAATGAAGGTATGTTTTACCTTGTATCCCAGAACCTTGATCTTAAGGTCCCTTAACATTCCAATAGGCTTAGCTATGGTTCCGTTTGCCATCTTAACCACTATGTTTGTGACTTCGAGGTGAGGCCTTCCCATAGATTCCCAACAGTTTTTAGTCACAATGCTCACTCCAGCACCACCATCAAGGATTCCCTTTAGAGTTAATCCCTTGGTAGTAATGGGGAGGGTTGCATTAGATTCGTCACCTTCAAAGTACTGTCCCAACTTGTTAACAGGTATTTCAACGACCGAATCTTCATCTAAGTTGGGTTGTAGATCCCAATGCTCCCCTTCATCTTGAAGCGTGTCAGGTCTATCCATATTTGCAAATTGTGGTAGCCCCGCCTTTAGTTCTCCATTGAGAAATGCCCGAAGAGCTAAGAATAGCTCAGGATCTCCATATAATTTGGATATGATCGTGGTTCTGATCTCAGAGGACAAGAAATCCATTAGCTTAGACACATTCAACGGTTCTTTTCGAGACATCGCCCCTTTTGACTAGGGATTGGTGAAGATGGAATCACCTCCTCTTCAATGGGGTCCGGCATTCCCTCACTAAACATTCTTTCCAGCAAGAAGGGTGTTTGCCCACTTCCGGATGTCCTATCCTCACTTTCTTCCCGAATGATACTAGGTATAGCTAACGGTTTATGGGTCCGGTGAGGCTGAACTTGCGTAGGAAACACTGTGTCTGGAATTTTGATTTTTCTCGGGTTTGGCTCCAGTTCTCTTTGTGTTTCTTCCACCAAACCCCTTAAGTGTTGCACTTGTTCAATCTCCTCAACTGGGTTTGGGTAAGTTCCAATCTTTTTCTTGAGGGTTTTTGGCCCACGTGGCTTGTCTTGGGGAGTCTCAGTCAGTTTGGGTGGTCGAGAGGGCATTAACTGACTTGGTTGTGGGACCGAGGAAGTTTCCTTCTGTTTTCCCTTATTTATGTACTCGCTTGATTCTCCTTCATTGAGCTCCCGAGTGGGTTCCTCCCTTAAGGTAGTGGCTTTGGTCCCCATGGTTTCTATTGAATTGGAATCATCTTTAGGATCATTCATATACACGGGGTCGTCTCCTGTCCCTATGCTAGTCTTTGAACTAGGCTTGGAGCTCGTGGCATTAAGCGATCTCTTCCGCCGTGTTTTCTTTTTCTTTGCCTGAGCGATTGATGCAGTATCCCTCTCTTCAAGAATGTAGTTTTGATTTTGAAGCATTGACCGTGTAACTACATTCGCGGGTACAACGGGTGTGGTTCCTCGTGCTTGGTTGGCGACCTCAACCAAATTCAATGGCGTAATCTTGGGTGCATTAGGATTATGTGGGCATTGAGCAATCAAATGATCTATGCCACAACTATTACATGTAAGTACCGGCATTCCCGATGTGCTCCCTTGATTTGGTTGCATTTGAGTAGCGATCTTCTGTAGCCTATTAGGGCACTCTGCTACACGATGCGGTCCACCACAATCATAGCATTGAAGAGGTGGTCTCCTTGCCATGGTATTAAGGTTTTGCCCTCTTGTAGCAAGAGCAGCCGCTTGATATACAGGCTTGACTTGCCCGAAATGATCCTCCATGTAGTACTGGGGAATCATTTCAAACGTATCAATCCCGTATGGAGCAGTAGGGTCTATCTCCTCTTCATAATCCCCACATGCACTTTGTGACTCACAACCCATCTGGTTTATTGGGGTAATCCTTGGATGTGGAGGTATTTAACCCACGTTGTAAGACCTCTAATGACTAGGCCATTGTAAATGTCCTCGTGGCGCAATCCTCGGATGAATCTATCGAGGAGTTGGTTGTTATTGAAGCGTTCATCGGGAGTGCAACGAGAATTTAGATGCTTCAATCGACTTATAAAGTCTCTCACTGACTCCCCTTCCTCGCGTTCAGCTTTTTGGAGTTGAGATGCTACTCCCCAAAGCACACCCTCACGTATGTATTCTTTCAAGAACAATCTCTTGAGAGTGGGGTAGTGAGTGCGCTCTTCAACCCTTAAGGTTCGATACCAATCTCCGGCCTTCCCACTTAAGGTTAAGCCTAAGGCTTTACACTTATGCAGCTCATTGTGCTCTTCCAAGGAATCACACATGTGTTCAAAGACTTCAATGTGCTTCCTAACATCCTCGTTACCACTGAAGTTTTGAGTGAGCTTAGCCACTTGTACTGCCTTGCTTCTAGGTTCTCTCTCAGGCATACCCCGCATGTTTTCCGCAATAGATTGTCCGATCGTCTAAGCAAACGCTGCGAGATCACCTAGGTGAGCAGGTATAGTTGGTGGAGGCACTTCTGGGATAGCCTGGCTGATAGGAGTTGGCGTTGGTCTGAGTATGTTGGCAAATGACGTAGGATATGATATGTGACTAGGCCTAGCTCCCCTTGGATAATGGTTATGATAAGGTGGTCGTGGAGCATACGCCATTGGCATACTAAGAGGCATAGGAGCTACATGAGCATGAGTAGCGATAGGTACATATGGTTGATAGGCACTGGCACGCACTGTTGTAGGTACTGTTCCACTAGGTAGTGGTGTTGTACTAACTACAGTGGTAACAGGTGCGCTTTCTGTCATGCTCATCATTGGGGTAGGCATTGTGGATTCCTTAATGGAAAGTTGAGCCAAGGTTGGAAAGCTAAAGTTACTACTCGTGGGCTCAACCTGCATTGAGACTCCATGCGAAACAACATATGAAGGGTCTATGGGACTCACCGAGGGAGTCTCCAATTGTGATAGGGTTGGTTGTTTGGCCTTGCCCGTATCCAAAAACCTCATAGGGCCAGTGGAAACTAGGTAAACAACCCTATTTTGCCTCTCAATTTGGATAATTCTATGAATAACATCACATATCATTTGCTGTTGCTCTTCTAGATTAGTGGCGCTAGATGTAGATCGTAGGACTTTTAACCAACCTACATGGTATGTGTAACCCGTGTATAGATCCGTTAGAGTCTCTGTGTGTAGATCATATTCCCAATTTTCATTGAGAAATATCCCATCTAGACTTGGTGTGCCAAACGGTTCTCTTGAAGTGGACGCAATGTCACTTCTTATGGATTGGCTTCTAGGGACCTCTACTTTAGGAAGAGCATCGGAATGTGGTAGCTCAGTAGGGCCCTCATTAAACGAAGTAGGTAGAATATCCACATGGACACTCTTTGGGAGGGTAGGGTCTACATAAGATGTGAATGGTGAATCCACTACCCCTCCTTCTTCATTTACTTCGCTTGTCGCATGTTCAGAGCGTGTAGCTCTACTAAAAGTCTCTATTAGACGACTAAACATGCTAGATCCAGGTTGTGGGGCCCACAATGGCATGTTTTGGCTTGTCTCCTCAGGGTTCTTGGTAGGGTGTCCTTCCATGGCTTCTGAGTCAGAAGATGAGTCACTATCCCCTATTCGTGGATCTTGGGTTGCACGCCCTTGGGTTCCAGCCGAAGGCCAAGATGCTAACGTGGAGGGATGGTGTGAGCCTGCGTAGACTGAAATGCTTTCTAGTGGTTCAGGCTCTAGCACCCGACCAGAACGTAGATGCATGTGACGTGGGTATCCTATGTGCGTTGGTGACTACCCTTGAAACTCACACAAGTGGTTTCTTAGGTGTTTCGCACCCCCTTTTTACTTGTTTTTAGATTGTTTTTAACCCTTTTTTGATCCCCTTACTTATGGTCAAACCTGGACTAGGGCGTGTGATAGCTCGAAACGAGCGTATCGTTTAAAGGGTCCTAGTGTGCTTTACAGCACCGTGTTCGCCTATCTAGAGCTCCTGTAGTTCTCAAAACAGTCCGTTTCCTTTGGGGGGAAGGGGCAAAAGCCTATTTGCTTGTGGAGGAAAGGGTGAGGGCTTTATCCCACATGCTCACTTTACTCCTTGGGGAGTGGGCTACATATAGGGCACGACTTCCCATAAGCTCTCACTTGAAAGAAAGCTATGGAGGCTCACTCTCCTATATATATATATCAAAAGACCGAGACCGAGACCGAGGCCGGGGTCGGGGGTCGATTGGGATTCTTTCTTTTCAAAAAAATTTTCTCCAATTAGAAAATCTTTCCTCTCCACACGTTTGGTTCTTTCTTTAAAAATAAAATTTATTTTTTTATTTTTTTATTTTTTATTTTAAATTTTTATTTTCTGTTTTTTTTAGATAAGTTTTCTAGGGTTTCTTTAGGGTCCAGCCTTGGCCGCGGCGTAGTTCGCACACAGCCCAGATCTGGGGATTCAGAAATCCCCCCTCACACGCGCAGAAAACCAGATAACAGAATGCACGCCCACACGCGGAGCGGAAAAATAACAAAAGAAACAGAAATGCAGAAGACAAATTTCAAAAACAGAGATTGAAAACCACAGAAACACCTCAACAACAAACACACAGTCGCTTTTCTACAGTGCAGATTAAACTTCACGCAGCAGCCGAGCTGCAAACTGGAGCTTGGTGCAGGGCAACTCCCCGGAAGCGGCGCCAAAAATGTGCGCTTTTGTCGCACAAGTCGTAGCTGGGGACTTGCCGGGCACCGTATGCGAGCCACGAATGGCTGCAAGCATACAACCAGGGAAGGAAGCTCAAAACAGAATGCAAAAGGTGTGTCACTCACCGCTTAACTGCCGCCTTGAAGGCTTCCCACGTCGCAGCCGTGAAGGAGGAGCCGCCGTCGTCGCTCTACCGCCTCTTCGTCGCCGTGCCGTTACACAGTGCTCGATCGCTCTCTCACTCTCTCTCTCTCTCTCTCTCTCATACACGCAGGAGAAGGAAACCAAAGAGATAAGGCAAGAGCACTCTTGTATTCACAACACATGAGAATGAGGATTTTAGGGTTACATTTGACTCTTATATGTGACTTGGCCGTTCACACTTGGGCGCCCATACATGGCCGGCCGACCCTAACCCTTATCCTACTGATATTCAAGGTGCACCTCTCATCGGCGATCACCCAATCCCTTTATCCTTAACATATGGTGCCGACAAGCCCGGCCATGACTCAGAATATTTAAATTAATGACGTAAAACATAGTACATCTCAATGTCATGGGTTAACAGAAGCTCATTCTTCAACTGAATCTTTTGTGCCTTGGTGTTGGTTTCATACAGTTTCACCAAGGTGTCCCATGCCTCCTTAGGTGACTTGGCATCCTATATATGCCCAATCATGGTGTCCTCTATACTAATAGAAAGTCAATACATGATTTTACTTGCTCCTTGAATTATTTTACATCTTCTGTAGTTGGATTAATCTCCGGTATCTCTGGTGCCTCCTCATGTTCACCTTCAATGTGTGTAGTCCTAGCAACCTTTTCCCATCAAGAAATTTGTCAATCTAAACCTCCAAGCAATAATATGGTTTATTCCATCATTCGACATCTTGTCTACAACACAAATTTACCAAAAACAGCACTCTTGTTTGACTTGCACAAATTGTTGTATTCTCTGCAGGCAGCGGTACTATACTGCACACAAACTGTCACAACCAGTGACCTCAATTTGCGTAAATACACCCAATGGAAACTTTGAGACCTCTTTGTAATACACACAGTGTCTGCATAACCAATCGCCTCCTTCCTGCTGTTCCAAAAACAGAGTTCTGCAGAGAATCAAAACTTACCCTCGCAATGCCCGTGAATGCGCGAACTTAAAAACGAAGCTCCAGGCGTGCCCGAAATGCGATTTTGGCCTAAAAGTTTTCATCCAATAGAAAATATAGTTGCTCTGTATATGTGCTCCCTGTGAAGAAATCTCCTCAATCGAAGTTTTTTTGCCGGTGCCTCCCGAAGAGCTCCCGACACAAGGGTGTAGTAGCCAACACAAATGGGAAAGAGTAGATGAAATTCTTACCCTCGTTCTACTTCCTGTGCTTCTCTTGCATGCCACTCAGCACTTACCACCATGAACCAGGCTCTGATACCATGAAAAGATGCAGGGGGAAGACAGCTTAAGCTCTTGCAAGCACACACACACTCACACAAACCCTAAAAGAGAACACACAAGGTGAGAGGCTGAAAATTCTTCTTCTTCTTCACACAACAAAAGAGGTCCACAAAGGAGATAAAGTGACTAACACACATAATAGAGTATATACAAGTGTTCCATAATGTGAACACGCTAAGTGGAGTGGGTAGGTGGTGACTAGTCAGCGTAGTCCAGTTGTAGAATCTCTGGTGAAGATATGTCAGTGCCACCTACCAAACTTGCCAACTGATATAAATGTCGAACGGTCATGCAGGTGCCTTGTGAGTTTCAGCTCATATTGAGTTTAACATCTCAACATGATTCGTGCTCTACCTTTCAATACCAAGGGGTAGGTTATAGTTAACTGGATGACTCAAGCTCAAGCACAAATAGTGATGAGGGGTTTAAAATAGAGACTAAAAGCACAAATAGTGATGAGGGGTTTAAAACACCAACTCCTCAGACACCACAAGAAAAATAGAGTCCACAACATCCAAAGAAACTATAGGGAGTAGCTCTAAATCTGATATGGATTCCCAATCTAAAGGAAGGGATGAAGTTTGTCACAAGATACTAACCTGCATCTCCGAAGATGGCGAAGACTTAAATGCTATACAGTGAATCATCATAAAAGGTTGCAAGAAAGAACTAGTATATCGGTGCAGTTGAATTACATCAAAAAGTTTATAGACGATTGGGGAGAAGAGTTACAATAGGTCTAGCATTGTAGACCACCCCTGATTGATATAGCTAAGGTGGAAGTATCTAATGAACCAAAACCCACCAACCGCTCCTCTAGAAAGAAACAAAATCATGAACTTGCACAAAAGGAACGATAGGCTAAAGCTGTAGCTAAAGCAGCTGATGAAGGAAAGGAAAATGAGACTGATTTGCTCCCAAAACTTGAGCATTACAAGTCATACACCATAGGGGAACACAAGTTAATGTTTGATAATGCCAAACGTAACCCCACACAAGTGAAGGCCAAGGAGTCTATGCCGGGTCTGCAGAGGTCAAGGAAGTAGACTTGGCTAAACAAAGGGAAGATCCTAGGCTTGTCTACATAGCCAAAGACTTAAATAAGTCTAAGGAGGCTGAACTTGTAGCTCTCCTCAAGAAGTATAGGGATTTATTTGCATGGACATACCATGTTATGAAGGGAATTCGCACACAGAAGTGGTTCAACACACCATCCCCATGGTGCCCAAAGTTAAACTAGTCCAGCAGCAACCCTATCCAATGAATCCCAAATCTGCAAGCATCATCAAGGAAGAGATCGATAAACTCATTGAGTGTGGATTTATCTATGAGATTAAACACTCACAATGGTCTCACCCATTGTGGTTTTGTCAAAGAAGAATGGAAAACTTAGAGTGTGTGTTGATCTCAAGAAAGTGAATGCTACCATGTGCAGGGATCACTACCCCTTGCCATATTCAGAACATGTGCTTGAACAAGCTACAGGCAAGGAGGCCTATAGATTTTTGGATGGATACTCAAGCTATAATCAGATTTCGACTGCCCCTAAGGACCAAGCCAAAACAACCTTTGTCACTGAGTATGGTGTATATGCTTACAGAGTTATGCTATTCGGTCTAACTGATGCACCAACCACGTTCCAAAGACTTATGAATACCACTTTTAAGGAATTCTTAAGAAAGTTTCTGATGATTTGTACATTCGTTTGTCTTGGAAAGAGCCCCTAGTGTGCCTAAGAAGGGTGTTTGAAAGATGTAGATTTTATCGCATATCCTTAAACCCTTAGAAATTCCAATTTTGGGTGAAACATGGAGTTATTCTTGGACATATAGTGTCCAAAAATGGATTTCCACTGATGTTAGTCCCACTTTGGATTAACAAAGATGCTCCTCCAGTTGAGGACATTAAACATTAATAAGTGTTATGTAATGGAATTATATAGGTTGTACATTATGAGATACTAGCCAACCAAGGCTTTAGTTATTAGTAAGTTTTGGGTGCTCAAGTGTGAATAAGATCCAGTTGTATATAAGGCAATTTCTCATAATGCAAAGACACAATTCCCCTTTGTGCTATGAGAGATCTTATCTTGTCTTGTGTATGAGAGAGAGAGAGAGAGAGTGTACTCTAGTTCATGTGCCTATTCTATTCTTGTGTGTGAGAGAGTGAGAGGATGATTGCCTTGCATTGTGGTGTGAGAGACTCTGCGGTGACAGAGTGGAGGTGGAGATTGGAGGATTGGAGCTTCTACAAGAGCGAGCTTGGAGAGCCTCAAGGGATGTGAGTTCAGAGCATTGGTAAGTACCCTACGACAGTTGTTGTCTATTGCTTATTCCATTGGTGAATGTGTGGAGTTCTCTTGGGAGGTACAATAGGCCATAACAACTTTGGCACCGATGTCGGGGGAAACCACCATTGTTTCTTCCATCTTCTTGGAGCTCCATCTCCCACTATGCAAGATTCATTGTTGCCTTTGCATTCTGGAAGTGCATTGTAAAAAAACTGTATGGATAAGGTTTGTGTGGAAGCGAAGGAATTAGATTGAAAAATTGTGTGTGTTGAAGTGTGTGTGAGTACTTGGTAATGCTTGGAGGAAAGCTACACTTGGATTTTCATTTGATTTTGTTGTTTTCGTCACTAATTTTACGATCATGAGTTAGCAGTTGGTGATACTCTATTTTTTATTTTTTCAAAAAATCACAAAAATTCCAAAAAGAAGGAGCCATTAGTTGTGTTTGTGAGATCCGCATTACATTCCTTTTTCTAGGCATAACCATTATGGATTCATTTTAGGAAGGAAAATTATACTCTAAATCACTCAAAAAATCATTATGTCAGCTCGACTGACAAATGCATGAAAGTGTAGGAAAGCATTTCATGACATGAAACGCATTGCATTTCACGACGTGAAATCCTATCCGTCTTTTTGTCGAAAATCTTGGGATTGTCTTAATAAAGTTAGTCTGAAAGATCCATGCCCCCTCCGTGCAACGAAATCGGGGGTGCTAGTAGCGGAAGTAGCACTTCTTGCACAGGGCAAAGCCTCTCACTCGGGGCCTCATCCACGGATATCCGAACAAGAGACTAATCCCTTGGTTTATTCCAAAACCGAACCCGGGAAAACTTCCCTCGCCCAAAAAGCACGGGCGATTCCTCCAGGATATTTTTATTGTAATGTAGTCAAGAGCCTTAACTAACCAAACTAATCCGACCTAGCCAGTAAGTCACATGGTCAGATCAAGGAAGAGACTTGCACTTGGATCATAGAGTCCAACGCTTTTTTCCTCATCATCAAGAGGCACAGCTGTTGATTCTTTTCCATAGAACAAGGACTATCCGGGATTTACTTCATCTATCATAACATAACAGAATTGAGTCTCGTTTGAGGGATCCATCAGTCCAGCCTAACCCCATCCAGTCCCATGGGTTAGCCAACCGCCCAACCACTGTAGTGATAGAATCCATTTAAGAATTTGGTTATGTTTTGTCTCGGGTACCAGGAAAAAGAGTCCCCAGGGCACTTCAAGCAAACTTCAAGATAGTCACACCACTTACACACCCAATATGAAATTGCATGTTTCATAGATTCAGCTGTCTTTAAAACAATCTTTTAACAAAACCATAGTATCATTGATCATAATCCTCCAAAATATCCAGGTTGAATTCTAATTTCCAATCATTCTTTCATCGGTGTACCTATGGCATCATTGGCCCCAGAACGCTCACCACATGTTCACTCAGGGGTCTTTTCAATAGTTCCTAGCTCATAGTACTTGGAAATATATTCACTTATAAAAATCCAGATGGACTCTCCGTTTTGAAGATCAGCAAGATCAACCAACAGATCCATATAAAAGAGCCATGGACTCATCCGTTGAGGACCAGCAAGCTCAATTAACCAGATCCATGCCTGAGTTCAGAAAACAACTCTAACACCTTGTTCCATTTTCTTCCTCGATGCACGCGTGGGTATCGTCGGTGACCTAGAGCCCGAGCACCGTATGGTCAGCATCCTCTAGGATCCTTCGCTGGTCACCTAGCGCTTCACTCATAGGCCGCTTCCTTGGTCCCTCATCCACAGTACCGAAAGCTCACCATTTAAATCGAGCCGAGGCTGACCTTGCCACGTGAGATGTCCTTCGTTGACTCTCCTTCAGCTGTTCCAACTTCATCACTTAGGTCTCCACGACCTCATTCACAAGATGGTCAAAATGCTTCCCCAACATTCTTGACATAAAACAGTCATTTAAAAACAGGTCATAAATACAGTTTCTGACAAACTCTCATCTTTCCACATTGTTCCACAGCATTTCTCGTTATTCCACATTCTTCTACATCAATTCACATTACTTAATCCACATCCAATCATATGTATTCCCATCGTTCTTCATCCATTCTCATCTAGTCACATCATATTATATCTCATCTAGTCGCATCATATTATATCTCATCGCATCTATCCTCATCACATCTCATCCATTCACATCTACCCATATCCATATCACATCACATCACATCTTATCCATTCACATCTATCCCAATTCACATCACATCACATCTCATTCATTCACATCACATCTCATCCATTCACATCTATCTCGATTCACATCACATCACATCTCATTCATTCACATCTATCCCGATTCACATCACATCACATCTCATTCATTCACATCTATCCTGATTCGCATCACATCACATCACATCCATTTTACATCACATCACATCCTTTCACATATCATCACATCTCAATCTCATCTCATCACATTCACATCCACATCCATTTACATCACATCACATCTCTTCACATCCATTTACATCACATCACATCTCTTCACATCCACATCCACATCCATTTATATCACATCACATCCCATCCACATCTCATCACATCCACATCCATTTACATCACACCACATCCCAACCACATCTCATCACATCCACATCCATTTACATTACATCACATCCCATCCACATCTCTTCACAGCCACATCCATTTACATCACATTCACATCTTATCACATCCACTCACATCCTATCACATTGCATTACATCTTATCACATCGTATTCTCATCTTACTCACATCGTATTCACATCTATTCACATTTAGTAACATTTTCTACTTTGGATACATCGATGGTACTTTTTCTAAATTTCTGCCAATTGCTTGGCCTAGTTAAAGGTACTTTTTCTCGATGGATATTTTCATATTCTTTCTCAAATTTCTCAAGTGAAATATATTCAATATTCTTTTTTTGAGTAAAAGATTCATGGAATTTACAAAAATCAATTCTATGCATATTTCCCAATAATGCTCAAAATTTCTCTTTTGATAAATACTCATAATTTGAATTATGCTAAAAATTTCTTTTTTTCTATTTAATTTCTTGGATCTCAAATATCATGGGAATTCCTCTTTTTGCATTTAAATGATTGAATTCCAAATGTCATGGGAATTCCTCTTTTATCATAAAATAAATTTATCTAAAATTCCTCTTTTCTTTAATAAAATATCCATTATTTCAGTTGTGCCAAGAGTTCTAATTTTACCATTTAAATGATTGAATTCCAAATGTCATGGGAATTCCTCTCATAAAATAAATTTTCTCATGCATAAAATAAATTTATTTAAAGTTCCTCTTTAAATTTAAATTCAAATATGCCAAGAATTCCACTTTTACCATTTAAATGATTGAATTCCAAATGTCATGGGAATTCCTCTTTTATCATTTAAATTTTCTCATACATAAAATAAATTTATCTAAAATAAATTTTCTCATACATAAAATAAATTTATCTAAATTTTCTCTTTTAAATAAAAATATTTATTATTTTAATATACCAAAATTACTCTTTTTCCATTTAATTACATGGATCTCCATTACCATGGGAATTCCTCTTTTTGCATAAAAATAAAATTACCAAAAAATCATATTTTCTTTAATTAATTATTTATGCATAAACACTAAAAATTAGTTTTCCGTGAATGTGATGAAAATCATTCTTTTAGCATAGGATGACTAATCCTAGAATATGGTAGGAAGTCCTCTTTTCACATTATGCATAAAAATGAGTTATGTATTAATTTCTAAAAATTTTGCCATAGCTTCGCTCTGCTGCTATTACTAATAATTTTTAATATTTCTAGAAAGAATAAGACTTTGTAATACAATTATGATAGAATAACTATCCTTAGACTTAAATATAATTTAGAATACAATTATGATAGAATAACTATCCTTAGACTTAAATCTAATTTATGGAATTAAATCATAAGTTTACCATAATTTTATTAGTATAAAAGCATAAAAAAGCCATTTTCTTAACCTCTAGCTTAACTAGCATAGAGTTTGATTTTTGAATTGAGAATTTATCAATGAGAAGCATCCATTTGATAAAGAATTAGTCATAGGAATGACTATTCTTTTGGGGAGAGAGAGATATACATAAAAAGGATCCTAATTATGCATAAAGATTAACTTTTTTGTGATTAATCATTAGAGTCCTTATAGAAAGCTTGATTTGCATGAAAACAATTAATTTGAAACTTCTCAAGCTTGAGAGGGGTTGAGAAGTGAAATCTTTTGAGAATATTAATGAAAACCATGAAATTACTTCTTACCTCTTGATTTGGATTACTTCTTTATCTTAGAAGGAAGCCCCCAACTAATCAATTGGTTTAGTATGTTGAGAAGAAAGCTCCAAGGATTGTTGAAGAGAGAGAGAAGCTCCAATCTCTCCAAAAGTAGAGGATTTTTAAGGGATAATAGAAAATATCATTATTTTAATGTAATACTAGCATGGTATAGTTCACAAATGAGAATACAAAAGAATGAGGGTCTATTTATAGGTGAGGGAGGCCACTAACTGAGTCCAACTAAGTTCTAGAATTTTTCGGCTTCAGTTTGGCTGAATTTGGACAAGATTTGGATCAATTTGGCTCCCTTTTTTATTCGGTTTGATCCAGGAGAGAGGAGAGATAAAAATATCACAATTTTTTTGAATTAAAAACTCATCCACATGTGTGAAATAGGCGCCTACCTCAAAGGTCTCCCCCTCCTTACCAAGGTGTCAAAAATTCATCAGTTCTCCAAAATATCTCATTTTTTAGTAATATCTCTTAATTTTTAACTAATAAACCTTGTACTTAGTCAACTCTTCATCTTATGTGAGCATTTACTCAATTTTGGGTATTTTCTTTTATTCTTTGGATTTATCTCATCCCAACACTTAGATTAATCCTACTGGCCCATAGGAACCTTAATTGGACCATAATCTAGAAATTTTTGAAAATCTAGACCCTTAGGCTAAGGTCCCTTATATCATTTTTAATTGATTCCTAATGCACATTGGAAAGTTCATTTTGAACTTTTGTTTCAAGGGAAACTATTTTAGACACTAGGAGGATTTTTATATCCAAAGATATCTCAATTTTGGATTATCTCTCTCTAGATATTTTCTCTCTCTAAGCTAAAACAGGGTAAAACAAGATTTTTATATCCAAAGATATCTCAATTTTGGATTATCTCTCTAGACATTTTCTCTCTCTAAGCCAAAACAGGGTAAAACAAGATCTTTCTCCTATTTCAGAGGGGAATAATTACAAGAACAGAAGGGGAGGTTCTTACAGTTTTTGTTGGAATTAGGGTTGCAGGAATGCACACACAACTTCAAGAAGATGAGGAAGCTTGAGCACAACACAGTAGTGTATTATGAGTGCCAAAAATGAAAGATAACTAGCCCTAGAAGATAATGGGCGTATATACAATGCACGGGGGAAAAAACCTCCTAGTGAGGGAAAAAGTGCCCCGGCGGTCCTAAGTGTGTTCACACACATCACTACTATAATATGGTAACAAATCCCCCCTGGAGTGATGCGGTGAACAAGAGCTAGCACTCATGTATAGGGAAGTGTCTAGCTATGTGGACGAATCCACAAAAGGGAGTAAGCCCAAAGCTTTGCGAAAAGCTTCGAACTTCTCACGAGGCAGAGCCTTTGTGAAAAGGTCTGCAAGGTTATCCTGTGTTGGCACATAAGCCAAACTGATCTCTCCTGCAGAGAGTCTCTCCCTGACATAATGGTAGTGCACCTCAATGTGCTTCGTACGAGCATGGAACACTGGGTTCCGCGCAACTGCCAATGCGCTCTGACTGTCAGTGAAGATGGTGGTGGCAGATGGCTGCCCAACACCGAAATCAGCCATAAGGCGTCTGAGCCACACACACTCAACCGTAGCTGTGAAAGCTGCCCTGTACTCAGCTTCACAACTAGAAGTGGCCACAGTAGGCTGCTTCTTGCTCAACCATGATATGCATGAGCTTCCAAGCATGAAGCAAAAACCACTCGTGGACACGCGTGTGTCATAACAACCAGCCCAGTCAGAATCTGAAAAAGCATGTAAATCTGGCGGCAATGATCCCCCCTTGGGATAAAGCAACCCAAGATGCCGAGTACCACTCAAATAGCGAAAGATACGCTTCACTGCCTGCCAATGCTTAATGCCTGGGCTATGCATAAATCTGCTCACCTGTGAGACTGCAAACTGAATGTCTGGCCTCGTAATGCATACATAAATGAGGCAACCAACAGCTGTCTGATAGAGTGTGACATCAAAGTGATCTCCAGCATCATGAAGACTCAACTTCAAACCTGTCTCCATTGGAGTAGCAATAGGCTTGCAGTCTTCAAGGCCAAATCTCCGCAACAATGTTTCAATATACTTTGTCTGACACAAAGCAATACCTCCATCACACTGCTTAAATTGTATCCCCAAATAATGATGCAAATGCCCCAAATCTGACATCTCAAAAGAGGCATTCAAATCAGCCTTAAAATCAGCAATATGACTCTCATTTGGTCCTGTGAGCAGCATGTCATCGACATAGAGAGTAATGATTAGATGTACACCATCCACACGTTTAACATACAAAGTGCTTTCTGTTGGACTATTCTGAAACCCATGTGCAGTCAAATATGCATGTATTTTTTCATACCAAGCTCGTGGAGCTTGCTTTAAACCATATAAAGCCTTTTTTAACCTGCACACTTTGTTTTCCTGCCCTCTTTGAACAAAACCACGAGGCTGCGATACATACACCTCCTCATGCAAATCTCCATTTAAGAACGCAGTCTTTATGTCCAGCTGATGTACATTCCAACCATTATGAGCTGCTAATGCACAGATGCTACGAACAGTGGTCATACGACATGTGGGAGCAAAAGTCTCATCAAAATCAATGCCCTTCTCTTGAGCATAACCTTTTGCAACAAGCCTAGCCTTATGGCGATCCACTGTGCCATCAGGCTTACGCTTCAATTTGTATACCCACTTAGTGCCAATGGCCTTCTTGCCAGGGGGCAAGTCACATAAAGACCATGTACCATTCTTCATAATAGCATCGTATTCTGCTTGCATAGCAGCCATCCAATTTTCTGAACTTTGTGCCTCATCAAATGAAACAGGCTCACTTTCATCGCACATACTAGAAACAGCCAATGCATAACAATTTGACGCATAAGAGGCACCATGAGAGCCAGAACGAGTGCGACTAGACAAAGGGGCATCCAACTTGCTGTCACGCAAAGTCTGCACCAGCCATCTAGGCATATTCCTAGAGCCCTCAATCTCTTGTCTCTCATCCTCAAGTGCATCATGCACATCTGCATCAGATATAGGCTGATCTGTGCCATCATTTAAAACCTGCATAGGCTGAAAAACTGCCTCATGAGGTATTGCACTTGACTGTGCACCACTGAAAAGAGGCAACAATGTATCATAGACATCACGTGAGCTGATATCTGTCTCCTTAGTACATGAAACCAAGGGCTGAACTGCATCTTCCACAAATACAACATCACGGCTAACCAAAATGCGCTTTGTCTGTGGATGATACAAACGATAGCCTTTGCTCTCAGCACTATATCCAACAAAAATACATTTGACAGCTTTGTCATCCAATTTTCTGCGATGTTGCACAGGCACTAATGCATATGCCAGGCAACCAAAAACACGTAAATGGCCAACAGATGGCTTGCGGCCATGCCATGCCTCATATGGAGTGACAACCTGTAATGCTTTGGTGGGACACCTGTTTAGTACATAAGTGGCACACATGACAGCCTCAAGCCAAAAACCATGTGGTAGACTTTGACTCTTAACCATACATCTTGCCATTTCCATGAGAGACCTGTTTTTTCTCTCAGCCACACCATTTTGCTGTGGTGTATACGGCACTGTACATTGGTGTTTTATCCCACGCTCAGCCAGAAATGCATTAAATTCTGAAGACATATACTCCCCCCCTCGATCTGAACGGAGGGTGCCCATCTTACTTTCTGACACATTTTCAGCCATAACCAAAAACTGTTTGAAGCACAAAAACACTTCGGACTTTGCCTTCAAAGGATATACCCATGCATGCCTGGTAAAATCATCAATGAAAGTCACGAAGTAAAGGTAGTTTCCAAATGATGGAGTTTGCATGGGACCACAAACATCACTGTGAACAAGCTGCAATCTGCGTTCAGCTCTCACTGATCCATCTTTGGGAAAGGAAGCACGCTGCATTTTACCCAATATGCAGCCCTCACAAACATGCTTGACAGGTGCCTCAAGCTTAGGCAAAGAAGACACCATTTCAGATTTCTGCAGGCGCAGCAAACTTGCAAAATTCAGATGACCAAAACGTGCATGCCACAGTTTTGCATTTGAAATAGCCTGCGTATCCATAATAGCACATGCTGAATCCTCTACACATTTGCCATCCATATTGAGCTTATACAGCCCTCGACATAGTGAACCAGATGCTACAATGATGTCACCACAAGAGAGATCATGAACAGTACATCTGTCATCCACAAATTTTACAACCAAACCTGTTTTGGCAAATGCGGAGACTGACAGCAGATTCTTTTTGATCCCTGGCACATACAATGCATCAAAAAGTGTAAAGGTGTTGCCATTTGCAACATTCAGCACAATCTGTCCAACTCCTTTAACGGGATAAGAGGAGTTATTGGCACAAGTGACAGTATTCCCTGTGGGAGCAGACTCAAGGAAAGTGAATAAACTGCGCTGCGAGGTGATATGCTTAGTGGCACCACTGTCAAAGTACCATACATCTGAATCTACTGCAGACATACATGTGTCATGCAAAGATGGGTCATAACTGCACTGCGCATTGAATGCCCATTCTGTATCTAGCACAACATTAGCAGATTCATTGTTAGAAGGAGAGGCATCTGCAACAGCCATACCAGCCTCTTTCTTCTTAGCCTCTTTCGCAGCCAGCTTAGGACACGCTTTGATGACATGATCATTTCCCTTACAGTACTTGCAAAATGTCTTCTGTTTGTCACCCTTCTTCTCATCTTTGTCTTCCTTCTTTGGTTGCGCAGCATTTGCAGATTTCTGCTTACTAGAAGAAAAGCCAGCTTTACCTTTCCCGCTTCTCTGACTAGCACCGAAAGCTTGATCTGCGACACGCATACTATTCCTGTTTTGCCTTGACTGGTCTTCTTGCAGCAAAACAGAAACTAACTCCTCAAATGATAAGGCATTGGGATTGCCTTTCATCATCAAGCGAAGAGTGGAAGCAAAACCCTGATAAGAATCTGGTAGACCATTCAAAACAGTCTGCACAAGTGAACTGTCTGACAGGATTTCATCTGCAGAAATGAGCTGCTCTTTGAAATCCTTGATCTTTGTCAAAAAGCTATCCATAGAATCACCTTCGTTCATATGCTCATTCTCCAACTGTTTTCGGAGATAAGCAACACGAGCCTCATTTCTTGCCTGATACAATGTGGCAAGTACATCCCAAGCATCCTTAGAAGTCCTGCAGGAGCGAATATGTGGGATAATGGTACGTTTGACAGACAGCGCAATCAAGGCATGAGCCTGCGCATCTCTACCATCCCAACGAATCTGCTCTGCTGAAAGTGGTGGTTCCCGAACAGCTGCTACAGCACTTGTGCCTGCACCATCATCAACAGTACCTGTTTCTGATGTGTTTGCAGCATTCCCAGCCACAATAGGACGTGCATCAATACCCTGCACAATATTCCATAACCCCTTTGCTACCAATACATGTCGCATCATATATGCCCACAATGGATAGTTGGTGCCATCCAACTTATCCTCAGCAGCCAACATGCGGAATACATCATTGTTGTCAGCCATGGCCAATGACTGTACTACTAGATGTAAATGATGTCTGCAAGAGGTAAACCTGTATAAAATCGACCTGTGCTATATAGCACAGCCCAAAACAGACGAATGGGCACCTGTCCTGCAGATTTTAATCTTGACAGAAAATCTGCACAGTAGGACGATTTTGCCTGCGCAGTACTTGGAATGCAAAAACGGAGGGCGAAATGACTTCAGATCAAAATTCTGAAACGACCAAGCCCTACGGGCTCTCCCACGGCATATACTAACCTGCAGACGCTCGTGAAACCTCGTTGCAATCGGAGGAGATGAAGCGGCAGGTGCCGGTGATGCTGCCCGGGAGGAGGAAGCCTGCTCTGATACCAATTGTTGGAATTAGGGTTGCAGGAATGCACACACAACTTCAAGAAGATGAGGAAGCTTGAGCACAACACAGTAGTGTATTATGAGTGCCAAAAATGAAAGATAACTAGCCCTAGAAGATAATGGGCGTATATACAATGCACGGGGGAAAAAACCTCCTAGTGAGGGAAAAAGTGCCCCGGCGGTCCTAAGTGTGTTCACACACATCACTACTATAATATGGTAACAGTTTTACACCTCAAAAGCTAAAGGGAGGAATCTTACATAGTCCATCTTATCTTGACACGACTGACACAAGGAAACAGAAAAGTCTTATTTTGTGAAAGTGAAATGGGTCAAGTTCACGGATTGAAGGATTGTTAGACTAGAGGTAAGAGAGTATCATAAGTGCACTACACAAGTTCACGACATGAAATACATCCCCATGAAAAAGCAAGGTTAGCATTTCACAGCATGAAACGTAATTTGATTTCATGACGTGAGACATAGTTCATGGTGTGAAACCCATTTCATGACATGAAACATTAGTTTGACAGAAAATCAAGCATAATAGTTGGAGTAGTGAATTGGCCTAGTAAACTGCATTCTCATGCACTTGAGGTTAGGAAAACCTATTGGAGACAACCCTATCCCCCTGACGATAGTGCATCGAATTACCTAGGATCTTCCTACTAGAAAAGTGTCGGTTCAAGTCGCTCTTCATCGGCAAGCACTGTTGAGATATCGAGCTCAAATAGTGCTATGGCAGACATTGATGACCCGCCTGGGTGAAGCTTTCACACTTATGCCACTAGCATGGTTGGTGAGATTATTGTTAATATGCCGCCAGTGGATGACAGGTTATGTGACAGCCACTTTGGACTACTAGAGTTATGGCATAGTTATAGCACCACCTCATATAGTCGAGTTCACACTATAGACCAACCACTTTGTATGTTGTTATAGGAGAGTAATTTTCCTTTATATATGTACTCTTATCTTTTAGTTATATGGTTGTAGAGAAGAGAAGAAGATAGAAGAAAATTCAGCCATCCATCTCTCTTGTGTCTTACACTCTCTTGTGTATGTGTGTGTGTTTTGCTTGCAAGGAACTCAAGCTCTCTCTCTCTCTCTCTCCCCCACATTATCTTTATGGTATCAGAGCTCTAGCTTGTGTTCTAAGGAGTCAATCAAGAGAGGCAAGGAAGCGGTACACGGGTAAGAGCATCACCATCTCTCTCCCTTCTTGGTTTAGGTACAACACCCCTCGGTAGCTCCGGGAGCTACACATCTCTGATTGAGGAGCCATCGTCATAGGCTTGGAGGTGCCTATGTGATACACAATAATTTATACTTTGTACTTTGTACTGAGTTTTTTTTGCCCAAAATCGTTTTTTGGGTGCGTCTTGGTATCCATTTTGTCATTGTAAGGCATTTTTGACGATTTCGGTTAGTTCTAGTTGAGAACTGCCTCTGGTCAAAATATGGTTATTATAGTGCATAAGTGCATTTTGGGAGTGTAGATAGTTTTTGCACATGTATTGTTGACATTGGGTGTATGTACATGTACTTGGGTTAGATTTGGTGACCTACAAGTTGTGTTGAAGTACCGCTATAGTAGTCACACAAGATATTGTTATGTTACAGTTACATATAGAAATTGTCTGGTTGTTTTTTTATTGTTGTATGAAAACATGTTTGGTGATGGAATCAATCAGATTGTCAGTGAGAGAAGATGTACAAGAAAAATTTCCATGCCTGGAAGCTCAGAATGACCAATTTCCTTATGGGTAAAGGATTTTGATACTATGTGAAAGGAGACAATGAGGAGCCTCTTGAGTTGTCTGAAGAGAATGCCACTCCAGTAGACATAAAGGAATTCAAGGATTGGAACCAGGTTGCAAGGAAAGTCATGTACTAGCTTTCAATTAGTGTCATAGATATGATGATAGGACACATACATGATGCCAACAATCTAGCAGTTGTATGGAAGAACTTGGTGTAGATACTCCAAACCAACACAAAGGCAAGAAAATTGCAGCTAAAACAAGACCTGCATATTGTGGAAAAGAAAAGTATGTATATCAATGAGTATGCTTTAAAGATCAAGGGCATTGTTGAATCCCTTAGGTCTATCAATGTATTGGTGGAAGATGATGACTTGGTAAGTGTATATTTGAATGGGCTTGGCAAAGAGTATAAGCCATTCGAGACTTCCATTACAGTCAGGGAGAATATTCCCAACTTTCGGGACTTGGTGTCTATGCTGATAATAGAAGAAAAGTCACTAGGTGAGGACTCTTCTTCACAAAGCAAGAACACATCGAAACATGCCTTTTACTCTACTTTAGGTAGAGGTCATGGTCAAGGCCAAGGTGGTGGGTCAACAAGGAAATCAGGATGGAAGAAAGGTCCTTTTCTCGGAACTTAATCCCTTGGAATTCAACTTCAGAAGTTCCACCCTTGAACAAAGAAGTGAAATGCTATAACTGTCAAGGATTTGGACATCGCAGTATGGATTTCCCAACTCCTTTTGGATCAGGGTTTTCAGGGCAAGGAAGCCAGGGACCAAGATTCTAGACTCCAGCTCCTTCCTTCCAGAGTAATCAGGTTCCTTTTTGTCAAAATCAGGGAAATCCCAGAGGTAGACCCTCTAACCAACCCTCAGTTTCAATCCAAAGTAATGCAAGACCTCCGCCTTAGAATAGGGGAAGTTAAAGAGAGGTGTTCCCAAATCGGCCGTCCACTTCCAACGCAATAACGTTGGAAGTGATTGAAGAGGAAGAAGATGAAAGAGATTATACTCCACCTGCGAGATGAGGACATCTCGCATTTTTTAAGTGGGGTAGGATGTAAGATTCCTCCCTCCAGATTTTGAGGTGTAAAGTTGTAAGAACCTCCCCTTCTATTCTTGTAATTATTCCCCTCTCTAAAATAGAAGAAAGATCTTGTTTTACCCTGTTTTAACCTAGAGAGAGAAAATGTCTAGAGAGAGATAATCCAAAATTGAGATATCTTTGGATATAAAAATCCTACTAGTGTCTAAAATGGATTCCCCTGAAATAGAAATGAACTTTTTAATGTGCATTAAGAATTAATTGAAAATGGTATAAGGGACCTTAGCCTAAGGGTCTACATTTTCAAAAATTTTGGATTATGGTTCAATTAAGGTTCCAATGGGCCAACTGGATTAATCCAAGTGTTGGGATGAGATAAATCTAAGAGAATAAAATAAAATACCAAAAAATGAGTAAATGCTCACATAAGATGAAGAGTTGACTGAGTACAAGGTTTATTAGTTAAAAATTATGAGATATTACTAAAAAAATGAGATATTTTGGAATAATGATGCATTTTTGACACCTTGGTAAGGAAAGGGGGACTCTTGAGGTAGGCGCCTCTTTCACATGTGTGGAAGGGTTTTTAATTCAAAAAAATTATGATATTTTTATCTCTCCTCTCTCCTGGATCAAACTAAATAAAAAAAGGGGGCCAAACTGGTCCATTTCTTGTCCAAATTGAGTCCAAATTGAGTCAAACTGAACCTGGAAAATTCTAGAACCCAGTTGGACTTGGTTAGTGGCCTCCCTCACCTATAAATAGACCCTCAATAATTTGCAATAAAATATTAGAGCTATACCATGCCAGTATTATATTAAAATAATCATATTTTCTATTATCCCTTAAATTTTTCTCTCTCTCTTGGGAGCTTGGGGCTCTGTCTCTCTACAACAACTCTTGGAGTTGCTCTTCTCCTCTTGGAGGACCAATTGATTGGTCGGAGGCTGCACTGCAATTAGAGAATCAAGCCAAACTTGGAGGTAAAAATCAAATTTTATGGGTTTTTCCAATTTTCTCAATAACTTTCTTCTTCTCAACCCCTCTCAAGCTTGAGAAGCCTTCTAAATGATTGTTTTAATTCAAATCAAGATTTTTCTTAAAGTATTAATGTTTAATAAAGAGAAAGTTAATCTTTATGCTTATTTGTAATGCTTTCTTTAAGTAAATCTCTCTCTCTTAAAGAATAGCCATCTTTATGGCTAAATCCCTTGAAAAAGGATGCTTCTCAATGATAGTCTCTTAATTCAAAGCTAAACTCTAGGCTTGATAAGCTAGAGATTAAGAAAATGATATTTTCATGATTTTGTGCTATTAAAATAATGGTAAATTCTTTTAGATTGTTTATGAGTAGTTGAAAACTACTCTAACTCATTCTAAATGAGAAATGGATTAGTCACATCCCACATTCATTCACATTCATCCTCATCTTATCACATCTCGTTCACATCCATTCACATCACATCACATTCATTCCATGCACTTTACATCACATCCACATCTTTCCATATCATAGCACATCCATTCATAGCTCATCACATTCATCCACATCCATTCATTCATTCACATGCACATCTCATTCTCATCCATTTATATCTAACCAGATCCACATCACATCACATCCATTCACATCTCATTACATCACAGTCACATCTCACCACATCCACGCACATCTCATCACATCCATTCATTCATTCACATGCACATCTCATTCTCATCCATTTATATCTAACCAGATCCACATCACATCACATCCATTCACATCTCATTACATCACAGTCACATCTCACCACATCCACTCACATCTCATCACATCCATCACACCCATTCACATCCCACATTCATTCACATCCATCACACCCATTCACATCCCACATTCATTCACATCTTATCACATCCATCCTCATCTTATCACATCTCGTTCACATCCATCCACATCTATTTACATCCCATCACTTTCACATCGACATCTATTTACATCCACTTTTAGTACCGTTTTCTACTTTCGATACTGATAGGACTTTTCTAAGTTTCTGCCAATTGCTTGGCCTAGTTAAAGATACTTTTTCTCAATCCCATTGAATCTATGTATTAGAGTGTTGTTGAAGGTTTAGAAAGGGAAAATAAACCTTATCAAAATTGAATAGTAAAAACTCAGAAAGAGCATTTACATATTGTATTTTCATTCCTTAAGCTCTATTAATGAGAACTAAATCTAAACATCCGTTTACTCATTAGATCCTCGATCCTCCCAAGGATTCCATATTCTCTTTTCTAAATAAGAATTATCCAAGTTTTCTCGACTGGGTGTGATGGATGTGATGAGATGTGATAAGATGAGGATGAATGTGAATGAATGTGGGATGTGAATGGGTGTGATGGATGTGATGAGATGTGAGTGGATGTGGTGAGATGTGGTGAGATGTAATGAGATGTGAATGGATGTGATGTGATGTGGATCTGGTTAGATATGAATGGATGAAATATGATGTGAATAGATGAGATGTGATGTGATGTGGACTTGGGTAGATGTGAATGGATGTGAAGTGATGTAAATAGATGTGAACGTGATGTGACGATGTGTGGATGTGATCTAGATCTGAATGAATATAGATGGATCTGATGTGATATGAATGGATGAGATGTGATGTGGATATGTTGTGACATGATGTGACGAGATGTAATATGATGTGATTGGATGAGAATGGATGAAGGACGATGGGAATACATATGACTGGATGTGGAATAAGCAATGTGAATTGATGTAGAAGAATGTGGAATAACGAGAAATGATGTGGAACAATGTGGAAAGATGAAGAAACTATATTTATGAAACCTGTTTTTAAATGACTGTTTTATGTTAAGAATGCTTGGGAAGCATTTTGACCATCTTGTGAATGAGGTCATGGTGGAGACCTAAGTGATAAAGTTGCAACAGCTGACGGAGAGTCAATGGAGGACATCTCACGTAGCAAGGTCTTGACTAGCCTTGATTCGGTTTAAATGGTGAGCTTCCAGTACGGTGGAGGAGGGACCAAGGAAGCGGCCTGTGAGTGAAGCACTAGGTGACCTGCAAAGGAGCCTAGAGGGTGCTGACCATACAGTGCTCGGGCTCTAGGTTGCCGAAGATACCCACACGTGCATTGGGGAAGAAAATGGAATAAGGAGTTAGAGTTGTTTTCTAAACTCGGGTATGGATCTGGTTGATTGGCCTTGCTGGTCCTCAACGGGTGAGTCCATAACTCTTTTATATGGATCTTTTGGTTGATCTTGCTGATCTTCAACAGAGAGTCCATCTAGATTTTTCTTATGTGATTATATTTTTGGGTACTATGAGCTAGGAACTATTGAAAAGGTCCCTGAGTGAACAGGTGGTGAGCGTTCTGGTTACCAATGATGCCATAGGTACACTGATGAAGGAATGATTGCAAATTGGAACTCAAGCTAGATATTTTGGAGGATTATAATCAGTGATACTATGGTTTCATTAAAAGATTGTTTTAAAGACAGCTGAATCAGTGAAACAGGTAATTTCATATTGGGTGTGTAAGTGGCGTGACTTTCTTGAAGTTTGCTTGAAGTGCCGGCTAGGGGGCCTGGGAACTCTTTTCCCTAGTTACCCGGGCACCCGGGGCAAAACATAACCAAATTTCAAAATGGATCCTATCACTACAGTGGTTGGGCGGTTGGCTAACCCATGGGGGATTGGATGGGGTTAGGCTGGACTGATGGATCCCTAAAATGAGACTCAATTCTGTTAAGTTACGATAGTTGAAGTAAATCCCGGATAATCCTTGTTCTATGGAAAAGAATCAACAGCTGTGCCTCTTGATGAGGAAAAAAGCGTTGGACTCTATAATCCAAGCGCAAGTCTCTTCTTTGATCTGACCATGAGACTTACGGGTTTGGTCGGATCAGTTTGGTTAGTTAAGGCTTTTGACTACATTAGAATAAAATTATCCTGGAGGAATCGCCCGTGCTTTCTGGGCGAGGGAAGTTTTTCTGGGTTCGGTTTTGGAAGAACCGAGGGATTAGTCTCTTGTCTGGATATCCGTGGGCGAGGCCCCAAGTGAGAGGCTATGCCCTGCATAAGAAGTGCTACTTCCGTTGCTGCTAGCACCTAGAATTCGTTACGCGGAGGGGGCAGGGATCTTTCACTCATCAATAGCTCTGGGAGCTACACATCTCCGATTGAGGAGCTGTCTTCACGGGAGAGGAGCTATAGGGCAGGTATACTATCTTATTGGATGATGATTTTTCAACTAGATTCACGTTTCGGTCACGTTACGGGTCCCGTTTCGTCACTGTAGGGTATTTTTGATAGTTTTCTGGAAGTTCTGGTAGAGAACTATTTTTGCTCGAAATCTGGTTATTATTGCAGTGCAACATTGCATTTTGGAAGTGCAGATAGGGTTTGCACATGTATTGTTGATACTAGGTGTATGTACATATACTCTGGTCACATTTGGTGTGACACACAAGCTGTACTGAAGTATCGCTGCCTGTTGTTTGCAGTAGCAGTTATAAGAGATACTGGTGTATTACAGGTTGCATACAGAAGTTGTCTGTTTACAGGTTATTTGATTGCTGTAAGAAAACATGCTTGAAGGAATTAATCAGATTGTTAGTGAGAAGCTGGATAAGAATAACTTTCATGCCTGGAAGTGCCTGGAAGTTCAGAATGGCCAATTTCCTAATGGGTGAAGGATTTTGGGAGTATGTAGAAGGAGACAATTTCCTAATGGGTGAAGGATTTTGGGAGTATGTAGAAGGAGACAATGAAGAGCCTCTAGAGTTATCTGAGGAGAATGCCACTCCTGTAGAGATATAAAGGCATTCAAGGATTGGAATCAAGGTGCAATAAAAGTCATGTAGTGGCTTTCAATTAGTGTCACAGACACTATGATAGGATACATACAAGATGCAAACACTCCAGCAGTTGCATGGCAGAATCTAGTTCAGATGTTCCAGACTAACACAAAGGCAAGGAAGTTAAAGAGCAAGAGTTACATACTGTGGAAACAAAAAGCATGTCCATCAATGAATATGCATTGTTGAATCCCTCAGGTATATCAATGTATCAGTGGAGGATGATGATTTGGTGAGTGTCTGTTTGAATGGGCTTGGCAAAGAGTACAAGCCATTCAGAGACATCCATTGCAGTTAGGGAGAATATTCCCAACTTTCGGGACTTCATATCTATGCTGATCGTAGAAGAAAAGGCTTTAGGTGAGGATTCTTCTTCACAAAGTAAGAACACATCGAAACAAGCCTTCTACTCTACTTCAGGTAGAGGCAGAGGTAGAGGCCATGGTCGAGGCCAAGGTGGTGACAGACAGAGGTAGAGGCAAAGGTAGAGGCCTTCTACTCTACTTCAGGTAGAGGCCATGGTCGAGGCCAAGGTGGTGGCCGACAAGGAAATCAGAATTCTGGACAACAACAATCCAATGATTCACAGGCAATCATACACAGGTGGAAGAGGCCAGTCTAGAGGTAGGGGGAGCCAAAGAGGCCGAGGTGGTTGGCAAAGAAATCAAAATGCAAATAGCATAGAGTGCTATTACTATGGAAAACCAGGACACATGGCAAAGGACTGCTACAAAAAGCAGGACATTAAAAGTGGAAAGTTGCAGCAAGGCAACTATGCATCATCTAGCAAACATGGAGGTGATGACAGAAGTGAGCAGCTATTTTGTGATACAGCACATGCTTAGTTCCATAACAAGGCATATGTCAGGATGTAAAGATATATGGTATGTGGATTATGGTTCCTCTAACCACATGATCAGTCATGTGCTGAGTGGTTTAGAGATATGCAAAAAATGGAAAAACTAGGTTATGTAGAAACATGTGATGATACTGCGCATCCCATTACGCATGTTGGTAAAGTGCCATTGTCTATGCAGGATGGCAAAATAAAGTACTTGGCTGATGTACTTCATGTTCCGAATATTACAAAGAACTTGGTTTCTGTTTGGACAGATGGTTGAGCAGGGTCTGTAAGTGGATTTAATCCTCAAGGATGTTTTGTGGAAGACTTCAAAAATCAGTGTCGCTTGGTTGCAAAGGGTAATAGAAATGGCACGATGTTTACTTTGGATGGTGTGATCATGCCTGAAGTAAAGGCAACCATGTTTGCACATGGAACATGTGTCATTGACATATGGCACAAGCTGGGCACTACCACCGAGTTGCCAACCCTCTCCACCCCACCCCAAAACCCTCTACATCTCCTCGAACTACACTTCTACGCTCTCCACCTTAACCTTCTCTCCAACACAACCTTCTCTCCAACACAATATCTTCGTTGAATGACCCCCTCTCCTACATGCTCACTAACCCCCCCCCCCCCCCCCCACCCATCCCTCAACCTCCTCGGTCGTCACACTATTTTTCCAAAACCAGGTTTCCTTTGAAGACCCCACTAGCCTCTTCACCCTTCCCATCCTCCCCATCACTGCTAACCTCATCAACTAGGCTATGCTTCTAGAGTATGGGCGGATGGGGTTAGGCTGGAATCAGTAGAGTTTTAATAATAAAATTGATCAATAGGAATACGCTTAGAACTCAAATAGTTAATTAAAAGCCTAAAGACTTTGAATAGATCAACGATTGTGCGTGATTCAATTAGGAAAAAAGCGTTGATTCCTTCAAGTTAAGTCTGTAATAGTTTCCCTTCTATCTGATTTAATCAGATAAATGTTAGTTCAGTATCTTGACCTCATTAGAGAAATTCGTTAAGAAAATAAAAATGGTGGAATCGTCCCTGTTTTCTGGGTAGGGAAAATTTTCCCGGTTTCGGTTTTCGGAATGACCGCCAGCTTAGTCTCGTGCCCGGACATTCAAGGGTGAGGCCTGGAGTGAGAAACCCTTCCCCGTGTGTAAGAGGAAGCTACTTCCACTGCTACCGCCAGAATTTCGGTGCGCAGAGGGGGCAAAGGGATCCCACATGTTCACTATCAAGGGAACCATGACACTACCATGTGCAAATATCCAAGGATCTAGCCTTTAGCACAATTGCCAGCACCCAGAGTGCCTCTAGCTCCTTACTAGCACCACCGATGCAAAACCAATGTGGCTGTTGTAGGGTAGCCAAATACGTCCTACTTACCAAGAGGAATGTTCAAAATGCAGGACATGTTGCCATTGCCAAAGCTTGTTTTACCACCACAACCACCACATGCCACGGTTAACCAAGTGTTGATTGAGGAACCCTTAGAAGAGGGAGAAGTCATGCATGAAGTAGAAGTTACTAATGACTACTATGAGGAACCAATGGAGATCACATTGGAGTATTATGTCTTACAAAACAACATGCCAGTACCAGTGTTTCGAACCACGGTAGAGTGGAAGGGAAAATACATAAACTAGACTATGAGAAGGGGACCCATATAGTGTTTTCATTGTAATGGATCTCATTGAGTAGCGGAGTGTCCTTTAAAAAATGTGACTAATGCTAGCCAAACTCAGCCATTAGCAGCGCATATCAATGCCATGCCAACTCTTCAATGTGTTAAGTGTGGTGTTGATCATCTAATCAACGACTGCCCATATTGTCACAATGGATCTTCTTCTACTTCTAACCGCCACCATCAAGACTATAATTATGAAACTTGGAAATATTGAGCCACTAAATGTCCTGACACACGCACAAACGAAACAAGTGGACAAAGGCAAGAACCCTGGAGAGGTATTATAAAAAATGTGACTAATGCTAGCCAAACTCAGCCATTAGCAGCGCATATCAATGCCATGCCAACTCTTTCATGTGTTAAGTGTGGTGTTGATCATCTAATCAAGGACTGCCCATATTGTGACAATGGATCTTCTTCTACTTCTAACCATGCCACCATCAAGACTATAATTATGAAACTTGGAAATATTGAGCCACTAGATGTCCTGACACGCGCATAAATGAAACAAGTGGATAAAGGCAAGAACCCAGGAGAGGTATTATAACCTCTAAGACTGGGAGAAGGAAAAGAGTGAAAAAGGTATGCAAGGGTACCATGGTCATAATTTAGGATGGATCCAAGGAAGATACCATTGACACCAGATTCACCCAATCAAAGGAAGGAGACGACCGAATACTAAAATCGAATGAGCAGGCAAAAGAGAGACTAGCAACCCCCAAGGGTGTTGGAGAATATCCAAATGCTAAAGAGGAAATAAGGAAGCTTGAGGAAGCTAAGGCCCTCGTTGAGGAGTGTCAACGCAACCATGAAGCCAAATTGAGGGCTAACAAGGCTGGGGATACAATGTACCCATGAAATGAGCTGTTAAGAGAAAGGAAGTTGGATGTGCCTACTCCAATTCCAGAGGGGTCCCCAAGAAGGATCTCATAGAGTGACCTGAGGGCAAGAATGTTTTAGGAAGTAGATCAAGAATTGTTGATCCATTCAAGGATTGAATATGAGACAAACATGTGAAAGGAGTCCTCACTTGCCAGAGAACCTAGAGACATAGGTAGTATCTCAACAATACTATCTGCACAACTGTGATAATGCTACTGGGCCATTGCTACACAACATGCCGGCATTGTGGGTAGATGTCAAGGGTTGGGTGGAAGGAATAATGAACCAGCAATGACCACTGCTACATAGCAGAGCCAATCACTTCTGGTAGAGAAAAACATAGTGCCTCAGGAAGGGGGACACCAAGATTCATCAAAATACCTGTCAGCCAATTGGGGAGGTATTATGAGAGTGATGATAGAAATGCTACAATTCCAATCCACCACAATGGGTGCCAAGCACTTGCTATCCTAGATGGAGGGGCCAATGTGAGCATTATCATTATTAAGCGATACTAGGAGAGCTGGGGAAAGCCAGAGTTAGAAAGAGCGGACCTAATCGTCAAGATGGCATATGGAACATCCTCAAGACCAATGGGGCTATTGAAAAATATTAGGCTTAAGGTATTTTTGTTATGTTACCACCATCATACATTTGTTGTAATGGAATTTCTACGCTAGCCAAATTCATATGACATTATCTTGGGCAAACCCTTCATGAGGGAAGCTAAGGTGGTGCATGATTGGACATTAGACCAAGTGTATATTTGAAAGGATTTGCAAATTCTCAAAATCAATCTCCATATATGATAGGTACATCCCATGGAAGAGCAGTTGTTTGGAAATGATTCGGTCACCCCACTGAACAAACCACATCCTTACAAGTCTGTCAAACAATTAATAAACACTCATGGGAAGAGGAATAGAACGAGATGTATGTTGAAATATACAAGTGAATAGGGTGTGTGCGGGAACAAGCCCTTGGCTAGAGGCTGTAAAAGAGAATATGTAAATGTGAGAGAACCTGTGAAAAGGTGAGAAGAATCTACTGGGAGAGAATAAAGGGTAGCATGAGAAGATTTAGGAAGTGTGGAGATATTTTGGGAGAGGTGGAGAGAATCAAGCAAAAGAGGTGGAGCGAATCAAGGAGAAATCAATGGGATTAGATGCTTGGATGTAAACTCTATAAATCGAGGCATTGGCCTAATGAGAATTTACTAGTTTTTGATTATCCATGCCTATATTAAGCTATTAGTTAATTACTCATCACTAATCACATCTTAATTATCATCTAATCACTTTGTTATCGTCTAATTACTTTGTTAATGATGTTGATTCTAGCATTTGATCCACCATAGCTCATCACATTACTGTAATTTTAACATGGTATCAGAGCCTAGCCTAGAATCCATCAAGTTTATGAGCCCATTATCTATAGTTAATTATAGGAAATAATCAAATTTTTAGTTATTTTCAAGAAGCTTTCTGTACCCCCAGCCAGTGGAGGAGCTCCCTCTCCTTGTAGGCTCAACATTAGCCCAAGCCCTTTTAGGGACTCATACTAGACTCAAGGGCCTACACACAGCCCAAAGCAATTGAAGCAATTCATTGCACAACGCTGACGGTAGCACGATTTGCAGGTGCCATTTTTTTGGAGAAAATTTGAGTTTTCTACTTCATGAAATGCAATTGGTCTAATTCTAACTATGCCCAAGGGTTTTCAAGCATGCTCTACAAGCTGGTGAAGTCAGAATTTGATTTGATCAAGTCTACAACAGTGAGATCCAAGCTCTTCATCAAATCTGCAGGTGACTTTGGTAAAACAGAGATTAAGCATTCAATGTTTGGTCAAATCTTGTGTTTCTTGGCTTAATCCTCTAGTAGACTAATTGCTATTGATGGCCTTGAAAGGATTTGAGCTCATTTTAACTCTAAGGCCTCAGATCTGGGCTCCCTGCATACTCTATTTTCTGCACACAAAACAGAGGATTAATTTGCTAGTTAGTGATTAATCAGTGCTAATCACTATATTTTGGTACAATTGAGGGTTCAAATTAATTATTAGGTATCTGATACAGATCCCTATAACTTCAGATTGCAATTCGGAGATGGTTTGATACTCCAACCATTTCATACAAATTAGTTACCCTTGATTTAATGTAATTTCTGGTAAAATTATGCTGATAAATTTGTGGTAATCATCATTTTGCATTTAACCCTTGGTTAATGCCTGCAAATCACACTCAAATTCAAGATTATTCACAACCAGAGTTGCATTTGGGAATGTGCATAAGAATGAATGCTATATGCATTATGTATTGGGCACATTACATCAGTGTAAAAATGGGATCAGACACTGCCCTTGTCCAAAATAAGGCAAGAGGTAAGACCTCCCACATAGATTTGGGTTTGCATTGCATAATGATACAAGATAAACATCAAAAGCCCAAAAGAACTATCAACAAAACATTTAAACATGTTGCTCACATGGAGCAAGAAGAACTGACGGCGGGGACAAGCTCATGGCCCCAGCCATGAAAGAAGAAGAACATCTCTTTCCAAGAGGAAGATCCATACCAAGAAGAAAAGCTAGAGGAAGCATTGAAGGAAGACATGGACACGAGAAGAGAAGCTAACACAACAAGAAGACTGAAAGAAGAGGAAGACATGGACGCGTGAAGAGAAGCTACCACGACAAGAAGACTGAAGACAAGAGAAGATGTGAGGCTCCAAAGAGTGAGGAGCCATGTGAAAATCTCTGAGAGAGAGAGAGAGAGAGAGAGGGAGAGAGAGAGAGAGAGAGAGAGAGAGAGAGAGAGAGAGAGAGAGAGAGAGAAACCCCACAACCCAACCTCTGAGAGCCACCGATGATGTAGGCCACGTGGTAGATGTATGTGTAAGCACTTTAGTCAAGGTCGTGGGCACTTGTAGTAGCCTTGGACACATAGAGAGAGAGAGAGTGTCAAGGACTATGAGTTTAGGGACTTGAGGCACTGGTCGCGGACTAGTAAGAGAGAAACTTGGTACAGGGTCCAGGTGTGCTAAGTTCACTTGAGGGGAGGTGTGCTAGGCACTGGTCATGGACTATCAAGTAAGAGGGAAACTTGGTATAGGGTCCAGGTGTGCTAGGAGTATTCACTTGAGGGGAGGTGTTGAAATATACAAGTGAATAGGGTGTGTGCAGGAACAAGCCCTTGGCTAGAGGCTATAAAAGAGAATCTATAAATGTGAGAGAACCTGTGAAAAGGTGAGAAGAATCTACTGGGAGGGAATAAAGGGTAGCATGAGAAGATTTAGGAAGTGTGGAGATATTCTGGGAGAGGTGGAGAGAATCAAGCAAAAGAGGTGGAGTGAATCAAGGAGAAATCAGTGGGATTAGATGCTTGGATGTAAACTCTATAAATTGAGGCTTTGGCCTAATGAGAATTTGCTGGTTTTTGATTATCCATGCCTATATTAAGTTATTAGTTAATTACTCACTAATCACATCTTAATTACTCACTAATGCTATCTTAATTACTCACTAATCACATCTTAATTACTCACATCTTAATTATCATCTAATCACTTTGTTAATGATGTTGATTCTAGCATTTGATCCACCATAGCTCATCACATTGCTGTAATTTTAACAATGTATGCATCACTTCCACCTCTGAACTTTAGTGAAAACTAGATGGCATGTACTTGCCACCATATATGTGTTACCGCCTAGAGGAATAAAGTATATTGAATCGGCGGGAACGATTCCCACAACCTTAGTGCACATGGTAGAGATGTACTACCCAAATAAAGGGAAATAAAGGATGGACTCCTTATAGTTTTTGAGTGGACAGAAGAATGCCAAAGGGCCTACGCCACACTCAAAAATCCTTGGCAAGCACTCCAATCCTTAGATCCCCCAACTGGGAACTCATCTTCCATGTCCATATTGACGCCTCAGCATTTAGGATACGTGCTGGCCCAACATGTGAACACAAGATGGAATTCCCCATTAGTTTTGCCAGCCACACGAACTCAATGAAGTTGAGAGAAATTACACCACAACTGAGACAGAAGGATTAGCGATGGTTTACATGGTTAAGAAGTTCTACCGTTATCTTTTAGCGAACCAAGTTTTTCTTCTTTGTAGACCATCAAGCCCTCTTGTACCTAAACAATAAGCCCTGTATGATAGGCATAATCACTAGGTGGCTGTTTATCTTGCTTGAGTTCAATTTCACCGTTTACGGTGAGGAAAGGCTCTCAGAATGTTCTTGTAGACCACATGTCAAGGATCCCGAATGGTGAACAGCTAGTGAGAGTCAACAATGATTTACCAGATGCCACCCTGTTCCAACTTTTCTTAATTCCTCAATGGGGCAAAGAAGTGGCTCACTTCTTAGCCAATTGAACCTCTTCTCAACAAGGACCATGGCTGTTGTTTAATAAAAAAGGTGGCCCCTTACTAGCTTATCTTGCAGGTCAATTTACAACAAGCAGGGCAAGGACAAAATCCTAAGACGTTGTGTTGGAGAAGATGAGTATGTTTTCCTTCTTGAACATGCTCACTCTGCCTGCGCTAGCGGGCACTTTGCACAGCAGATATCATTGCTTGTAAGGTTCTCACAACTGGGTTATAGTGGCCCACTTTAATGGCTGACGCTGTGCAATGTGATGAATGCCAACACATAGCAATCCCTCGTTTCAAAGATCACATGCCCCTAAACCCCATCATGTCCTTACAACCATTTGAAAAATGGGGTATATATTTCATAGGACCCATCAGTCCGATAATACACTCAAGCCAGATATATAATTGTTGTCCCACGGACTACTGCACCAAGTGGGTAGAAGCTCATCCAACCCACAAAGCTAATACTCTTATTGAGCTAAATTTCTCTATGAGTCTATATAATCACACGCTTCAGTTGTCCTCTTGACTTGTCAACAACAATAGAACACATTTCATCAACAAGGTAATCAAATTAATCTTGCAAGAGTTCCTTATCACCCACAAGAAGTCCTCCCCTTACTATCCTCAAGCAAATGGCCAAGCCGAAAGCACAAACAAAACCTTGTGTGCCATTCTCAACAAAACAGTGGAGGCCAGCCCAACAATGATTGGGAACAGAAGTTGCCGCAGTTGTAATTTGGGCTTATAGAACTTTGTACAAAGCGGCAACCAACGCTACCCCTTTCAGTTTAACTTATGGTATTAAAGCGGTCATGCCCATGGAGTTCATCCCGAGTCTACCGTGTCGCAGTGCACGAAAAACTCGCCGAAAATGCCTTAAGCTATTGCCTGTTCAAACTTCAAAATCTTGATGAAAACCTCCTCTTTGCGGTCTACAGCATGATTGTAGATAAGCTCAGGCGTAAACAATGGTTTGATGATCAACTCAAGGACATACAAATGAATGAGGGTGACATGGTCCTCTTATTCAGCACCAAAACGCACAAGAAAAAGCTCAAGCTCAGGGGATTAGGACCTTTCCTAGTCTCTAAGATCACACCACAAGGCGTTGTGTGCATTGAAACACTTGATGGTGTTGAGATGGCTGGTTATTCAATGGTAGAATACTTAAACGCTACTATGGACCTCTCAGCGAGGCCACCTTGAAAGCCATCCATGATAAAAAAATAACAAAAACAAGACCATGAGGATATGAAAAACTGTGCAAGAAGAGGCCAAGGTGAGGCAAAAGCATATCATGGTCAACATGGTCCAAGTAATTGACTTAGAAGAAGAAGACTGGGAGGTGAAGGTAGCTCCAGTTATGGTTAGGAATGACCACACCAACCAGCTTTGTCCAAAAATTAGATCTTGTTGATACAGGGGCTAGTTACAATTTACTATCTTATGAAACATGGCGTTCCCACGGGGAACCCACATTGCACCATAGTTGGCTTATAGCATATTTATTGCATTGGCACAATCACACTTTTGTTCCACATTGGAAATAATCCGTTGGAAGGGAATTTTTATGTGATGCCTACAAGAACTATGCGTAAATAGATCCTCCTCAGAAAAGGGATGGATGGGCCATAATAGATGCAACATCAGCTGGGATGTGCACGGATGGCCACCTTACAATTGGCTTCTGTGGCCACGTTACCATTCTAATGACAGATGAAGAGCCACATCTCGTTACTACCCCATGCCAAGAACTCCCATTTCCACCACCCACTAGTACCCCAACACCTCACCCTTATCACTCTGTTCCCCCAAAAAAGAGGCCGCTCAACATGCCATCCACATTAACGCCTCTTGCACCCACACCACCAACACGCACAGTGGCAACATGTTCTCATATGGCCAAGTCACAAGAAGCTACCCTACCACATCATGCTAACCAAACTAACACTGCTAACCATACTAACAAATCTCCACAAGGTTCGATATCTCACCACCACTGGGTGCCCAAGCAACTTCTTGCAGGACAAGGCTACTATGAGGGAGCATCTCCGTTGTGGATCCCCAAAAGGTCTCACCATCCCCCACACCAATAGGCATCCAGATTTTCTCATCCCCAGTGTAGGCCCCCCATCCGCCAACCTCAAGCCTGCAAGGTACATGATCACCGCAAACCTGCGTGCTCTCCTAGGCATTCCGAATCCAACGCACTCAACCCTTCGGTGGATCCCAAAATCTCTTCTCCGTGCCCAACATTACTATGAAGGCAATTATGATGAAAAAACAAGTAGAGGGAGAGAAGACACACACACACAGGAGCAAACCCTAATGTATTATCAAACCCTAACCATAGAGGGAAGCCATCTCCCTTCTCACACAGTGCATAAAGCCATAATCCATAATCTACAACACACTACATGTGTTGTGTCCATACACTGCTAACCCTAGCTAATGTCCACACAGTGCATAAAGCCATCTCCCTTCTCACACAGTGCATAAAGCCATAATCCATAATCTACAACACACTACATGTGTTGTGTCCATACACTGCTAACCCTAGCTAATGTCCACACACTATGACCAGCTAGACGCGGTCATTTATGTCTCACACATGTTACTACCTAACATGCCAGCACATAGTGCAACTGGCATAAACTGACATCGAGCTTGAATCTCAATAGCCCCTCTCAAGCTCATGATGTGTTGCCATAGATGAAGATGTAGATGAGATTGGGCTATCAAAGCTCTCAACACTCCCCCTCAAGCTCATCCCATGTACTCCCAACATAGTACGGAAGTACTCAAACTTCTCCCTACTAAGTGGCTTTGTAAAGATGTTGGCCACCTACTCTTCAGTCTTCACATACTGCAAATCCACTATACCATCCAACACTTTCTCTTTGACAAAATGATAGTGGACCTCTATATGTTTGGTCCACGCATGTACTCCCAACATAGTACGGAAGTACTCAAACTTCTCCCTGCTAAGTGGCTTTGTAAAGATGTCGGCCACCTACTCTTCAGTCTTCACATACTGCAAATCCACTGTACCATCCAACACTTTCTCTTTGACAAAATGATAGTGGACCTCTATATGTTTGGTCCACACATGAAAAACTAGATTCTTGGCCAACTGTATGCTGCTCATGTTGTCACAATGAATGGCAACCTTGCCATCAATAGGCTCACCCAAATCAGCCAAGAGACTCTTTAACCATACTCCTTCACATGTAGCAATGGCTGTACCCCTGTATCCAGCCTCTGTATACTAGATAAAGCAATAGTAGGTTGCTTCTTACTGCTCCAACTCACCACTGCACTTCCAAATGTAAAGGCATAACCACTAGTAAACCTCCTGTCATACGAGCTACCTGCCCAATCTGCGTCTGTGTAGGCGTGTACATCCAAGCCTTTACCATGCTCATAAAGAAGACCATAATGTGCAGTGGTCTTTACATAGCGCATAATGCATCTCACTGCATCCAAATGAGGTTTTCTGGGGCTTTGCATAAATTGGCTTACTAGCCCCACAGCATAACTGAGATTCGGTCGTGTGATAGTCACGTAAATAAGACTGCCACCATCTTTCTATACATAGATGGATCATCCAACTCTTCACCAAAATCAGCCCGTAGTTTCACATTTTGCTCCAAAGGTGTACTCATTGGCTTACACCCTATCATCCCATATTTTGCCAACATATCCAATGCATATTGGTGTTGCACTAACCATGTCCTTGCATGGTCTTTGATCACTTCAATCCCAAAAAAATATCTCAACTCACCCAAGTCTTTCATATCAAACTGCCCACTCAATGCCTTCTTGACATGCATAACATCTGTAGCACGATCTCCTGTGACAATCAAGTCATCTACATAGATGACAAGTAAGGCAATCCCATGATCTATTTTCTTCACATAGAGTGAAGAATCTGTTGAAGAAACCTGAAATCCAAGGGAGATAAGATACCGACTTATCTTATCACTCCAAGCATGAGGTGCTTGCTTCAAACCATATAATGCTTTCTTTAATCTACATACATGAGGGGGGTACCTTGGGTATACATATCCTTCTGGCTGTGCCATATAAACTTCCTCTTGTAAATCACCATTTAGAAATGCATTTTTCACATCCATTTGATGCATTTCCCAACCATTTGCTACAGCCATAGCAATGACTGCTCTCACTGTTCCCATCTTTGCAACTAGACTAAATGTTTCATCATAGTCCAAGCCTTGGGTTTGTGCATAACCCTTAGCTACCAACCGCACTTTATGGCACTCAATGGAACCATATGATTTGCATTTCACCTTATAAACCCATTTGTGCAACCAATGACATTTTTGCCTTGTGGTAAGGCAACCAAATCCTAAGTGTCATTTTGAACTGCATCCATCTCAACATCCATTGCCTTCTCCCATACATGCTTCCCAATAGCTTCTGTATAGCATGTAGGTTCCACATGCTTCACCAAAGAGGTCATATATGCATAATGCATAGCAAAGTCACGATATGTCAACCTGGATACCTGACCCTTTGGGATTTTCACAATGCATGCGGATAACTCTGAACACTTGTCACTCTAGCATGTGGAGGCAATATCTATCCTACCTTGCACCTAGTGTGCGTAAAACTGGCATGCCATGTTCCTCAAATTTGATGAAAATCAGTGTGCAAGCTTCACAACTCCAATGGCAAGCTTCACAGCTTCTTCTCCCTCTTCTCTCACTCACTCTCATAAACCCTAATAGAGAGCACCAGGCTCTGATACCATGATGAAAAAATAGGTAGAGGGAGAGGAGACACACACACAAGAGCAAACCCTAGCCATAGAGGGAAGCCATCTCCCTTCTCACACAATGCATAAAGCCATAATCCATAATCTACAACACACTACATGTGTTGTGTCCACACACTGCTAACCCTAGCTAATGTCCACACACTATGACCAGCTAGACGCGGTCATTTATGTCTCACACATGTTACTACCTAACATGCTAGCACATAGTGGAGCTGGCACAAGCTGACATCGAGCTTGAATCTCAACAAATCATACCATATGGATCCCCAAACCTCTCCAACGTAAGCTCCTACCTTGTGTCACACCACAGTTACCTACTCCCTTCCAAGGCAACATTTGTAGTCAAGATTACTCAAGACAAAGGGAAGCAGAAAGTCTTATGTGACACATAGTCACATACCCCCAAGCTACTGCTGATGAACTTCCTTTATAGATATACCTTCAACATCGGCAATTCATCTACCTAACCATAGAGGGAAGCCATATCCCTTCTCACACAATGCATAAAGCCATAATCCATAATCTACAACACACTACATGTATTGTGTCCACACACTGCTAACCCTAGCTAATGTCCACACACTATGACCAGCTGGACGCGGTCATTTATGTCTCACACATGTTACTACCTAACATGCTAGCACATAGTGCAACTGGCACAAGCTGACATTGAGCTTGAATCTCAACAAATCATACCATATGGATCCCCAAACCTCTCCAACATAAGCTCCTACCTTGTGTCACACCACAGTTACCTACCCCCTTCAATGGGTACCCAAGGCAATATTTGCAGTCAAGATTGTCAAGACAAAGGGAAGCAGAAAGTATGTGACACATAATCACATACCCCCAAGCTACTGCTGATGAACTTCCTTATAGATATACCTTCAACATCGGCAATTCATCTACCTAACCATAGAGGGAAGCCATCTCCCTTCTCACACAATGCATAAAGCCATAATCCATAATCTACAACACACTACATGTGTTGTTTCCACACACTGCTAACCCTAGCTAATGTCCACACACACTGACCAGCTGGACGCGGTCATTTATATCTCACACATGTTACTACCTAACATGCCAGCACATAGTGCAACTGGCACAAGCTGACATCAAGCTTGAATCTCAAAAAATCATACCATATGGATCCCTAAACCTCTCCAACGTAGGATCCTACCTTGTGTCACACCACAGTTACCTACCCCCTCCAAGGCAACATTTGTAGTCAAGATTACTGAAGACAAAGGGAAGCAAAAAGTCTTATGTGACACATAGTCACATACCCCCAAGCTATCGCTGATGAACTTCCTTACAGATATACCTTCAACCTCCCATCAACCACCTCATCCCCAACTACTTCCTTGCCACCCTCATCAGAATCTCTTCAGGAAGTGCCACCCCCTACTTTGCCATTACACCTAATTGGCATAGACTCCTCTCTTTGGCAAATTGGGCATGCGGTCAGTACAAAACTCGTAATAGGGTGCTGGCGGCATAGCCTCTTTGTACAAACCTATTACAGTGTGCACACAAAACAAAAACCTCCCATGACTATTCCTTTCTCAGATTCTAAGTGCCATGGCCGTTCCTTCATCAACCACAAAGCCCGCGGCCGTTCCAAGTTTTGCACAGCCATTCCCTTCTCAAAGTTTGGATTACTACGGCCGTTCCCTCTCCCGCACACCGCCAACGACTGTGCCAACTCTCTATTCAAAAGCCCCAACCATTCCAACCAGTTCCGCAAGCCCGTGGCCATTTGTTCAACTTGCCACCACATCCATTCGCTCCTCTTGCCACGTTCGTTCACTCGCAGTCTGACTTCACACGCCCATACGCTTATAGTCGCATGCCCATTCCCTAAACTTGCCACATTCGTGTCTTCTTCATAGGGTTATAAATATGGGCCCCCACCTTCCATTTCCTCACTTTTCACTCTCAACCACCTTCCATTTCCTCACTTTTCACTCTCAACCTAGCCAAACTATTGTAAATTTTTTCCCCAAGCTCTTACCCTCACAGCTAGCATTCAAGATGTCAAAAGCTTCCAACTCCTCCCTGGAGGTTCTCTACCACACTTCTCTAAGGAGGAAGACACCTACCAACAGCCCCTTCTTTGAGGAGTACGTGAAGCACCCCACCCGGCTCTCCCACCTAGGTGAAGCATTGATGAAGCAGTTCAATGCACACACTGTCCATTCCCTGATGAAGAATACTCCTCATAAAATTGAGCACAAGCTCCTTTACTACACCGGTCCATGCTATGTTGTTTGCAGCTAACCCAATGGTGGTGCAGAAATTAGAGCAGCTTGGATTGGGCCGACTGCCCACCCTGGAGCCTTGGTGGGGGCCAAATTTGTATAACGCCTTATACTTCTCTGGGTTATGAATATGGGCCCCCACCTTCCATTTGCTCACTTTTCCCTCTTAACCTAGCCAAACTATTGCAATTTTTTTCCCCAAGCTCTTACCCTCATAGCTAGCATTCAAGATGTCAAAAGCTTCCAACTCCTCCCTAGAGATGCTCTACCACACTTCTCTAAGGAGGAAGAGACCTACCAAAATAGCCACTTCAAGGAGTACGGGAAGCACCCCACTTGGCTCTCCCACCTAGGTGAAGCACTGATGAAGCAGGTCAATGCACACACTGTCCATTCCCTGATGAAGAATCACCCCACTTGGCTCTCCCACCTAGGTGAAGCACTGATGAAGCAGGTCAATGCACACACTGTCCATTCCCTGATGAAGAATCACCGTAAAGCTGAGCACAAGCTCCTTTATTACACTGGTCCATGCTATGGAGCTGTTGCATTGCTAACCCAGCGGTGGTGCAGAAATTAGAGCAGCTTGGATTGGGCCGACTGCCCCACCCTGGAGCCTTGGGAGTTAGATTTGTATAACGCCTTATACTTCACCAAAACTTATGATGCAAATCAGCACACCGGTGTAATCTTGGATATCGAGGGCCGAAAGCATCTAGTCCAGCTCAGTGTAGGGCTTGTGCGAGAGGCATTTACACTCCCACATATATGGAGTAGCCATATATGTGCGAGAAGCATTTACACTCCCACATATATGGAGTAGCCATATGTATGCCTAGTCAATGCCCTTAACCTTACATGCGGCCTGTACAAGGGCAATGCTAACAAAGATGGAGTTGAGTGGGGCCAACAGAGGAAGTATGGTAGCGTGAAAGGTCATTATAACCAGAGTGATTAACATACCCCCCTCCCGATTGCAGGTATGTCCTCATAACTGGTCAAAGAAGTTATTCGTAGTAGATAGAGTAAGTGCGGACAAAGTCTCATCATGGAACGTCTTCCAGGCGCCCACCATCTTTGAATGGGAATGTAATCCGCGCTCATTCTCAAGATGAGCAAGGCGTGTTATAGTAGGCGTCCCATATGAAAGGTTTGATGAGGAAGGGCCATCGCCAAGCTGGCTGCTCACCCATGAGATCGAACGTTATGGGACGGTCGGTGGGGCTGCTGGTGGTATCTGCCCCGCAGGTTTGGGGTGGGTGGTGACATTGCCAGGTTGTGTGCCTGGCATCAAGGTATGGGTGAAGGAAATGGATGTCGAGGCGTTCGGTGATGCGGGTTATGGGGTGATGTTGGAGTTGTTGACCGAGAAGGATGGCGATGGCCTACTTGCACTTCATGCAGTCCAGAGGATCATGCCAATTCAAAGGGTTTGGAAGAGGGTTGACTTCCTCATGCCTCTTAGATGGTGGTGGTGGTGGTGGTGGGATCTCTCGAGTGGTGGGTTGGTTGGTGGCGGAGCCGATGAAGGGTGGAGGGGGTGTCGATGATGAAGGGTAGGTGGTGAGGCTCGCGCGTGTCGAGAAAATGTGGGGGTTTGGAGGATGTGGAGGGTATATCCTGGAATGCTGTGTGCATTTCCTAAGTTGAGGGATAGTGAAAGTGGCGAGGGGGGTGTGGGTGATAGGGGTGGAGTGGGAAAGTGAAGGGGGAGAAGAAGGTGGGGCACCAAAAAGGGGAAGAGTGGAGGTGCTTGAGGGGGGTGGTGGGGGTGGGGGTTGTTTGTGAGGAGATGTAGACAAGGGGCTTGATGGTGGAGGAGGGGGTGGTGGTGAAGAAGATCATCGGGGCAGAGGAGGCAAGCCACCCTGCCCATCAGTGCCGTCATTGTTGTCGTCTAGGCCAATTGCAACGGTAGCCTAGAGCTAGTTAGTTAGTTAGTTAGTTAGTTAGTTAGTTAGCCTAGAGCTAGTTAAACTAGGAAGACTAGTTTTGGGCCCCCATTTGTAATTGGGTGGCCGGACATTGTAAATATGAGCTCATGTATATAAGACATTTTATGAAATATGAAAAGGGAACATTCCCATTTGTCTCAATTATCTCTTGCCTTCTCTCCTCTCTCTCTCTCTCTCTCTCTCTCTCTCTCTCTCTCTCTCTCTTATGGTGGCTTGCTTGCTTGTGATTGTTGGTGTATGTGAATAGGAATGGTGTTGCTCTCCCTTCTCTCCTTCAATACCTTCTCATTTCTCTCCACCTTGTCTTGTTTACATATGATTGGCATGAGGTAGAGGTTGAGCTCTCCATAGCTCCTTCCCTCTTGCTCCTATACCTAGTTTGCTTGGATCTCTCTTTGGGTGACACAAAGAGAGTGTGGAGTGAGCCCCTAGAGGCCTCACATCAGGGAGTTATCCCTAATAGGGTTTGCCAAGTGCTAATCACCAAATTCAACCCCTGCATGCACTTCCTTCTTCTTCTCTCCTGTGCTGACACTTATTAATGTCCTCAATTTGGAGAAGCATACTTGTTAATCCAAAATGGGATTAGCATCCCCCCCTTCCTGATGTAGGTTAATGTCCTCAGAACTTGTTTACCGAGAGGTCTAAAGACCTGGTCACCGAACTCATGGAGGTAAAAATTTTGGCGTGACTGAAGCTTTCTGAGGATGCATCTGAATGCTGAGTGTGAGCGCTAGAACCCTGTGTCCACCATGTCTTCGAACGTGACATGCATGTAAGTCAGAAGACACCTTAGACTATGGTAATACATCATCATGCTTTGGTCATATGGGCCTTGATTCATGTCGAGCTGCAGTTTCTCAGCTTCATAGCCATCATACAGCTCTTTGGGTTGATCAATCAAGACCACGGGCAATTTCAAAAATCAAACACTTTCCACTATTGCTGGCTTCGGGATACGGTGCCATGCCTACATCCAAGTGAGTATCTATTTCCTTTTCTCCCGTATGTCTGTAAAGGTTGTTGGCATGAAGACCTTGAAATTGTAACAGACATGGGAGTCACACTGCTTGGCCTCTTGAACCTCCAGTGGAGTCCATCTTCTTTTAAGGGGCATGTACAATGTGTCAACCCGCTGAGTTGGTGGCATGCACATATAGACTTGGCTATACTCTGGAATTGTTAAGTATTCTTTCCGCTAAAATCCTCTAGTTTGGGTTGTGCCTCATCTGTGACAATTGTGGCATAGCCGCCTCTCTTGTGTGTACGGGGTGAGCCTTTCTCCACTTGCAAAAGTAATAATTGATCATGAAAGTGACAATTTGGATCTCCAGCAGAGGCCGACCAATTTGGGATTGGCTAATTTCGTGTGCCGCGCCACATAATGTACCCTCTCCAGCCAAGGGAAGTAGTTCTTCTAAATCTGGGTGGCGAGGTGCTCGTAGAGGGTATGGCACATAAGGTTGTTTTGTTGGTGTGACCTCGGAGTAGGCTTCTGGTAGAATCCTTCGAGCTGGTTCAAAGGGTGTGACTTGCATTAGTACTTTGAACATCAGCTTGGGCTTTAACAAAGGATTTCTAGCGCAAATGAAGCCCTCATATTCTGCACCAGACAATGACTCCAAAATTATATCATCAATGAAAGCTTCAATATTGTCTTGGGGAATAGGATAGCGTACCTCCTGAGGTTACCGTTGGGGAGATGGGTGAGGTGACAGTATCTCCTCGAGGGCAAGAGGGTTAGTGGGAAAATCTATCTGTTGAGGAGTGAAAGTAGAGAATATGCAGTCAACCTAAGATGTGTTAGTAGGTGGGCATTAGGATAGGGATTACGGAGTTTACTAGAGACATTAGAATATATGGGGTAAGTGGAAGATGAAGACGAGGACTCTTCCTGACCATGACCTGTGCTAGGGGGTGGGTGGCTAGGCTTGTGAGATTTCATAAATTCTTGAAGGTCAAGGATATCCTAAGGATTTATGGTAGGATATTCAATATGGGTGGCATCAAAATTGTAGAGTACATTGTTAACATGGATTCTTAGTGTTTGTAGATATTAGAGTATAGCTTTAGAATTCTAAAAGGGTGATATAAGGTAGACTCACATAAGTTTAGATATTGGTGAGTATTGTTGTAAGATTCCTCCCTCCAGCTTTTGAGGTGTAATCTTATAATTATTCCCCTCTCTAAAATAGAAGAAAGATCCTGTTTTACCCTGTTTTGGCTTGGAGAGAGAAAATGTCTAGAGAGAGATAATCCAAAATTGAGATATTTTTAGATATAAAAATCCTCCTAGTGTCTAAAATGGTTTTCCCTGAAACAAAAATTCAAAAAGAACTTTCCAATGTGCAATTGGAATTAATTGAAAATGTGTATAAAGGACCTTAGCCTAAGGGTCTAGATTTTTAAAAAAAAATTAGATTATGGTCCAATTAAGGTTCCTATGGACCAATAGGATCAATCCAAGTGTGGGGAGGAGATAAATCCAATGAATAAAAGAAAATACCCAAAAATGAGTGAATGCCCACATAAGATGAAGAGTTGACTGAGTACAAGGTTTATTAGTTAAAACTATGAGATATTACTTAAAAAATGAGATATTTTGGTATAATGATACATTTTTGACACCTTGGTAAGGAGAGGGGGGAGCTTCAAGGAGGCGCCTATTTCACACATGTGGTGGAGTTTTTAAGTCAAAAAAATTGTGATATTTTTATCTCTCCTCTCTCTTGGATCAAACCAAATCAAAAGGGAGCCAAACTAGGTCCAAATCTTATCCAAATTCAGCCAAACTGAACCTGGAAAATTCTTGAACCTAGTTGGACTTGGTTAGAGGCCTCCCTCACCTTTAAATAGATCCTTAGTCTTTTGTAAAAAAATTTGTGAACTATACCATGCCAGTATTATACTAAAATAATGACATTTTTTATTATCCCTTAAAAATCCTCTACTTTTGGAGAGAGTGGAGCCTCTCTCTCTCTTCAATCATCGTTGGAGCTTTCCTTTCAACACACAAACCAATTGATTGGTTGGGGGCTTCTTCTATGATAGAGAAGCAAGCAAAAATAAGAGATAAAGTATAATTTTATGGTTTTTCTCTACTGTTCTCAATGTTTTCACTTCTCAACCCCTCTCAAGCTTGAGAAGTTTCTAAATTAAGTGTTTATAATACAAATCAAGCTTTTCTTAAGAGTTGTAATGAATAATTAAGAAAAGTTTACATTTATGCTTAAATTAGGATGCTTTTATGTTTATCTCTCTCTCCCCCAAAGAATGGTCATTCCTATGACCAATTCTCTATTCAATTGATGCTTCTCATGGAGAAATTCTCAATTCACAAATCAAACTCTAGGCTTGTGAAGCTAGAGGTTAAGAAAATAGTTTTTTATACTTATATGCTAGTAACTTATGGTAATTTTATGAGTTAAATCCATAAATTATACTTATATGCTAGTAACTTATGGTAATTTTATGAGTTAAATCCATAAATTAGATTTAAGGCTAAAAGATAGCTAAACTATCATAATTACATTACTAAGTCTTATTATTTTCAAAAATATTAAAAATTGTCAATAATAGCAGCGGAGCTATGGTAAAAATTTTAAGAAATTGATACATAATTCATTCTTATGCATAACGTGAAAAGAGGACTTCCTACCATATTCTAGGATTGAATATCCTAGGCTAAAAGAATGATTTTCATCACATTCAAGGGAAAACTAATTTTTAAGGTTTATGTATAATTAAATAATTAAGAAAGTAGAAATTAAGGTAATTTTATTTAAATGATAAAAGAGAAATTCCCATGACATTTGGAATTCAATCATTTAAATAGAAAGAGTGGAATTCCTAGCATATTGGAATTAATGGATATTTTATTTAAATTCAAAGATAAATTTATTTTATGCATGAGAAATATTTAAATGATAAAAAAGAAATTCTTGATATTTAAAATTCAATCATTTAAATGAGAAAAGAGAAATTCATAGCATATTGGAATTAATGGATATTTTATTTAAATTCAAAGATAAATTTTATATAAATTTATTTTATGCATGAGAAATATTTAAATGATAAAAGAGGAATTCTTATGACATTTGGAATTCAATCATTTAAATGAGAAAAGTGAAATTTCTAGCATATTGAAATTAATAGATATTTTATTTAAATTCAAAGATGAATTTTAGATAAATTTATTTTATTCATGAGAAATATTTAATTCCTATGACATTTGAAATTCAATCATTTAAATGAAAAAAGTGAAATTCCTAGCATATTGGAATTAATGGATATTTTATTTAAATTCAAAGATGAATTTTAGATAAATTTATTTTATTTATGAGAAGTATTTAAATAATAAAAGAGAAATTTTCATGACATTTGGAATTCAATCATTTAAATAGTAAAAGTGAAATTCTTGGCATATTGAATTAATGGATATTTTTATTAAAGAAAAGAGGAATTTTAGATAAATTTATTTGATGATAAAAGAGGAATTCCCATGATATTTGAGATCCAAGAAATTAAATGGAAAAATTTAGAGGAATTTTTAGTATAATTCAATTTATGAATATTTACTTATCGGTATCGAAGTAGGAAAAGCTACTAAATGGGAAAAGGATGTGAATGGATGTGATAAGATGTAAATGGGATGCGATAGGATGTGAATGGATGTGATAAGATGTGAATGGGATGTGATAGGATGTGGTGTGATGAAAATGAATGTGGATGAGATGTGAAGTAAATGGATGTGGATGTGAATGATGAGATGAGAAGATATGTGAAAGGGTGAGATGGGAAGTAAATGGATGTGGATGTGTATGTGAAAGAATGGGATGTAAATGGATGTGGATGTGTATGTGAAAGAATATGATGTAAAGGGATGTGGATGTGAAAGTGATGTGGATGTGGATGAGATATGATGTGATGAAAAGAGATGTGGATGTGAATGTGATGTGGATGTGGATGAGATGTGATGTGCTGTAAAGGGATGTGGATGTGTATGTGAAAGAATGTAATGTAAAGGGATGTGGATGTGAAAGTGATGTGGATGTGGATGAGATGTGATGTAATGTAAAGAGATGTGGATGTCAATGTGATGTGGATGAGACGTGATGTGATGTGTAAACTGGGATAGATGTGAATGGATGATATGTGATGCGAATGGATGTGATGTGATGTGATGTGTCTCGGGATAGATGTGAATGAATGAGATGTGATGTGAATGGATGAGATGTGATGGGATGTGCATCGGGATAGATGTGAATGAATGAGATGTGAGGTGAAATAGATGTGATGTGATGTGATGTGGATCGGGGTAGGTATGAATGGATGAGATGTGAATGAATGTGATGTGATGAGATGTGGATATGGGTAGATGCGAGTGGATGAGATGTGATGAGTATAAATGTGGAAAGATGTGATGAGATGGAAAATGATGTGATGGTGGATGAGAATGGATGAAGGACAAGGGAATACATATGATTGGACTTGGATTAAGTAATGTGGATTGATGTGGAACAATGTAGAAAGATGAGACTTCTTTATAGAAACTGTATCTATGATCTATTTTTAAATGACTGTTTTATGTCATGCTAGGGGAGCATTTTGACTGTCTTGTGAATGAGGTCATTGGGGACCTAAGTGATAAAACTGCAACAACAGCTGATGGATAGTCAACGGAGGACGTCTCCCGTAGCACGGTCGACCGAGGTCTTGACTGGCCTCGGTTCGATTTAAATGGTGAGCTTCTGGTACGGTGGATGAGGGACCAAGGAAGCGGCCTATGAGTAAAGCGCTAGGTGACTTACGAAGGATCCTAGAGGGTGCTGACCATACGGTGCTCGGGCTCTGGGTTGCCGAAGATACCCACGCGTGCGTCAAGGAAGAAAATGGAACAAGGAGTTAAGAGTTGTTTTCTGAAACCGGGCATGGTTGATTGACCTTGCTGGTCCTCAACGGATGAGTCCATGGCTCTTTTATATAGATCTATTGGTTGATCTTACTGATCTTCAACGGAGAGTCCATCTGGATTTTTATAAGTGAATATATTTCTGGGTACTATGAGCTAGGAACTATTGAAAAGGCCCCTGAGTGGATAGGTGGTGAGCGTTCTGGTTGCCAATGATGCCATAGGTACATCGATGAAGGAATGATTGGAAACTAGAATTCAACCGGATATTTTGGAAGATTATGATTAGTGGTGGTGATACTATGATTTCATTAAAGGTTGTTTTAAAGTTAGCTGAATCTGTGAAACAGGCAATTTCATATTGGGTGTGTAAGTTGTGTGACTATCTTGAAGTTTGCATGAAGCGCCGGCTAGGGGGCCTAGGAACTCTTTTCCCTGGTACCTGGGACAAAACATAACCAAATTCCTAAATGGATCCCATCACTACAGTGGTTGGGTGGTTGGCTAACCCATGGGAGTGGATGGATTGATGGATCCCTAAAATGAGACTCAATTCTGTTATGGTACAATAGATGAAGTAAATCCCGGACAGTCCTTGTTCTATAGAAAAGAATCAACGGCTGTGCCTCTCGATGAGGAAAAAAACATTGGTCTCTATGATCCAAGTGCAAGTCTTTTCCTTGATCCGACCATGTGACTTACGGGTTCGGTCGGATCAGTTTGGTTAGTGATGACCCTGACTACGTTAGAATTAAAAAATCTTGGAGGAATTGCTCGTGCTTTCTGGGCGAGGGAAGTTTTTCCGGGTTCGGATTTGGAAGAACCGAGGGATTAGTCTCTTGTCCGGATATCCATGGGTGAGGCCCTGAGTGAGAGGCTCCGTCCCGCGCAGGAAGTGCTACTTCCGCTGCTAGCACCCCCGAATTTGTTGTGCGGAGGGGACAGGGATATTTCAATTGTAAACTTCGAGCCACCCATGGCTTATAATCCACTGATAGCTATGTGCTACCACCTCGTAGTTGGTTGGTGTCTCGGGAATGTAATTTGGAACAAACAGGTCTAATTTTTCAACACTGTTGTCCAGAATTTCAGAATTTTGGAGTACCCGACAGCAACTACGAATGTTTAACACAATAGGATGTAATGGATAAAAGAAGATATCTTGTGGATTAGTTAATACTATATCCGCCTGTAAAATAGGATGTAATGGATAAAAGAAGATATCTTGTGGATTAGTTAATACTATATCCGCCCGTAAAATTTCCATTATAATTGTACGGTCAGCATCGTGTTCAGTATTCTGCTTAATGAGGGTTAGTTCACCTAGGCCTAGGTCCTCAGACATATTTATATCGTATTGAAGTAAGGAGAGGGTTAGTGTAGACAAAAATAGAGTAAGAGTTTGACGAGAGGCCCGAGGAGTTACTGGCAACAACTGACCCAACTCCAAGAGGCATGCTCAAGGAGTAGGCGCATGTCATCTGTAGGCTCTAGCTATTTACTTCGGTCTTGTATCGCCAACTAGCATTCCAACTCTTGTAGATGAGAGTCATTTTTGCTGAGGAGGTTTGATATTGCAGTTTCACGGACCATCCTTGTTGCACCATCCAACTTCTCAAATCGCCGAGTTGCTTCCTCTTGGGCATGCCTAGTTGTTGCTTTGCTTTCTTTGGCTTCTATGATTCTTTGGAGCCTTTCGGCAAGCTAGCCTTTGACTATCTTGTAACTACTTTGTGATTTGTGCCATTGCCTCTTGGTGTGCTAATACCATGACTGGCACACTGATGGCGTCGTTAAGCACTCTCACTTTCTCTACATGTGCCTTGTTGATTGTTCTCTCTCTTGCTGTAAGTGAGTGGCTTTGTCTTCTCCTTCTTTCAGATTTGAGGATAACTGTTGGATCTGTCGTTGTTGCAGCTCCTCTTGTTTGGCCATGGATTTGGGTAGAGTTCTTGTACTTGCTGGGCATGAAGGGCTGTGAGCTCGTACTTGCTAGGCATGAAGGGCTGTGAGCTCGTGGTTGTGGGTGACCTCCTTCTGGAGTTGCTCTTTAGCATGTTCCAACTTTGCCTTAAGGTCCGTATTTTATTTGATTCTCTGAAAAATGGTTTGGCTAAGGGCTAAGGACCACATTATTGCTTTCTAGTGCCTTGTATCTGGTCTCTTGCTCCTCAGTGGCCTTCAAACTTTTCATTATAACATCCCGATGCATGGCCTCTGCTACCAAGTGGTCCTTTAAAGTTTGCACTTGTGTGTTTGACTCATTAACGTGCTTCCAAAGGGAAGCGTTACAATCATGCAGCATGTGTGTTGTGAGGAGGTGGCAATGCCATACTTTTTGCTCCTGCCCCCATGGTGCACTTGTGCTTGTGCCTTCTTTGAGTCCACAGCATAAGGTAGGTTTAACAGCTCATCCAACCTTTCCATAGTGTCCTGCATGAACTGTTCATAATCGACATTCTATAGGAAGGAAAGGTGGGCTAGTCTTTCTTTATCCTCCAGACACCGTATTTTGCTTAGGCTTGATGGCTCTGCACTTCTTGGTCTTTTTCTTGTATCTGTATGGGCTGCCGGATCATGCACTAGGGCCGTTGCTGTCTCAATGCCTTGCGATTCCTCAGTCGGCACACTGGAATTGATGCTGCTGGTTCTGGTTCTATCTCTACACAGGTGTGTTTGCCAAGGCTGAGTCCTTAAGTGGGGACAGGTTTGTGAAGATTAGCTATGTTGGGCTCGTCGGGGGAGTAACTTGCTACTTTTTCTCTTGAGTGGCCTAGCTGGCTATGGCTTCTTGCATTGTCAATGCTTCCTGGCATGATCTTATGTCTTGTGCTAGCTCAGCCTCGAGTATTTGTGATTCTGTAGATACGTCCGGGATTATGCCCCTCATTTTTCTTTTTGTCTTTTTCTTCCTCCCTTTCTTTATCTCCTTCATAATGGCTTGTGTTTCCACTAGTACAGCTTGGCCCTCTTGCATTTCTTCAGCTGTGAGTGATGGTTGCTCTGGCAATAATGCTAGCTGTGCTACTCTGTTGGTTTGGGCTCTGGGAGAGGACTTTATGTCTTCTTCTTCCTCCCTTTCTTTATCTCCTTCACAATGGCTTCTGTTTCCACTAGTATAGCTTGGCCCTCTTGCATTTCTTCAGCCGCCGTCAATGATGGTTGCTCTGGCAGTAATGCTAGCTGCTCTGCTGGTTTGGGCTCTGGGAGAGGACTTTTTACCACATGATTGAGGACTTGGGTCAACAGGTACAGGTTATAGATTTTGGACTGGTGGACCTTGAGATAGTTTTCCATTTCTCTATGGATGTAATACGCCCAGTCCTCTTCCTTTTCTTCATGCACTTTAGTATTCCTGTTCAACGAGACCCTATTGTAACGGTCCACTGGCTTCGCCTGCATTATCAGTGACATAGCTATGTAGGCTTTCTCTGTGACCTCATCCCGAATATTCTCATACTCTTCCCCATTGGAGTTATACAAACTCTTCTTCAGCATAGCATCCAAAGGCACTTTGTCGAAGGCATGGGCGTGGACTTTGACCTACTGGTGGGAGCTGCAGAGCGTCACGGATGAGTTCTTCTGTGATTAATAGCTACTTTGTTGTGCCGTCGGCCTTTTTGATGGTGCCACGCTTGGTGGCTTTGTCATAAGTCTTGATATATTCTACACAGAGCTCCGTGTCCATGTTCCTTTTGAGAGGATCTGCACCATTCTCCCTAGGCCCACTTTCTGTAGCTTTTCTTTGACCTCTGTCTCTTCCAGGATTTGAAGGCACTATGGGTTGTGATAATGCAATGCTACATTTCCATGGGTCGTATGTATCTCCTTTCTCATGATGGCCCCATGGAAGGCTTGGGCATATGGGCCCAAGTAGTTCAGTTTGGGTACCCGCACTGGTTTCTTCTTCTGACTTGCCAAGGAGCCTATAGTGCTAGCTTGGGTGATTGCAGGGCTCTCTACGACTTCTGTTTCTGAGGCCAACATCTGTACATGAAAAGAACATCAGTCTCTAGGCTGGTGGGGTAGATACCATTCCTTTTCTTTTCCTTTTCCTTTTTTGTTAATGGTAAACCGGTTAGTTAAGATAAGAAGTGTGTTAGTGTAGGAGCAATAAACAAGGTGTGTTAATTGAACAAGTGAATGTTATGGTGTAGGATCTTAGTAGTCCCGTGGTCATGAGGAGTTCACGTGAAATGTGGTTACGTGAAATGTGGTTACGTGAAATGTGGTTACGTGAAAGGGAGTTCCATGAGACGGAATCCCGTTAGATGTTGTTTCATGAAAGTTAAAGCCATGAAAGGGAGTTCCGTGAGACGGAATCTCGTGAGGGTTAGTCTCGTGAAAGGGAGTTCCATATGAGAGTTTGTCACGTGAGATGTGGTTACATGAAAGGGAGTTCCGTGAGACGGAATCCCATGAGATGTTGTTTCGTGAAAGTTAAAGCCATGAAAGGGAGTTCCGTGAGATGGAATCCTATGAGAATTACAAGTTGCGTGAGAACTACAAGTTCCGTGAAACTATAGGGAAGCGTGAAGTTGCAGGTTTTTGTTGTTCCGTAAAACTACAGTTTCGTGAAACTACAATTTTGTGAAACTGTAGGTTTTTGTGATGTTTAACGTTTTTATGTTTTTGTTTATCAAAAGATTTAATGCGTGCAAGTGATGATACCGCAAGGAAATTTTTAGAGAAAACACAGAATTCGAACTATACTAATGCACATGATGTTAAAGATCATGATTTTGGTTGATCATAGAAATAAAAATAAAAAAGGAAAAAAGAATAAGAAAAGAAAACGAGAAATGGTCCAAGCTCCCACCTTAATCAGTGAATGTCAATTAGGGTTGGAAGAACCAGGAGAAGACGATGCACAATCAGGAACGGGAGCTCAAAGCGCTTTGCGATGGAACAGAGGATGCAAAATGACCAAAAAAAGAAATAATTTTTGAATTTATAGCATAGCCATCTCTTCTTCAGCCAAAGTCAAGTCCTTAGCAATGAATATGGGTCTGGCTTCCTCCCCTGGTCCCGTAATATCAACTTCCTTGACTTCTGTCGGGCCATCGTATGATGTGGATAGCCCATCCGCCTTAACCCTTGTTGCCGTCAATCGGACCACTTTCCATTCGTTCAACAGTGTAGGTTTTAAAGTGGTCTGGTATTGAGAGCAAGTCTAGTTTATCCTCATTCTCACTTTTTGTTTTAGCCGTGACTTTTATAGCCTCACTTTTAGTTTCGGCCAAAGCTTTATTCTGTTTTTGATGCCCAGCTTTTGTAAGATTAGGTTTTTTTGGATCTTGAAGGATAATTGTCTCCTTGTGTTTTCCTTCTAGTGATATCTTACTCAATTCCTCACCCCAATCCTTGGAAAACTCATCGTGTACCTTAGTGGTCTCAAGATATCTCAGCCACATTGGGCATCCGTGGGTTTTCTTTGTAATAGGGCATTTTGCCAAGCAATATATCGTTTCTATTTTTGCCATCTTCTGAGGCATTGAGCGCTGGTATGGCCTTGTGTTATGGTCCCTCTATGCTAGAGGTCTCCTCTTCTGATTCTTCATCAATGGTTTGACAATTAACCATACAGACAGAGGTCATATAGGGGCAGTTCCAGATTCCACATACTGGGTCTCCCCCTGGGTTACATCACATCTATGGTAGCTAACACATGCATCCAGTTTTCATTGAAGTCCAGAGGAGGAAGTGATGCATACATTTTCGTTTCCTCTTCTTCCTTGGAATGTTCCACCATGGTTTGGCATATTTGTACAGATGCGGTTTGCTCTGTTGTTGTGACCGGATCATTAGTTGTCCTTCCATGGAGTGTGCTTCCATGTTCTCATATCTATCTTTAAAATTTTTGAATCCCTATGCACATACACATGATCTAATGCCCAATCATGCACCAATTTGGATTCCCTCATGAAGGGTCTCCCCAATATTATGTCATATGAGTCAGGTTGGCGTAGGAAGTCCATTACCATAAATGTATGATGGTAGCGAAACGTAAAGAGTTTGAGTTTCACATTCTCTAGAAGTCCGATGGGCCTTGAAGACGTTCCGTCAACCATTTTAACGATTAGATTTGCCCTTTTAGATTGGGTTTTTTTGAATTATCCCAGGAACCTTTTGTGATGATGCTAACCCCTGTCCCACCATCCAGGATAGCCAGTGCCTGGTACCCGCCATGATGGATCGAGATTGTAGCATTTGTGTCGTCGCTTTCGTATAATAACATCCCAGTTGATTAACTGGTATCTTAACGACTCGGGTTTTCCTTGTGTGTCTTAGGGTTCTTTTTGCCCAGGAGGTGGTAGAACCTCCTCTATAATATTGGCTAGATTTAGTCCACCTTCTACCCATTCATTTATGTATGTCCATAGGGTTGGTGAGCTGCGTAACATTTGTCCCAATGGCATTTGTACAGGCGTGGATAGTACAATCGCGAGACTTCCTGTCTCCAATCTTTTCAAGACTTCCTTAGCCTTAACCTAACTATACCAAGCTCCTGAGTTGGATTTAATTAAGGCATGAGATTGCAAGAAAAATTTCACGTCGTGAAAATATAAGGTTCCACGTCGTGAAAAAAAATGGGTTCACGTCGAACAAAAAATGGTTCACGCCGTGAAAGTTTCTAAAATGGTTTACGTCATAGATAAAAAATGGTTCATGCTGTGAAGAATTTTGAAATAGTTCACGTCGTGAATAAAAAAGGGTTCATGCCATGAAGAATTCTAAAATAGTTCACGTCGTGAATGATTTTCTGCACTTTCACGATTCTTGATTTTGTCAGACCTCATGGCATCAGAGGTGTCAGGATAAGGTTACCTACTTTTGGCAAGGTATTCTCGTGAATTGCGGTGTTAATCGCGGCACTGATGTCGAGAGCGGTTCACGGTGGCATGAAGTCACAAAAAATGGTTCACGGTGTGAACATTTTCTTGCAGTTTCACGTGGGAACTTCCCGCATCGACTATTATGATTTTGGGTGCAAAATACTTATCTAGCAATTCCCAAAATGATTGTGCCATGTCTAAGGAGTGGAATACAAGTTTAAAGAACAGCCAATGGCTAATGGTTTTTTAGATTTTTGTGAATTTTTGGAAAAGAAGAAAAACAGAACACCAATCTACTCATTCACATTGATGCTTCCAATGATGAAAATATCAAAATTAACTAGAAAAAACAGGGAAGCTCTATTCTAAGACCACTCCACCACACATATACACAACAAACATAACCAATTTTACACAACTTTTTACTTCCACACAAATCCTATCCATTCATTTCCTACACAATGCACTACCAGAATGCAAAGGCAATTGTGAATCTTATGCAATGGGAGCTGAAACTCCAAGAGGAAGGAAGAAACAAACATGTTTCCTGGCAGTGGCGCCAAAAATGTTATGGGTTACCACACCTCTAAAGAGAATATGGGGGAGAGGCAGAGCTTCAAATCCTAGCAAGAAAACACACACACACAAGAGAGAGTAAGACACAAGATAGAGATGGATAGTTGAATTTTCTTCTATCTTCTTCTTCTCTACTCAACCAACATAACATAAAGATAAGAGTACACACTATATGGATTAATATTCAGCTACTACAACATACAAGGGTCGATCCATAATGTGAACCCGACTAAATGAGCTGACACTAAAACTATGCTAGTCTCTAGTAATCCAAAATGGCTGTCACATAGCCTGTCATCCCACTGGCCACATATCATCCATAATCTCATCAGAAGCTATCACCCAGGCGGGTCATCAATGTCTACCGCCGTAGCACTAGTTGAGCTTGATATCTCAACACTCCCCTCCTTGAGCTCAACTCCACTCACTACACTTCAAGTAAGGTCCTAAACCCATGGAGCTTCTCTGTGCAAAATGCCTTCGTAAAGATGTTAGCCACTTGTTCCTCTTCTGTGCTGACATATACCAAATCTACATCTCCTGCTAGAACCTCCTCCCTCACAAAGTGATAATGCACCTCAATGTGCTTCGTTCTAGCATGATATACTGGGTTATTGGCCAACTGTATGCTGCTCATGTTGTCACAATATATGACAACTACCCTATGTCACCAAGTAGCTTCTAAAACTACGCTACTTCACAAGCTGCCATATAGCAGCACCCCTATACTCTGCCTCTGTACTCGACATGGCAATTGTTGGCTGCTTCTTACTGCTCCAACTCACAGCAGCAACAGCACTCCCAAATGAGAACATAAAACCACTAGTAAATCTCCTGTCTACAATACTACCAGCCCAATCAACATCTGTGTACCCATGCAATTGTATCTCTATACCAGCCTCATAGAAAAGTCCATAATCAATTGTGGACTTTGTGTACTTGAGGATCCATCAAGCCACATCCAAGTGTGGCTTCCTAGGGGCCTACATAAACTGACTCACAAGTCCAACAACATAGCTTAAGTCTAGCCTTGTAATGGTCATGTAGATCAAACTACCCACTATGCACTTGTATGTAGTGGGGTCCTACAAAAGCTCACATGTATCTACGGAAAGCTTTGTGTTCTACTCCAATGGCACTGAAAGAAGCTTGCAGCCTGTCATACCATATACTTGGACAACATGTCCAAGCCATACTGCCTCAATAGCAAAATTCCATGAGGTGATCTCACCACCTCTATGCCCAAGAAGTACCGCAACTCACCCAAATCCTTCATCTCAAACTTCTGCTTCAAAAGCATCCTAACCTCATGTATGTCTGCATCACTATCACCAGTGATAATCAAGTCATCCACATAGATGACTAATAGCATGATCCCTCTATCTGTCTTTTTCACATATAGTGAAAATTTTGCATTGGATATCTGAAATCCAATGGTAACAAGATACTCCCCGATCTTGTTTGTCCATGCTATGGGTGCCTACTTCAAACCATACAAGACTTTGCGTAACCTGCACACAAAATCTGGATGTGCATCACTCTCATAACCTGGTGGCTACATCATGTACACTTCTTCTTGTAAATCACCATGCAAGAAAGCATTCTTTACATCCCAACCCTTCACTGTAGCCATAGCAATGACAGCTCTTACAGTTGCCATTCCTGCAACTAGGCTGAATGTCTCCTCATAGTCTATGCCATAAGTCTGTGCATAGCCCTTGGCAACCAATCTTGCCTTGTACCTGCTCATTGAACCATCAGCATTGTGCTTGACTTTATACACCTACTTACATCCAATTGCCTTCTTTTCCTTAGGCAAAGGAACTAACTCCCATGTTGCATTTTCATCCAATGTTGCTATCTCCTCATCCATGGCATCTTCCCATTTCTTATTTCCAATTTCCTACTCAAAGAAAATGGGCTCAACCTCCCGTATTGCTTTTACCATGTAAGCATAATGATGTTATGTATATCCATCATATCTCAACCTATCAACAGGGTATCTAACCCTCGTAGACCTGAGTACACCTGGATCACTGCCAAGTGTCCTCAAAACATCCCTGGTTCTCTTTACACTAGGAATAACCACAGACGGAATGCCAAGATCCTCATCAAGGCTCTGCTTAGAGCCACTAGAGTCACCATACACATATGAGTGACCTACTGAGATAGATCAGGCACAAAAGGTTGATCTTCCTTTTCCTTCCCCTTTCCATGATACATGTGTACCTACATCATTCCTCAACCTGCCCTGACCATGGGCTAACATTGGATTTTACTGCTCGAGGACTCCCCAAGGTCCACTCAGCACCTGTGATTGCTGCTCTATATGTGGTGCATCATCAGCACTTCTTACATTTGCATCTTCTATTTCCTTCACTACGGGTGCATACTAGCTACTCATCTCATCAAAGAACATCTCTGCTTACTCACATCTCACGAGTGGTAGGGTTATAGCATCTATAACCTTTTTGCTCCATAGCATAACCAATGAAGATGCATTTATCTACCTTTGGATCTAAATTTGTTCTCACTTCATGAGGAACATGTACAAATATACAATACACCCAAACACTTTCAAGTGAGACACATCCGATCTTATGCCTGTAAACTTCTGTTTAGGAGTCATACCATGAATAGCTGCAGTGGGTGTGTCCTATCCATAATGTACATAGCAGTTTGCTACTTCTTATGTCCAAAAGTAATGTGGCATATTCTTTTCAGCCCCATCAAGGCACGTGCCACCTCTGCATGTGCCTGTTTTTCCTTTCTGCAACACCATTCTGTTACGGAGTGTACTTGCACACGTAAACTGCCTCTTGATTCCCTGCTTTCTCGGGAAATCGCTGAACTTATTGGAGAAATATTCTCCCCCATCATCTACTCTTAGGCATTTTATTTGCATGCCTTTTTCCTTCTTGACCAAGGCTTTAAATCTATGAAAGTGAGCAAACACCTCACTTTTCTCCTTCATGAAATAAACCCACATTTTCCTAGTGTGATCATCAATGAATATAACACATCCAATGGCCTTGCACTGACATGCTTTTCATGTGGGAAAGCATGTTTGGCCTTCTTACCAAGTTGGCATGGTTCACATACCTTATGCATACCATCAACCTTAAACTTTGACAAACCTGCAACAATATTTTGGACCTACATAGACTTCAGTCGGTGTACATTCACATGACCAATGCGCTTGTGTCATATGTCAATATTTGCGATGACACCTATTTCATGCGCAAACATGGCTGCCTTTATCTCCTGCATGTTCACATCCAAAGTAAACATCCTGCCATTTCTGTTACCCTTTGCAACCAAGCGACACTTATTTTTGAAGTCTTCCACAAAACATCCTTGAGGATTAAACCTCACTTGTTGCAGACCTTGCTCAATTATCTTTCCAAGACAAACTAGGTTCTTTGTAATATTCGGAACATGAAGTATATCAGCCAAGTACTTTATTTTTCCATCCTACAACATAGACAATGGCACTTTACCAACATGAATTTCTACATCGCCTGGTTTTTCCATTTTCTACATATCTCTAAACCACTCAACATGGCTGGTCATGTGGTTAGAGGTGCCAGAATCTATATACCATATATCTTGAGATCCTAACACATCCCCTTATGGAACTAATCATGTGCTGCATCACAAATAGCTGCTCACTTTTGTCATCACCTCCACGTTTGCTAGATGATGCATAGTTTCCTTGCTGCTGCAACTCCCCACTTTTAATGTCATTCTACTTTTTCATTGTGCAGTCCTTTTCTATGTGTCCTGGTTTGCCACAGTAATAGCACTCTATACTATTTGCATTTTGATTTTTTTTCCAACTACCTCAGCCTATTTGGCTCCCCCTGCCTCTAAACTAGCCTCTTCCACCTGTGTATGATTGTCGATGTGAATCATTGGACTCTTGTAGTCCAGAATTCTCATTTCCTTGTCGGCCACCACCTTAGCCCGCCGACGCCACGGCCTCTACCTCTCTACCTCTACCTAAATTAGAGTAGAAAGCCTGTTTCGATATGTATCATTGGACTGTTGTTGTCCAGAATTCTCATTTCCTTGTCGGTCACCACCTTAGCCCACCGACCACGGCCTCTACCTCTGCCTCTACCTAAATTAGAGTAGAAAGCCTGTTTCGATATGTTCTTGCTTTGTGAAGAAGAATCCTCACCTAAAGCCTTTTCTTCTATGATCAGCATCATCATAGATATCAAGTCTCAAAAGTTAGGAATATTCTCCCGAACTACAATGGAGGTCTTGAATGGCTTGTACTCTTTGCCAAGCCCATTCAAACAAACACTCACCAAATCATCATCCTCCACCACTGATACATTGATAGACCCAAGGGATTCAACAATGCCCTTGATCTTTTAGGCATATTCATTAATGGACGTGCTTTTCTTTCCACAGTATGCAACTCTTGCTTTAACTGCAACTTCCTTGCCTTTGTGTTAGTCTGGAACATCTGAACCAGATTCTGCCATGCAACTGTTGGAGTGTTTGCATCCTGTATGTGTCCTATCATAGTGTCTGTGACACTAATTGAAAGACAATACACGACTTCTCTTGCACCCTAATTCCAATCCTTGAATTTATGTATATCTACAAGAGTGGCTCCTCATTGTCTCCTTCTACATAATCCCAAAATCCTTTACACATTATAGAAAATTGGTCATTCTAAACTTCCAGGCGTGCATGGAAGTTATTCTTATCTAGCTTCCCACTAACAATCTGATTAATTCTGTCAGACATGTTTTCCTGCAGCAATCAAATAACCTACAAATAGTCAACTTCTATATGCAACCTGTAATACAGCATTATCTCCTATAAACTGCTGTAGTAGCAGGGGTACTTCAGCACAGCCTATGTGTCACCAAATGTGACCAGAGTACATGTACATACACTCAGTAATATCAACAATACATGTGAAAACCCTATCTGCACTTCCAAAATGCACTGTTGCACTGCAATAACTAGATTTCGAGTAGAAACAGTTCTCTACCATAACTTCCTGAAAATTGCCCCGAAAATACCCTGCAGTGACGAAACAGAGCCCGTAACGTGCTCGAAACACGAATCTGGCCGAAAAACCATTATCCAAATAGGACAGTATACCTGCCCCCTGTAGCTCTGCTCCCTTGTGAAGAAGACAGCTCCTCAATCGGAGATGTGTAGCTCTCCCAGAGCTACTGAGGGGGTGTTGTACCTAAACCAAGAAGGGGAAAGAGACGATGGTGCTCTACCTGTGTAGTACCGCTTCCTACATTGATTGTTCTTGCCTCATTAGCTCTCACACAATCTAGGATATCTGATACCATAAAGAGAATGTGGGGGGAAGGAGAGCTTCAAACCCTAGCAAGCAAACACACACACACACAAGAGAGAACAAGACACAAGAGAGAGATGGATAGCTGAATTTTCTTCTATCTTCTTCTTCTCTACTCAACCAACATGACATAAAGATAAGAGTACACACTATATGGGTTAGTAATCAACTACTACAACATACAAGGGTCGGTCCATAATGTGAACCTGACTAAATGAGCTGGCGCTATAACTATGCCAGTCTCTAGTAATCCAAAATGGTTCACACAGCCTATCATCCCACTGGTCGCATATCACCCATAATCTCACCAACCATGCTAGTGGTGTAGATGCGGAAGCTATCACCCAGGTGGGTCATCAATGTCCACTGTAGCACTAGTTAAGCTCCATATCTCAACAACCTCCAAGAGGGAACTCAATGCATTCACCTAAAGGATGAGCAATAGAACACAGTTGTCATAGTAGGACACTTATCAATGTTTCGAACTTGAGTCCCTTGAGGCCTCTAAGCTCACTTGTTAAGCTCCAAACCTCCAAGCTCCACCTCCACGCTGTCACCGTAGAGTCGCTCACACCATCGCACATAAGATAACCACTCTCTCTCACTCTCCCACACAAGCATAAATCATACAAGCATAGAAGAGGCACAAATGTTAGAATGCTCTCTCTCAAGACATAAAGAAGAGCTCTCAATAGCACAAAGGGGAATTGTGTCTTTTCATTTATGAGAAAATGCCTTATATACATTTGGCCCTTATTCACACTTGGGCACCCAAAACTTACTTAACTAGGCTTTGGGTGGCGAATATCTCATAATGTACAACTTTTATAGTGCCGTTTCATGACACTTATTAATGTCCTCAATTTGGAGGGGCATACTTGTTAATGCAAATTCCATTCTCCCACTTTCCACCCTACTCACACATCAATTTGTTTTCTAATTAATCCTACCACACTGTTTGACATAAATAAACATCTTGGGATGAGCTTAACAGCTAGGAATTTCTCAACACTCTAAAGTTTTCATTTCTCAATTCTCAAAAGTACATAGTCTCTAAAGTTTGCATTTCCAATTCTCAAAAGTACATAATCTCTAATTTCAAAAGAGATAGCTTTAAATTTACGGTTTGATTTCTCAACATATTGCTCTTGAGTATGTGCAATATAATGTCTCACCTCATTCAAAATGTGACTAAAATCGATAGTGAATTGATCAGCAACTTCAATTTTATGGGAAAGTCTTATAGGCCAGAATAGGTAAAAGCATTTTCATATACGATCTCAAAAGGTGCTTGCCCATTAGACGAATGAAGAGTATTATTGTATGCAAACTGTAAAAGATGAATGTACTTATCCCATTATGAACTAGGTTATTGGTCAAAGGCTCGAAGTACATCCAAGATAGCGTTATTGGTGAACTTATTCTATCCATTCATTTTTCGGATGGAAATTGGAGAAAAGAGTGATCCAAAAAATATTGTAGAATCTAGAGTCTCTGTCATCTCAGAAACAATGACTTTTGGCAAACCAAGATAAAGAAGACACTTATCCAACCCTAATGAGGGTTAACTCTCCTATGTGGGGCCGCTAGGGGGCTCACTCCACCACTCAAGTGGAGCTTCCATAATCTAGGTAATGAGAAAGGACAAAGGGAGCTATGGGAGACCTCAACCCCCCCTACTCCATGCCCTCATATGTGCAAGAGTGAAGATGAGGGAGAAGACAAGAAGAGGGAGAACAAGAAGCAAGCCAAGAAGCCATCACCTACATAACATCGCGACAACTCTTTTTACTGTTGAAATATACAAGTGAATAGGGTGTGTGCGGGAACAAGCCCTTGGTTAGAGGCTGTAAAAGAGGATGAGTAAATGTGAAAGAACCTGTGAAAAGGTGATTGAATTTGGACCAATTTTAATATTACCCTTGTCTTAACTAGAAAATTTGACCAGTCATTAAATATACTGCTTGATTGGTGTTTGCATTTTATCTAAATCCACCTTACTCGTGCTTGCTTGATTGGTGTTTACATTTTACCTAAATTCACCTTACTCGTGGTTCCATGTTGCCTTGTACCTTCCAAGACCCCGAACATTTTAATCATCCAGCAAAACAGCCTCGACCACTCTTTATCGACATATTTCGAGAATGGAATCTATATCAGGAAGGGGTGCATATTAACACTCATCGAACACCTCTCCAGCGACATTGTATATTTTACGTGTGCAATCTATGAAAGTGTTAAAACCCTAAGATCTCTCTAGATAATTATTATGCATAAACATGTATAAATCAGGCATAAACTCAATCACTCAACCACCCCCGAGCCCAAGGGATGCACACATGAATTATAAATGAAATACATCATACCTCTACCTTGATATCCCATACTATCCAGAGGTATAACTCCAATCCAATAGCATGTAGCTATAGTGTGAAATGGTAGGTGAGTAGTTATTATCCTCTACACAAGAGAGCATAACATAACCAAGCCTCAAGCCCTCAAGCCTCCCTTGAGTGTGCCCCATGTCCCTATTATATAGGAGGGTCCTCAAGTGACTCTTGACTCTCCATTTCCCATGTGTGACCTTGGATGCCTGACCCTAACCTTAACCCTTAAGGTTAGTCCTAACCCATGCTCCACTAGAGCTTGTTCCCATGCTCCCATGCTCACAAAACACCCAGCCATTTGAAAATACAACCGATCGTGAGTTGTAGTTTTGAGAGACCAAAAAAATCCTTTAAAAACAATCCAAATCTAGCACCAAAAGAATCTTTGACGTGCCCAATAAAGTAGAACTTTAAAAAGAGACTTTTTTGCTTAACTTAAAACATACTTGCAAGTGATTCATTCGCTAAATTAAAAATTTGCCAAATTTTCCACTATTTGATGTCTAAGTACAAGCCTATCCCTACAAAATCTTAGAATATTTCAAACAAAAAAACATGACACAAAAGTTGCATTAGAGACTCACAACAAAGAGCTTCACTTTGAATACAAAATTATTGCTATCGTTACTAGAAAGCAAAATATAACTACTTTTATCGCACAACTTCAATGTCATGATTAAATTAATCTTCATTGATTAAAAAAACAAGTCTTATTATGAGACAATTCCTATAAATGCTTCAATAGAGATAACATTTGACTAATTTTTTGAACCAATCTCAAAACGCAAGCTCCTCAAAAAGATTTGTAATGCTAGTTTTGAATACAAACAAATGTTGTTCAAAACACTCTCAAAACCTAGAAATCCTTGAACACCCCCAATGAGGATTTAAATACCAAAAATTGTTTGAAACTACAAGTGTCTAAATCTATTCTAGCATAGGAAATTCCTCCTCTTCATGACTAACTTCTTCATCAGTTTGCTCGCGTCCTACAATGAGTGGTGTTGACTCCGTAAGAGAAATATCAATATCCACAGTATGTGGATCTTCATAAGGCTCAAGATCTGCAAATTGCATTTCATCATCAGGTCCAAAGGGAGGCTGAGGTTCTCCAGATGCATCCACCACTCTTGGGTTTGCTGCCATGTTTTTCATTCCAACCTCTTGAAACTCGTCCGGCAATTCTTTCATTGCAGTGACTCGTTGTTGAATAAAACGAACTTGAACTGGATCTAGCTCAATAGCAACAACATTCCTTCCTTTTTTAAGAGCACTAATAGTGGTTGTTCCTAAGAAAAAAAGAATCAACATGGTAAAGCTCACTTAAATGAGCAATATAAAATATGTAATAAGTTAAGGTTGCATGATTACCTGTCCCCGCAAAAAGATCCATGATCCACTCTCCTTTTAAAGATAGAAGCTCAATTAAATCCATCATCAAAAGTTGTGGTTTTTGATAAGGATTCATGATCTCATTTGAATCACCAGAAAGATCCCTGAGCTTTCGACACACGCCTGGTCTATCAAAAATATTTGTTCGGTTAGGTTTCGAAGCAAAATTAAAATTTCCTTTACTGTTCGGACCCGCGGGAGACCAGAAACCAATGGTAGCAAACTCGACAGCAAAAGAAAGTCTGTCAAGCTTATAGCCTTTGATGTTAGGCTTTGTCCTACAAAAGAAAAAGTTAGCCTTTGATGTTAGGCTTTGTCCTACAAAAGAAAAAGTTAGGCTTTAACTTAAGCTTTTGTAACTTGCAAAAGAATGCTTGAAATTTAACATACCATATGCATAGCTGATGGACCATTTGATTGTCAACGAATGCTTTCTCTGCAGCAGAGATTTGATCATGAGCATGAAAAATTACCAGTGCCCATGATTCAGCCGTTGTGACCTTTTTGAAAGCATCGATGACTCTTTTATATGCACTTACACCATACTTTACTTCATCGTGTATTGAGTGTGGTGCCTTAAATCCATACGGAGCATCAGCAATGGCTAAAGTAAAATGTTGTGCAGTAACAAACAATTCCATGTTCTCTACTTTGCCTTCATGAACAAAATATTGAACTGGTTCTACAAACACATCATCAGAAATGAAAATATTTGCCTCTTGAATGGTCTCCAAAGTTTGTGCCTCTTCTAATCTCTTCCGCTCTGCCCTTGCGCGACTCAAATGTTGCTCAAACTCTTGAGGAATTGTCTTTATGGGAGCACGAGGTGCTCGAGACTTGTTAAAATGAAAATAAGTAAACATTAAATATATTCTAGAATACACATACAAAAATCAAAATCAATTTTTTAAAATATTTGATCTAAATTTTTACAAAACCTTCAAAAACACTTAAATAAAAAAAAATCTATTCAAATATGTAGTTTACTTACTGCATTTTTGAAAAGATAAATGAAACGCTCTAAGGAGCTTGGCTGACTAGTGATGGGATGAAACATTTGAACCTCGTTCCAATCCTTGCAATTAAGTTTTTCAATCATGATTCTTTGCATGTACAAGAAAGTCTTTTGCCTGTTTCAAAAAAACACAAAATAAAAAAACAACTTTACATGAAATAAAATAAGTACATTTAAAAAGAAGAATTAGCAACGTACTGTTCTAATTCCTTTGCCATTTCATCGAGTGTCAAAGAACCTCCTTTCACTCGTGCCAAGATGGGTATGATAATATTTTTCTCGCGTATTCCTTGCATTGCTCGCCAATTCGTGATACGCATTTCTTTAGGAATTGGCTTCAAAGTGTCCTCATTCCCTGTTCCTTTGCCCTTTTGACTTCCAGGTGGGAGCTTTACTTTTTGCCCTTTGATTTTACCTTCCTCCCAAAGCTTGAAAATGTCTTCTTGTAGATCCCATATCTCTCCATCACGAAAGGCTAACTGAAAGAAATTGTCATGACCTCGAACATTTGTTTTTCCAGAGCGTCCAGCTTTGCTTGACTTCTTTGTGACAAGACCAACTTGCTCACAAAGCTTGATTTTGAAAGCTTCATCAACTTTATGACCTTGCTGAATATGATTGATCCACTCGTTGTGAAAAAATCTTATCTTTTGTAAGAAAGACATGGATAGTCGCATCTCGGAATCAATGTTGTGATCAAGGGCAAGTAGCTTTGCATCATCATCACCTAACCCAGCATAGACCCATGCTAGGACTGTCTTATAGCTCTCTACATGAGGATACTCAGCACATAACTCTTTTTTAGCAATGAGAGAGTGAGTTCCCCCCAAGACAAAGTATTTGTATTGATTGATTTTTGATCTCTCAAAACTCTCTTTCTTAACACAAGAAGACTTATCCACAAGAACAAGAAGGGGTAAAACATTTGTTGTTGGTTTCTCCTTTATCATTACTTTAAGATTACTCACATGTCCAGGGACAATGGTTCGAACTTTCTGTGGTCTCTTATTTGAAACAGGATCTAATGGAGGACGTTCTATATTAGACACTAGTAAAATTAAGGGTCTCTCATCAACCATATGAAACTTTTTGGCTTTATTTCTTATGGTATTAAGACCAGAAGATTCTGAAGGATCAGACTTTGGAGCTCCAGGTCCAGAAAGCAAAGTATCACTCACATCTTGAGACTTTGACCCAGAAGTCTCTTCAAGAACTTCAACATCTTCTTCTGAGTCATCTATGTCTGTACCTTCATTCTCTTCATAATCATAATCATCAGTGGAGTGGTTGGAATTGTACAAATTATCATGATGCTCTTGAAATGCTTCAGAAAAAGACTACAAAAAAAGAAAAAGAAAAAGTCATTCTAAGTAGAAGAGGATTTTAAGACTTGATAGAGTGAACTTAAAAGTAAGAACCAAAGAGTAACTTATGCAAAAGTAAGAACACTTTAACCATTTCTTTGTATACTAGAATACATGGTAAACTCATTAAACCAGACATAAAAAGTAAGCCAAACTTCCTTCTTGCTAAAATTCATTCAAACTAAACAAGACAAACTTCTTGTATACTAGAATGCATTCTAGCATATGCTAGAGCAGACAAACTTCTTGTATACTAGAATACATACAAACTAGACTTGACTAGACCTCTAAGTGTTTCAAGATATGAGCTAGAAAGACAAGAATTAAATAGACTAAAAAACAAAGAATAGTTCTCAATGTATTCTAGAATACACAAAGATAAGAAGTTTTTTAAACTACGTGTATACTAGAATACATACAAACTAGACTAGACAAACTTCATGTTTATTAGAATACATGCAAACTAGAGTTGACTTGACCTCTACGTATTCCAATATATGAGTTTGAAAGACATGACTCAAACAAACTTAAAAAAGAATAACAGTTCTCTACATATTCTAGAATACACAAAGATAAGAAATTTTTTTAACACTAATGAAAAAAAGATTGAGAGAAAGATATCCATACCTGTTTGCGAGTAATCATTGCATCTCTAAACTCTTGCTGGGTAGAAACAGGATTCATCTCTTCAAGTCGAAAATTAGCAGAGAAAACTCTAACTGCAAGAAACTTTCCTTTGTTGTTGTCTACCAAATGATGAATGATCCCACGAGATATACTTTCTTTGACTTCAACAATGCGACCATAAGTTAAATACTTTGTATTTTCAGAGTCTCCTTTTTCTTCCGCAATAGAAAGGAAAGGTGTGTTTGGCTCAACGATTGTCTTGTGCTTACCTACCATGCCAAATTGAATTGTCCAAGCAAATCCTTCTCGTGCTTTACCTCTTGCACTACTCCAAAGAGTTGTAGCTTCCATGCTTGAAGACTTTTTCTGCTGATGTTGAGTTAAAGGTGTGGTTCCTTGAGATGATGGAGGAAGTCCATGAGTAGCTAAAACCATTCTGCTTGATGGTGGTTGATCTTGTAACTCTGGAAACTGGTGAGCTACTAAAAGTTGTCTTCTTGGCTCACTTGGACGTCTATCAGGGTTTGGAAGAGTCACAGTCACTCGAGGTGCTTGAAAGTGAGGACTAACTGGAGCAGGTTGAGATCGAGAAGGTGTCAAGACTCCTGAACGTCCTGAGCCACCCACAGGGACAGATGCAGTTGCTTGATTACTTTTCTTTTGCTTCTTAGAAGTTCAAGCATCACGTATTGGTGAGGCCATCTTAAACCTAAACAAGACAATAAAAAATCATTATCTCATTGCTAAGATAAACAAATAGAGATAAAATCATATTTTTCAAAAATATGATTTGTTAAATGAAACAACATTTAAGATTAGTAAACGTGTATGTAGGGCAAACAAACGAGAAAGACAAAAAGTGAAAGAGAACAAATAGACATAGAGAGAAAGAGAGAGAGAGAGAGTGTGTGTGTTAACCTCCATGCAAGAACGGACCTAGATATGTAAGCAAACATGAGATAGGAATGTAAGAGAGAGAGCTCCTCAGCACACTAGAGAAAAAGAGGGAGAGAGAGATGTATTCTAGAATACAACAGGTTGTTTCCTCCAAAGATGTGTTTTGTAATTGAATTTCAATAAATGACTTTCTAGAGCTGTGTATTCCAGAATACAACTCACAAGAAGCTTCTAACCACAATACATAGATATAAAAGAGAGGAGAAAGCACTAAGAGATGAATAGATCAAACCCAAAACAATTAGGATCCTTTGTATCATCAAAGTACTTACAGAACCTCTTTCTTGAACACAATTTGAGAAAAATTTACCCCCAAAATCTATCTTCTGCTACGTTGCTCTGATGGAGATTCTGACTGCTCCGTTGGCTTCAAAAGGGGGGTAAAACTCCAGGACACCTGGTTGAAACACTTGCAGGTCGCTCCACCTCCGTTTTTTTTATTAAAACTACAGTTTGCTGTTTTTTTGCCGCGCGCGCGCGATGCGAACTCAAGAGCTTTTGCTTAATCCTAAAACCTATCTTCTGCTACGTTGCTCTGATGGAGATTCTGACCGTTCCGTTGGCTTGAAAAGGGGGGTAAAACCCCAAGACACCTGGTTGAAATACTCCCGGGCTGCTCCTCCTCTGTTTTTTATGTGAAAACTACAGTTTGCTGTTTTTTAGTCGCGCGCGCGACGCGAACTCGAGAGCTTTTGCTTTCTTTGCATGTCTTCTAAAATTAGATAAAAAGCAAATCTTTTTTGCATGAAGGTCTATTCTAATGGTTTACATTGAGTTTGGTTTACAGTAGAACACAGCTTGCCGAAGTCGTGTATTCTGGAATACAACTCAAGTGAAGAGAGAAGTTGTATTCCAGAATACAACTTGATGAAGATGTGTACTCTGGAATACAACTCAAGTGTAAAAAAAAGTTGTATTCCAGAATACAGCTTATTGAAGCTCTGTATTCTAGAATACAACTCAAGTGTAGAGAGAAGTTGTATTCCAGTATACAACTTGCTGAAGCTGTGTATTCTGGAATACAACTCAAGTGCAGAAAGAAGTTGCATTCTAGAATACAGCTTGTTGAAACTATGTATTTTGGAATACAGTCTCAAGTATAGAGAAGTTGTATTCTAGAATACAACTTGTTGAAATTGTGTATTCTAGAATACAATCTCAAGTACAGAGAAAAAATATATTTTTGAATACAGCTTGTAAAAGCTTCATATTCTGGAATACAACTCAAGTGTTGAGAGAAGCTGTATTCCAAAATACAACTTGTACAAGCAATGGATTCTGGAATACAATCTCAAAGTGCATAAGTGTTAAATTTTTAAAAATGTGACTTCAAGCTTTGTATTCTAGAATACAAACTACTTAATACACAAGAAACATGGCAACTTATCGATTTTTGTGTTGTATTCCAGAATACAACACAAGAATTAGCTTTTTAAAAAATGAAGTCATTATAATTTTTAAAAATTATTGATTAAATCTTTATTTTATAAAATATTATTTTTTCAACCTCTTTTTTTCTTAATTTACGTATGAAATCTTCGTTTTGGTATTTTTGTGTATTTAAAAGACAAACAATTCTTTCAAAAAAATACCTTTTTAAAAAAAGTCTATTTTTGAAATCACTTACCTCCTTAGATAATATTTTTGTTTTTCTTCCTAGCCATAATTTCCTCATTGCAAACTTTGAACCAAATGACAATGAAAGAAAATTTCAAAATTGTAATAAATAACAAAGTAATCAAGAAAATGCATACCTTACAGAATTAAACTCAAGAAAAATGCTCCAAATTAAAACAAATGCTCTTGTGGCTCTCTTAGCGGCAGACCCTTGGAATGTGTCTCTAAAAAGGACTTCCTCTCATCTTTTACGTCTCATCTTTTATAATAATTAATAAATTTTAATATTTATATTAATATTATTATTTTTGAATCTAAGCATTAAAAGTAAGTTATTTGGATTTGAGATTACACTCCACTTTGTAGCTTAGACCATTGTTTTTTAGAGAAACTTAGAGGTTTGAAGTTCCTAGTCATGGCAGGGCAACAAAAGTCTCTCTCAAGCTCATTTTGCTCTTTTCAAGTGCCTGTATCCGTACTCACTCCTAAAAGTCTGAGCCAATCTATCAGTGATGATGATGTTAGAAGCCCACTATTTGCTAATTTATCAAATTCTGATACCGATGTTCCAGTTTCTCCATCATTAGTTCAGCCTATTCGTGTGGAGACAACCACTCCCTTGAGAAGAAAAGACAAGTTTTTGCATCGCAATGCATTGAGAGAGGCATGTAGGGTGTATTGTTGTAAAAAAAACTGCTTGAGGACACTTGGATTCAGAAAAATTAAGCAGGAACGTGAAAACTTCTTTGCTTTAAAACGTGCTCAACAAAATACAGCATTACATGGTTCTTTATTAAGGTCTGGAGAGAAGATAAAATATACAGTTTCTGGCACGATTGTGTGTCGAAAGTGTTTTTTTCAAGTGTTTTGTTTAAGCAATCAGCGGATGCAAAAGATCTTAAAGCAGTTGCAACGGGTGGAAGAAGATTCACGGTACTCATTTAGTACACGTGAGACTCCTCAGCTGTGTTTTCTCAAGAGCTGGATGGAACGATTTGTCACTTACAATGGTGAGCGCATGCCAAATTCTCAAAATTCACCCATTTGCCTGATAATTTTACAAAGGGAGAAGTTTACAACCTCTACGTGGAAACGTTGAAAGGAAGAAACATGTCATCTCTTTCATTTACTTCATTTCTTAGAGTTTGGAAACAATATTTTGCTGATGTGAAAATTCCCAAGAAAACTAGAATGGGGATTTGTCAAATTTGTGTAGAGCTCAAAGCCAAAAGAGATGTTGCAAAGACATTTGAAGAAAAAGGTATGTTTGATTTGTGTTTTTTGTACGTTTTAATTTATGAATGAGAATTCCAAGTGGTATAATTTAAACTAGCTTTACATTGTTTTGAGTTTTCAGGTCCTATTCTACAAGCACTTAAAGCTCATCGAGAACAACAAAGTACAGAGCGTCAAAAGCTAGCAAAGCATCGAAAGAAGTGCCTTGAGCAGAAAGAAATGTATTTGGGATTAGTCATAGATGGAATGGATCAAAAGAAGACATTGATACCCCATTTTATGCGTGCTCCAAAGAATTTGAAGGAAGAGAATTTCATACAACTACACGTTGTTGGAGCCCTCATCTTTAATGGCATCATGACGTCAAAAGTTTTTATAAACTTTTCAAATTTACACAACGACCCTAACTTGACCATCACCATAATTCAGAAAATAGTAAGTGAATGGCAAGGAGAATTACCTAGCACACTTTATGTGCAGCTAGATAATACGGCAAGGGAAAACAAAAATCAAATAGTGCTTGCTTATTTGAGTATGTTGGTGCAGTAGAAAGTTTTCAAAAAGGTCAAACTTGGATTTTTGTTGGTGGGTCACACTCATGATCAAATTGATCAGATGTTTAGTAGGTTTTCAGTCAAACTTGCTAAGAAAAGTGCATTTGACCTTCCAGAGGTGTGCATAATTCTTAAAGAAGCTTATGATCCTATGCCAGAAATTCATGTTTTGAAAGGCACCTATGATTTTAGAGAGTTTGCAACAGGTGGAGATTTTGCAAGCCCTGCATTCGCTCAGCTTAATGACCATAGTTTCCAACATCAATTCAAAATAAAAGAAAAAGAAGCTGAAACACGTTTGTGGTGTAAGAAGTACTCTAACTCAGAGGCATGGCATCCTCAGGATGGTTTGAAGTTTTTACTCAGTGTCCCAGAACGACAAATTCTTCAGGCAGCAAAAATGCTTTTGGCATCAAGCATTGAAGCAGCAAAAGCTCAAAAAGAAAAGCGAGCCATCAATTATCAGCAATGTTTGATAGAAATTAAAGAGACCATACAATCAGCACATGTGTATTTTCCAGCTTGCTCACTTGGATGGTGGAATACATTTTTTCATGAGCAAGAAATCTTGATTGAGGAAGTTCAAAGCAATTCAAGATCACTGATAAATCTGGAGCCCTTTCTTTGGAGAGTACAAGAACTTGAAGACCGTGATGATAATATTCAAATGCCAAATCAACAAACAGAATTGCCTGAAGAATTGCAAACATTGGTGCATGGGGAGACTCGCGAAGCGTATGTTGGTGCTAGAAGGACTAGTCAACGACGACTGCAAGAGAAGGAAATGTGGGAAGGAAATATTGAGGAGCTCACTGTAGGTGCAATGATTGCAGTGTTAGCAACAGATGATGAAAGCGGATGTCCTTTTTGGTTGGCAAAGGTACTTAAAGTCCTTGAGGAAAATGGAAAAGTAAGCTCAATTGAGGTCCACTGGTACAAGGTCAATGGAGATGATGCATTATCAAGAAAATATTATCCAGAGATGATTCGAGTAAATAAAAAGGGAAAGAAAGCAAATCGTAGTCAACGTCGCGTGGATAGCCTAAGCATGGAGGATGTGGAAGTTCTTGTTTATGGTTTTACCTTGAAAAAGTCGGGTCATCTACGAGAACAAACCAAAAAAATTCTTTTGGAGAAAGTCAAAGATTTAACACGAGAGGCATAAGACCTCTCATTGTAACCAATTTTGTGGACATTATTATTTTATTGCAAATTGAGTATTTTTTTCTCAAAAAATGTGTGATTTTATGAGCAGCTCTATCATCTTTCAAAGTATTGAAGTGTAAAACTTGCACTTTTTAACAGTTTTTTTTAGCTTTTTAGGAGCTCGTACTCTTTTTAGTTTAAAAAATAGTGTTTTTTGAGATATTTTAGCATTTTCAAAAATGGGTTGTATTTTTGATGGTTTAGTTGTACTTTCAAATGGCTGGATGTTACAAGCCTAATGTGGGTTAGCCTCCAAGTATATGCACACATAATGTGCAAATAACATACTTCCCCTCTCTCAAAACATTGCACTCTTGCAATGAAAAGAAGAACTGCGTTGAACAATCTCAATCGACTCCCAAGTCGAATCCTTATTTTAACCTCAGGGATTAGTCAACTTCAAAGTTTCCTTTCCTTGAATTCAAGTACCTTATCAGGTTCATGTGGAACATAGGATAATTCTTCAACTTCAATGAGTTCTTAAGGAGTAATTGTGTTATCCTTACCTCCCAGTTTCCCTTTCAATCCATCAATATGAAAGACTGGATGAACTCTAACAATTGGAGGTAGTTTTAGTTCATACGCAACCGTGCCAATTCGATGTATAACTCGAAATGGACCACAATATCTAGGAGATAAATTCGAACATTTTTCTTTTGACAAAGTTTTGAGAATCTTTAGGAACTTTTAAATAAACCAACTCTCCTAGTTCAAAAGACCGAGATGAGCGTCCCCTATCAGTATAAAATCATACTCTGTCCTGAGCACTCCTGATAGAATTTCGAGCTTCGGTCAACATTTCTTGCATATCACGCAAGAAATCCCTCGATGCATCAAGCTCGATATCCTTAAGAACTGACATCAATAGGTACCCGGATTGATACCCATACATAAGTATGCACGGACTAAAACCAATAGCCATATATTTAAAACTGTTTATAGGCAAATTCCATCATTGGAAGATATTTTTCTCAATATGATGATTTTCTAGAGACATATGCACAAAGCATATACTCTAAAATCTGATTCATATGCGCTGTTTGCCCATCAGACTATGGATGATCAGAGCAATTCATACTCAAAGTAATTTCCTCGTTTGTAAACCATTCGGAATAAAGTAGGAAAACATGGCATTATAAACGGCAAGAACAAGGGATTCATTGGCGCCCCGACATACCCATATCTGTACATGAAATAATCGATGTCCCGAGTTACCCATATCAACATAGAGAGTCATAAGCATCTCGATGAGTCACATATGTCCATCTGTAAACCATCAGGTTGACTGTATAAATCACCTAAAGTACGAAACTAGAGAAAAAATGCCAACAAAGGAAAAATCCAAATTTCCTTAATCCGAACACAACAAGATAAACTCGTTGAACTCTAAAAAAAGAGATTTCAACAAATGAATATGCCGACGAGTTACACTCATCAATACATGCAGGCTATAGATAAAAGAAGTTTATCTAGAGAATGCTCACACTATAACTTCTAGTGAATTTAGAAAATGAGATTGTATTTGAATGTTGAGGTCAACATGCTAAGTGATGTAAGCAAAGCAACAATCTTGAGCCCAAAATATCCCATAAGATAGATCACTAGCGTCCCATACCACCATGATACCACCCATACATACCTTAACAATTTGAAAACTCCCTAGTATGCCGTCTAGGAAATATGAATAAAATCCTGTACAAAAGGAATAAGATGGCCTTATCCAGACTTTCACATACTAAAACCTATCTCTATATTCCTGAGACTACATCAAGGAATAACTCTTTTCGAGTACATCATTAGAAAAGAAATTGAATTATTGGCGCCTTTCTAATGATAACTACCCAAAACATAATAAAATTAGGGTAGAAAAATAACTCACCTAGATATATAAACAATTAGGTATCCAAGTTGGAATATGTACAAGAGTACAAGCAATATACTCCAAAATTATGTGCAAAAAACGAAGGCAAATGATACCCTCAAAGCACATGATTATCCAAAAGATCAAAAGATCCTTATAAAACCATGGGTAAAAGCATAGAAGCTCCTCAAATCCATGAAAACCATAGTTGATCATAAAAATTAATGCATGCCATCTAATGGTCATTAATCATACCAAAAGAAGCATTAAAATTGCTGGCCAACTCATCAATCCGGAGTATATGAAAGTGGTGTCGTTCAAGCAAAACTCCAAAGTAAGCAAGTGAAACACGTGTGTAGCACTCATTAAAAACCCCTAGACACAAGTGATCTAGGCAGAACCTAATGAGTCCATATAAAACTTGGAAAACATCCAATAAAATCCACCAAAACAAACCGATCAACTGACCCATGATAGAATTTGTTTTAGGCTTAAGAAATTAAGCACAAACCACACTTAAACAAGTGCAAAATAAATTATCATGGAAAAGTGTCAAAGGTGAAACACACTTTGAACGCAAATTATAGCCATCAAAAGAAATTAAGGAACATGTCCAAAAAGAATGGCTAAACAATGGTAAAAAATCATGAAAACATTGTTTAGAATAAATCCAAATAGAAATATCTACTAATACAAGGTATAATCGTATTAATAATATGCGAATAACCCGCATCTATCTAATGTCAGCATGAGAAAACGTACTTCAACATTAAATAACCCTCAAAAATATTAAATTCTCGAGAAAACGAATTATCATAATTTTTTTCTAATTTTCTCTAATTTTATAGGACCTCAAAATATGATAATTTTGAATTCCACCAAACCTATCTTATGGCATTCCAAACCTATATTTTTCTAGAAAATGTTCAGCAATTAATTTTGCCAAAATACCATTGATATTTTAAAAATACCAATTTTAAATATTTCAAAAAATAATTTCTAGAATATTCCTAATTTTTCCTGAGCATCCCATTGTTCACGAAATTTCTAATTTCGCCCGACAATTCTCAAATCCAATGAAAATTTATAATTTTAATGGATTTTTTAAATTTTTAGGTCAAAAAATATATATTTTAAAAGAAATTTGAATAGGGAAATAGGACCACACTTACACCACTGGCATGGTTGGTGAGATCATGGGTGATATGCGGCCAGTGGGATGACAGGCTGTGTGACAGCCATTCTAGAGACTGGCATAGTTATAGCGCCAGCTCATTTAGTTGGGTTCACACTATAGAGAACCCTAGTATGTATTTGGTTGAGTACCTTTTCATAGTGTGTACTCTTATCTTTGTATATGGTGTGTTGAGTGTTGTGTGAAGAAGAAGAAGATTTTCAGCCTCTCACCTTGTGTGTTCTCTTTTAGGGTTTTGTGAGTGTGTGTGTGCTTACAAGAGCTCAAGCTCTCTTCTCCCTTGCATCTTTTCATGGTATCAGAGCCTGGTTCATGCTAAGGGCTGAGCTGTAAGCAAGAGAAGCACAAGAAGTGATACAAGGGTAAGAGCTTCAACTACTCTTCTCTATTTGTGTTGGCGACTACACCCTTGTCTCGAGAGCTCTACGGGAGGCACCGACAAACGATCTCTGATTAAGGAGCTTTCTTCACGGGAGTAAAGCTATTGGACAACTATACTGTCCTATCAGACATAGACGGGAGGCACCAGGCGATCTCTGATTAAGGAGCTTTCTTCGCGGGAGTAAAGCTATTGGACAACTATACTGTCCTATCAGACAGACGATCTCTGATTAAGGAGCTTTCTTCGCGGGAGTAAAGCTATTGGACAACTATACTGTCCTATCGTCTGTTGATAGGACAGTATAGTTGTCCAATAGCTTTACTCCCGCGAAGAAAGCTCCTTAATCAGAGATCGTTTGCCGGTGCCTCCCGTAGAGCTCTCAACAAGGGTGTAGTCGCCAACACAAACAGGGAAGAGTAGTTGAAGCTCTTACCCTCGTACCGCTTCCTGTGCTTCTCTTGCTTGCAGCTCAGCCCTTAGCATGAACCAGGCTATGATACCATGCAAAGATGTAGGGGAGAAGAGAGCTTGAGCTCTTGTAAGCACACACACACTCACAAAACCCTAAAAGAGAACACACGAGGTGAGAGGCTGAAAATCTTCTTCTTCTTCGGGCCAAAAATGTGTTTCGGGCACATTAGGACCTCTGTTTTTCAGAAAGCAGGCCATTTCGAGCACTGCGGGTAAGTCATCGTTTCTATGCAGAACTCTGTTTTAAGAACTGCAGGAAGATAGATTGGTTGTGCAGACATTGTGTGCTGCTGCAAGGAGGTCAACAGTTGCCATTGGGTGTATGTATGCACTCAAATGTCACTGGTTGTGACATTTGACTGTAGTACAGTACCGCTGCAGAAAATATAGCAGTTTGTGCAGGACAAACCAAAGTGCTGTTTCTGGTAAATTTGTGTGTCTGGCAAGATGTCAAATGATGGCATAAACCAGATTGTTGCTGAGAAGCTTGATAAGAACAACTTCCATGCTTGGAGGTTCAGGTTGATAAATTTCCTGATGGGAAAGAGTTACTGGGACTACATAGAAGGTTAGCATGAAGAGGCACCAGAGATACCGAGGATCAATCTGACTGCTGTAGATGTGAAAGAGTTCAAGGATTGGAACCAAGGAGCCAGAAAAGTTATGTATTGGCTCTCTATGGGTGATTGTAATAGCTTGGAATGGACGAAAAAACAAAGCTACACCCTAGGCTTTTCCCAAGCAAAATAGTGCTAAATATGTTTAATTCAAGAGCTTATCTTATGCTTTCCAGATCAATACTTTTTGCCATAGAGCCACAAATGCAACTTCCCAAGTGGATGCCCTAGCTCATTCGTTGTGTCCTCATTTCGTTGTTACACTAGAATGCTTCTTTACTAAGGGGGTGAATGCAGAGCTTAGCTTGCCTAGATGGAGGCAAGGAGGAAGTGGTGTCTCTCACAAAAGGTGGGTGGAGAAGAAGCTAATGAGATGGAGAAGCCTACAATTAAACCTATATAGCAAGCATTCATTAAGCATGCAAGATTTAATATACAAGCAAGAGGGTAGGGAGAAGAAGGAGAGCTCACAAGTATTCTATTACAAGGGAATGCATGTGTATTATAAAAGGATAGAGTGAAGAAAGAGACATCACAAGTATTCTATTGGTGGCAAGGGAATAGATGTGCATTGCTCAATGTAAAAAATGATGTATATACAAATGACTAGCTTGCTGTCTATAAGAATTGGACAAAGGGCCAGGCCTACCTCATATTGACATAAAGTCAAAAAAAAATTATTTGTTTTTTCACCATATTCATTGTTAGTACTTTGACATTGTAACCACTCAGCTACAAGGTGGGGGACATAATAGTATAAAATGTACCATGTTGCCTCCTAACCACTCAACTACAAAGGTAGGGGACATAATGATATAAAATCAAAAGGAGAAGATCTCACAATGTAGCACATACTTGATGGTGAGTTTGAAATGACACATTTTAGGTTCATGCATGTCAATTAGCAAATCTAAGTTTGACAACAATCATATGGCATCCTTATTCGATGGAGATACTAAAGGCATTTGGTACAGCTAGTGTAAGGAAGTTAGCAACCCCTCTTAAGTTGTTGAAAGTCAGTTGGTTTATAGATGTTTTGGCTAAGTTAGATGTATTACCAAATAGGGTACATACACGTGTGGCTAATATTTCCATCTCTAGATATATTAAAAGGGCTAAAGGGTATCATCTATGAGGAGACCCATACTTAAGCACCCTTGGAAAGTCCAAGACCTTCCTCCCAACAAGTCTAGACGCCATTCCAAACATAGCCAACTCACCGTGCCACTTCACACGAGCTTCACACAAACCATGCACTAACCCGGTATCGCCCATACAAAGTCCATGCACTTACTTAAAACTTAGAAGTTAATCCATTGCACAAGGAACATTCACGCACACACCATGGCTGACAGAGCCACATTCACATTTTCACCCCTATGTAGGGTGTTGAAAATACAAGTGAATAGGGTGTGTGCGGGAACAAGCCCTTGGTTAGAGGCTGTAAAAGAGAAGATGTAAATGTGAAAGAACCTATGAAAAGTTGAGAAGAATCTACTGGGAGAGAATAAAGGGTAGCATGAGAAGATTTAGGAAGTGTGGAGATATTCTGGGAAAAGTGAAGAGGTGGAGAGAATCAGGGAAAAGAAATGGAGTGAATCATGGAGAAATCAGTGGGATTTGATGCTTGATGTAAACTCTATAAATTGAGGCATAGCCCTAATGAGAATTTGCTGGTTTTTGAGTATCCATGCCTACATTAATTTATTTGCTAATTACCCACTAATTATGTCTTAATTATTTGTTTGCTAATTACTCACTAATTACATCTTAATTATTTGCTAATCACTTTGTTAATGATGTTGATTCTAGTGTTTGATCCACCATAGCTCATCACAATGCTCAAATTTCAACATGGTATCAGAGCCATGCCTAAAATCCATCAGATTTATGAGCCCATTATCTAATTAATTAAGATTAGTAGATAATTAGAAAATAATCAAAATTTTAGTTATTTTTCACTTCACCTCTTCACCCCCAGCTAGTGGAGGAACTCATTCACCTTGCACACTCACAATTAGGTCAAGCCCTTCTAGAACATGGTAGCCAACCCATAGCTCTTCAAGCTCATCAAAAAAGAAGCGCAAACCGCCAGTGAAGGAGGGAGAAATTGCGTTTTTACTGGGTACCGTTTTTCTGAGCTGTTTTTGACATTGCTACTTCATCAAATCAAATCTCTCTAATTCCTCTTAGCCCAAGGTGTTTTCAAGCATGCTCTACAAGCTGGTGAAGACAGAATTCAGTTTCATCAAGTCTACAGTGAGATCCAAGCTCTTCATCAAATCTGCAGGTGACTTTGGTAAAACAGAGATTAAGCTTTCAATATTTGGTCAAATCTTGTGTTTATTGGCTTAATCCTCTACTAGACTCATTGCTATTGATGGCTTTGAAAGCATTTGAGCTCATTTGAAGTCTAAGGCACCAGATCTGGACTCCCCGCATACTCTGTTTTTTGTACACAAAATAGTGGATTAATTTGCTAATCAATGATTAATCAATACTAATCACTATGTTTTGGTGCAATTGAGGGTTCAAATTAACCATTAGGTATCTGATACAGATCCCTATAACTTCAGATTGCAAATCGGAGTTGGTTTGATACTCCAACCATCCCGTACAAATTGGTTACCCTTGATTTAATGTAATTTCTGGTAAAATTGTGCTGATAAATTTGTGAAGATCATCATTTTGCATTTAACCCTTGGTTAATGCCTGTAAATCTCACTCAAATTCAAGATTATTCACAGTCAGAGTTGCATTTGGGAATGTGCATATGAATGGATGCTGTACGCATTATGTGTTGGGCACATTGCATCAGTGTAAAAATGGGAACAGACACTGCCCTTGTCTCCAGAATAAGGCAAGAGGTAAGACCTCCCGCATAAATTTGGGTTTGCATTGCATAATGACACAAGATAAACATCAAAAACCCAAAGGAACTGTTAGCAAAACATTGAAACATGTTGCTCACATGGAGCAAAAAGACCTAACAGACAAGCTCATGGCCCCAGCCATGAAAGAAGAAGAATATCTCTTTCCAAGAAGAAGATCCACACCAAGAAGATCTAAAGGAAGAATTGAAGGAAGACATGGACACGAGAAGAGAAGCTGCCACGAGAAGAGAAGCTGCCCCAAGAAGACTGAAAGAAGAGACGGACGCGTGGAGAGGAGCTGCCCCACGACAAGAAGACTGAAGAAAAGAGAAGATGTGAGGCTCCAAAGAGTGAGGAGCCATGTGAAAATCTCTGAGAGAGAGAGAGAGAGAGAGAGAGAGAGACCCCACAACCCAATGTAACCTGCCCCAACAAAGCAAAACCACCTCTGAGCCACCGATGATGTAGGCCACGTGGTAGAGAGATGTATGTGTGAGCACTTTAGTCAAGGTCGCGGGCAACTATAGTAAGCCTTGGACACATAGAGAGAGAGAGTGTCAAGGACTATGAGTTTAGGGACTCGAGGCACTGGTCGCAGGCTATCAAGTAAGAGAGAAACTTGATATAGGGTCCAGGTGTGCTAAGATAACTTGAGGGGAGGTGTAGACACTAGTCGCAGACTATCAAGTAAGGGGAGGCAAACTTGGTATAGGGTCTAGGTGTACTAGGATTATTCACTTGAGGGGAGGTGTTGAAAATACAAGTTAATAGGGTGTGTGCGAGAACAAGCCCTTGGTTAGAGGCTGTAAAAGAGAAGATGTAAATGTGAAAGAACCTATGAAAAGGTGAGAAGAATCTACTGGGAGAGAATAAAGGGTAGCATGAGAAGATTTAGGAAGTGTGGAGATATTCTGGGAAAAGTGAAGAGGTGGAGAGAATCAGGGAAAAGAGGTTATCTTGTGTGTACATACCCTCCTTTAGCTAAGTGGTACATTTCAAGCTATTAAAGCTTGCTGCATACGAGTACATATATAGGGAGAAATAAGTCATTTGTTGTAATCAACTTCAAAAAAATAACTAACTGTTATCATTGTCTATGTTATTGTGAAATTTGTGCTTCATGTGTGTATGTGAAAGATCTTGGATGTTTTGTGAACACCCTACATTGTCACATGGCATAGCTTACAAGTCTTGTGTGTTGAGGCAAGAATTTGTTTATTCCCTATATTAACTCCGGTCGATGGTAGGGTTATTTGGGGTTGACATCATGGCTTACAAGTCTTGTGTGTTGAGGCAAGAATTTGTTTATTCCCTATATTAACTCCGGTCGATGGTAGGGTTATTTGGGGTCGACATCATGCATGCAACCATAGGTGGCACATGTCAAAGCCCTTTTGTGCCAAGGCACAAGATCTTCATGCATCACATCCCACATCCTTGAAGTATGTAAGCATCTCATTTGAATAGTAGCATGATTGTTTAAAGCCGAGGGTGTTGAGAAAAAAGTAATTGACTTTATTTTCAATGTTCACATGTATAGGGTTGATTGTTGTGGTATTTAAAGATATGTTACGAAAGGAGAGTGGATTCATGTAATAATGTGTAGTATAGCCTTAGGTTGTAAAGCCCCCTAAAGGTGCTTATCCATGATTGGGATTCTATGTGTGAATGGCATATAGTTGTGTTGTTGATGTGCATTATTTTAGAAGAAAATTATTTTAGATGAGTTTGTCATTAGATGATTGAAATTTGAGATTTGCACCTTGAACTAGTCCCAAAAGCCAAATACACGCAATAAATAAGAAATAAATGAATAAATTAGCACCTACCTTGAGTCATAGAAGAAGGGTAATGGAGGAGTGGGGCCACATACAATATAATTGAAGGTGCTTACTGTAACTAGTGGGAAAGTTGTAACTAGTGGGGAAGTTGTATGTAGTATGGGTACAAATGTTGTTCAATGAATTGGCAACACGAGAGATGGCAACGTGTTAGTCAAAGACGGAATTGTCTAGAAGAATGTAATAGCCTTTTCAGCATGCCAATATAATTAGAGAAAAGGCACACAAATAAGGCATGTATCCCTTTTTTTTTTCCCAAAGAAGAGCTTCACTGAAGGATCAAATGAGCAGTATAACATTTGTAAAAGGCTAATTTCCACACAAGACCAAAATTAGCATAGTTGATACCAAAATTAGAAGTTGTGGTTTAGTAGTTAAAAATTGTGTGTGTGTGTGTGAATGTTCTATTGAGAGGAGGTTCATTTCTTTATATTCCACACCTTATAGGGTGGTTTGTTTTTTTTTGTTTTTTTTGGGAGGGGGGTGGGTGTGAGAGGGGCATGGGGTATTGAACCTGCACGCCTAGTCTTTGGAGCCAGAGCTCTATTGTTGCGCTGGCGCTCCATTGCCAAAAAATAATAATAATATTTTCTTTGTGTTGAGCTCGCAACCATAAGATTTTTGGCCGTTTTTGCCTTGTTCTCTCCCAAGTTGCAATTGGTTGTTGACCTCAAGGCACTGTGGAAATATGTTGAAATTTTGAAAGCCCTCACAACCTTTGAGTGACAATCTTTTTAACCTCAATGCATACAAACTCAACCTAATGGGAGATGGTTGAGAGGAGGAGGAGTAAAGGAGATAAGGTGAAGTTCAAGTTGTCATCCTATAGAATGTGGACACATCATCTCTAGTTTTGAACCATCAAAAAATTATGTGTCAGTGTATTTATGACTTTGTACCAAGGGTTACTTTTTGAAGGGCTCTAATCTACCCTCAACCTTGCCATGCAAAATGGAAAAATTCATATTTTCAATCCATTTAAAGCGCAATTTTGATGGGGATTTCAAAAAGCCACAACGAGAAGGTATTTCAAAATGATTATGAAGGTTGTAAAAAAACAAGCATGGAATTCGCATTGTATTTGGGCCCTAGAGGCGGGGTCGCCTTTTGATGAGTAGCCCTGCTTGTCATTATGTTGGGAGTAACCTTAAAATTAAACCATTTTTTGAGGTCTTGGACATGCAACTGGCCGAAAGAGCATAAAAAATGCTTGAAAAACGGGCACGCAGATTGTGAAAAAGCATCTACTATTATCTAACCCGACTAACGTCCCCCCTCCATGTGGCAAATTTTTTTGGACCTTCTATCACGCAACCCAGCATGTCCGTGCCCTCCACGTGGCGTTGCGCCGTCTTCTTGCCGACATTAACATGCAACCTAGATTTTTCGTGCATGCTTTTGCCACGTGAGGTCACCAACATTAACCACGCACATGTTCGTGCCACATGACGCCTACCTAGATTAACCATGCTACCACACCTGCTATTTGGCTCTGCTTTGCCTCCCTCTCCGCGTTTGCTTTGCTCTGCGTTTGCTCCCCTCCTGAGGTTCTCTCTCTCTCTCTCTCCCCCCCCCCCTCTCTCTCCCGAGTTATGTGAGTATTGGGTGGCCAAGGCAATATGGAGTCTCTCTGTCTTGCTCTCTCTCTCCATCCCTGACACTCTTTGTGTGTGTAGGTGTCTCCGGGCGTTCGCTCTGGTCATCTCTCTTAAGTCCTTATATTTTTCTCCATGGATGTGTGTGTGTGAGAGAGAGAGAGAGGGAGAGAGAGAGAGAGAGAGAGAGAGAGAGAGAGCACTTCTTCATTATTTACAACATGTGTGTTCTTATCCTTTTCTTAGTAGGTGTTGGTGGGTGTGTGTGAAAAAAGAGAGAAAGACAGAGAGAAAAATGACACACGAATATTTATTTTCGAATTAACTTATGCTTAGGGATACATTTAATAACTTCTTGAAACACTTGACGTGATTCGTCTTTATCACACCAGGGATTGTCTTTTATTTCATAAAAATCAATCAACCCTAGACTTTCTTAATATTCATCAACGAAATATTTTCATCTAAATCTTTTGAATCTTCTAAATATATAATAATTATAAAAATATCGTTCCATCCACTTGCTACAACCGACCATGGCCCAAACCAAGGCAGCCTAGGAAAAAAGCGACGCTCAAATTCAGCAACTTCTCCCTTTCCTCAAAGGAAAGAGTATTCCTCATATGCTCAAAAAAAATGAGAGTCACCTGCTTCACTTACATGCACACACACACACACGCGCACACACATACTCTCTCTCTCTCTCTCTCTCTCTCTCTCACACACACACACACAAACACACACACACACACACAATGTAAATAATCACTCTCTCTCTCTCTCTCTCACACACACACACACACACACACATCCTACTACGATGTACATTATACACTCCCTCTCTCTCTCTCTCTCTATCTCTCTCTATCACACACACACACATACAACCTACGACGATGTACATTATATTTCTCTCTCTCTCTCTCTCTCTCTCTCTCACACACACACACACACACACACACACACACACACACACACACACATACACCCAGAACAATGTATGTATGTACACACACACACACACACACACACACACACACGGCATGCACATTAAAATTACTTAAGACATTTATTAAAAAAAAGCACACACACATACACAAACGACGCACACACACATACACAAACGACACACGGCATGCACATTAAAATTACTTAAGACATTTATTAAAAAAAAGCACACACACACACACATACACAAACGACGCACATTAAAAATACTTACACTTTAAAAAACTTGATAAACTTTAACATTAAAAATTTTAAAAACTCTCTCAAACAAACACACACACACTCACACACAGCCCGCGCACACATATACTCTCTCTCTCTCTCTCTCACACACACACACACACACACACACACATGGCATACACATTAAAAATACTTAAGACATTTTAAAAAACAAACACACATACACACACACACACACACACACACGGCCTGCATACATTTAAAAAAATATTTAAAAACACACACACACAAACACACCCACACTCACACACACACCCCCACTCTCTCTCTCTCTCTCTCTCTCTCACACACACACACACACACACACACACACACACACACACAACTTGCACACATTTAAAAAGGGTCTCTCTCAAACACACACACACACACACACACGACGCTCTCTCAAACATGTGCGCACACACACACACGGTGCACTGTAAAACTTAACAAATATTAAAAACAAACACATACACACACACACACGACGACACACACACACCCACACCCACACCCACACCCACACATACACATACACACACGACGCACTCTCAAACACACACACACACGGCAAGCATTTAAAAATTAAAAAACTTAAAAATACTTTAACACACACACACACACACACACACACACACATGGTCTGCGCACACACATTATATTTAGCTCTCTCTAAAACACACACACACATACACCACACGGCGACACACAACGCACACACACACCCACACACACATACACACAGGCAACGCATAAAAATTTAAAAAACTTAAAAATACTTTAACATTTTAAAAAACAAACACAAACACACACACATGGCTTGCGCACACATTATATTTTATAAATATATAAAAAACTCTCTCTGAAACACACACACATGGCCCCGACGCATGATTGTAAATTAAAAATACTTTAAAAACTTAAAAAAGCAATGATGAGGCTGACCTATGTAGCAAGCCGAGAAGACACTAGGAAGATGATGAACGCCGAAAAAAAGTCGAGAAGATGACGAACGCCGCATTACATGAAAAAAAGTCGGGAAGACGAACGCCGCATTACATGTATTTATTTAAACACACATGTATACACACTAAAGGGAAAGCACCCATATGTACAAATTGAAACACACATGTACACACACTTAGTAGTTGCAACTATGTTGTTTACACCCACAAGAGTTTGAATAGAGTATATATGTGTATACATAAGTACATTTAAATAATGAAGAAGTGTGCTCTCTCTCTCTCTCTCTCTCTCTCTCTCACACACACACACACACACACACACACACACACACACACACACACACATCCATGGAGAAAAGAATACAAATACTATGTTTGATGAATTATGATGTTGTAAATAATGAAGAAGTGTTGCCTCTCTCTCTCTCTCTCTCACACACACACACACACACACACACACACGCATGCACGCACGCGTACACACACACACACTATTTATTTATATCAATTACTATTTATATATATAAAGGGGTGTACACACATATATACTATTTTAATGTACATATGTATGAGAAGACCTCGATCAACTACAGTCTATGAGAGAGAAGAGAGTCTATATGTGTGTGTGTGTTTGTGGGGAAGAGAGAGCTTCGAGAGAGAATCTGGCAATGCTGAAGGGGAGTGAGAAAGAGAGAGGAGGGAGGATTACAACGCACAAACACACAGAGAGAGAGAGAGAGAGAGAGAGAGAGGGAGGGAGAGAGAGAGAGAGAGAGAGAGAGTGGTGAATCGTGTGCCCAGCTCCTACCCTTCATAGAAGGCCCATGCCACTAGTCCATGCAAGGTGAGGCCCCAGGGTGGGCCTTGTGATAATTGAATCATCATCCATAAGCCACACTCGTATCAAATCATTTCTCATCATGTGAAGGAACATTAAACACAGAACTCCTTGTTGTCTCATGTGAAATCAAATCTAAGTTGGGAGGCATGGCCGCATGGAGTCGGAGCGTAGCAATTTGCGAAGGTGTGGCTTCTAATAAGGTAGGGCCATGACTGACTGGCGGAATGCGCGTGACCCGCATGCTGTTGTTGCAGTTAATAAGCCTACGTTACACGTAGACTCCAGGCTACACAACTGCGTGGCCGTCAGCCTGCCGCTCCTCTACCGTGTTCCTCTCTCCCCCCCCCCCCCTCCTCTTCTATATATCCACTATTACGCACACACAGCTAGAGAGTTCACCAGAAAAGGGAGCTTTCCACATCAATAGGGTCAACTCCTCCTTCCTACCTGCACTCAAAGCCCGCTTTTGATTAGCTTTCCCGTGACCTGCCACCCAAACTGCTGCCCACGGTGCACTCTCAATCGCTATCGCCAGATCAGAGCTCTAAGCCACCAATGCTCTGGATATTTTCATACAATGACAGACAGACATGTCACATGTCCTCCCATTCCATCATTACTTGAAAAGCGAAATTTGATGCCTGCAACAACTACTCACGTGGTCGTACTGTAGTACTCTTCCCAGCAGTTCTCTCTCTCTCTCTCTCTCTCTCTCTCTCACAGTGCTCACACAGTGCACTCACACAAACCTGTGCAGCAGCCTGCCCTTAAATTGTGTTGATGCCTCAACAAGGCTAACTGGTGAGCCGTAGGTTGCAGCCAAATGGCCACCACTGCATTCTGCTTCTTCATGCTTCTCCTCTCTACCTTCTTTGGATCCCCTCCCGCAGATGCATTATTATCCCAAGAAGGTACCCTAATTTCCCTTCACCTCTCCTCTTTTCTGCACATGTATATTTCCCCTCCGTGCATTTTCATCTCATCTCATTTCGTGCAGGCCAGAGCTTGCTCGCATTCAAAGCAGCCGTAACTGACCCTGGAGGGGTTTTAGCCAATTGGAATTCTTCCCACGTGTCCCCTTGCAATTGGACAGGCGTCTGGTGCGACCCCCTCTCGAGCAATGTGATTTCCATGTAAGTTTACTCCGATCCAAGCGTTGCATTTGAATGGTGTCCTTCTTGAAATGGTGAACTGCAGACCCAAATTTTACCTTCAATCTAGTGGCTTTTCCTGTCCAATTGGGCTCTGCCAAATCTTTAGCTGCTGTTTAGTGAATTCGATTCGTAGCTGATTTGATCCACTAATACGGGCAATTTTTAATTCTGAATTGGTCCCTGCTCCTTATAAAGAGTGATAAAACTGGGGGTGTGTAAAGCTAGCGGGACTCAAAGTCCAACCAGTGTTCGCGGAAAACATTCTTCTCGACAGATCGTATGTCTAATGACTTCAAAGTTTCATCATATTAAAAAAAAGTAGTATTTGCCTACTTTTTAACTGAAGAATTTCCACAGATTCTTTGAAAGTGGAAAAATAAATTTTTACAGGTAAATTTAAGATTCATGCAGGTCCATTCTGTATAGTCTGCAGATTTTCTGTATCCTCATCCAGGACAGCGTTCTCCTATATCTAGTTATATTTAGTTATATAAGTAGAAATTGGAAAGACTGTTTAGGCTGGTGGGTTTTGAGCTCGGGTTCATGCCCAGCAAGTCCAACCACCAGGCTACATGTCTGTGAACCATTCTCCTATTTCTAGTGAGAACTGTGTATACCGTAAGCAACTGCCATGGCACCATCAATTCGCGTATACTAACTGAAATCATAGGGAGAAGGATCGAAGATGAGACTTTTTCCAAAGAAACACTACGCCACATTTGAGCATGTTAAATGCTGTAAGGAGGAGTTTCTAATACAAGTAATGATGTGCTACGAATACAAACTTACTTCATCTCAACAAGAAAAGAACAGTACGCCTGGCCAAATGCGGGGCTTGGCCATGCGGCCGCACATTTCTGCTCCCTCTCTTACTCCCACTCAAAAATCCTACTTTGTCCAATGTTTCTTGGTGGATCACTTCTCCTGAGTCAGTTCATAAATCCTAAAGCATCCATCCTCTAAGCTTGAGTTCTCTTTTGTTTTTCTTAAGGTTATAAAGTAGGACCAAATTCCCTACTTTGAACCTCTTGGTATTTATATTCAAATCGAACCATCTTTTTCTCCTTTTTGTTTTGGCATACATGCCCACTACTAAGTGCAGCCTAGTCTCAATGTCTTATTTTTTTAAGTTTTATGAGTCATTAAGATAACTTGTGGGTGGCCAGTCCATTCCATCTCTTTGGTCACTCTTAAAGTTGGGAACATGAAATCTACAGGGAGAATTGCATCTATCTTGAACTCTTAAAGTTGGGAACATGAACTCTATACTAGGGAGAATTGTATATATCTTGAAGACTAAGTTATAAGGTGCAATCCCTATGGCCAAGTCCCCGTTAGTGACTTGCACATTGCCGCTCCCCTCACGAGTGGGGGACTATTCTGGAGCTGCCACGTGGCCGAGCCCTGCTCTGCCATGTGGCAGTTCTATAATAGTGTGCATTATAGTGTAGATTATATCTCTTGCTATAGGCATTCAGTGGGTTTTGAACCCATTTCTAGGTTGTGGGATTGAAATTGTTGTGTACTCAGATTTCATGTAGACAAGAAAAACAAGGTTGATGCTTAAGAGCTTACAAATGATATTGACAGAGAGATGCTCCTAGTTCAGGATCTGAAATTATGCCTTTTTTTTTGGCCAGAGGCAGAGTTTCCCAATGAGTGACTTTTTATGGTTCCCAATGAGTGCCATGCAAGAGCATGCTTGACCTAGGAACCATCACACACTTGGCTGCCTTTAGTCGTCATCTTAACATGCTTCATTTGTCAACTTAAATACTGCTGTGAACTTTGTTTGGGAAACAAATGGAGCTCATGCACTTTTCGTATCTTATCAGGATTGAATTCATCAGTGAACTTACATGATTCTACATTGACGAAAACACGAGTTCTACGTTGGACCTAAATTGCTTTTGAGGCTGTGGTATTGATGAAATTGTTGTTGTACTTTGGCGACTTTGAGCTGTCAGAGAGCAGTGGAGTAATCAACTTGCAGTGTATATCATGGGGATGCTGTAGAAATGTATGAGGAGGCTGCCAATGTGAGGCTTGTTCAGGTGCAAGCAAGGTGTATCACTCTTGCATAATGCTGGCCAGTGCCAAGTGGGAAAGCCAAGTGCCAAGAGGAGACACAAGGGCACTCAGCAAGAGCAGCATGATTTGAGAGACCTCTACCACAAGGAGTCCTTATCACAATCTCCAAACAGCTACCTGCCTGTGAGCACCTTCAGAGCAGAGCCCACAAACCAAGGATCTTTGGGACCACATCAACTTAGAGGAGATTGACAGGGACCCAGAAAAGAATCGAGATAAGCTTCTTAGATGCACAGAGAGATTGGCACATAGTTCTGTGGAAGGCAAGATCCTCAAGCCTCTTTGAAACCCCATGGCCTCGAGTAAGAGTGAGCCCTTCACAATGAGCATATGGAGAAAATCACTGACTGTGGTATCCACAATGTGATGTTCACATGAAAACCTCTCCTCACATTTCCATTTCGTTTTCATCTTTTGTCATGATAGCTCTTGTTGCATGGGTGGAAGCCTTGCTGTACTGATCCACGTCCCTCAGCCTGATTAAGAACAAGATGCTGAATGAACATGATTAAGACAGAGGAGAGAGAAGAAGAGAGAGAGAGTCGTTGTCAGGTTTTCTTTATTATATGGTACAAAAAGGTGATTGTATGTCTGTACATGATCTAGGTCCTTGGTCTACCCCCAAAGGGGTGACCTCTGGCCTCTTCTACATGCTTAATGCTGAATGCTACTTCTTCAATGATGTGAATGATGAATGTGCTGAATGAATTATGCCAATGATTGGCTATGCTTATATATGTTCATGAAGTGCTGGTCGACCTGCATGGACTGCTGTCTGTCAGCTTTGGACAAAATATCCTCATAAAATAACTTGATAAATGCTGCACTTATTGCCATGTTTGCCCAAACCTGCTGGCTGACTGGATGATGCTGGTCTTCTGCTGCCTAGGTTCCCTTGATGGTTGCCAACTGTTAGCTGGATGCTTCTGATGGCTGCCGACTGGGTTCCCATGCCCTCCATACTGCTTATGCTGATGATGATGATGCTGCTCTAAATGCTGTCCTAACTGCTGTCCTAATCAGGGATTATGCTGTTCATGCTGACATAGGCGTGCACATGACATCCCCTCTTGCTAAACTTGATGACGGGGTGGACACTATGTCATCCTTCCTCCCTAGACTACTGACTTCTGACTTTGACCCTACTTTAGCTTTGACCCCGACTTTGACACTTTTGACTGAACACCTTCCACTTCTGATCTTCACTTCCAAGTCTTGTTGAAGAACTGAGCATTTGTTACACTGTTGTCCCCATACGTGCTATCCCTTTCCCTTAACATGGCGGCGGTCACCTGTCGGAACTGATCATGCCTATTGCTAGGCCTTTGGAACTCATCTGAGAGCTTAACGATGTACTGGATCTGAGTACATACCCTTAGAGAATATTTTCTTCTAGCTTCGCCTGTTGGCAGACCACTTCATCTGCTACCTTGGCTTCATTCTTTTGATGGATCTGTGCACCTCCTTGGGACCATGCTTAGTGGCTGAGCCTGACAGCAACCTTGTAGACAAGTAATAAAAGCTAGACGGGCTCAACCTTCACACACTTTGCTGCTGGATGTATTCTCTTGGGGAAGTGTTGTTCACTGAGGACCCAAAAAATTTGTGGCACCCCCTAATCACAAGGCCCTCTTGGTCACATAGTTGCAAATTTCCAGGAGAGGTAAGCCCTTTCTTATATCTCCCTCGGTGATATTGTCATGATGGTTCAATAAGGAGAAAGTAAAAATGCCAACTCAAGGATCATTAGAGAATACATATGATGCAGAACCTGCATGTGTGGGCTACCTTTTCTTATTGAGAGATTAAACATAGCATTCAGTGATAGGCAGCGATCCACATCCCACGGGTATAACAGGCAGGGTTCGACATCGAACCCTGGTCCTCATCCCAGAAAATGAACGCCACTAGGATACACGGAGGCAGACTTGCAGGCTGAACTTGCTTTACTTTAGTCTACGAATTCTCCGAAAATAACCTGTTATTTTTTGGGGGGATATTGCAGAGATCTTGCAGGGAGTAATTTGAGTGGAGTTCTTGTTGCAGATTTGGGACGCCTTAGGAAGCTGCATAGACTGTAAGTTCCAAGTCTATTTATGTGAGATGCATTGTTATTAAAGTTTGTGTGGTTTTGAAACTTAAGGCAATATGAGCTCAGTTTCTTTCGCTCCTTGTCAACAGGTACTTACAATATAATAGCTTATATGGTGGCATACCACAACAGCTAGCGAATTGCACACGGATGAGAACATTGTAAGGTTATTCTATGATTGATGTATTCTATTATTTGGGCAGCTGTCCGTCCATTTTATGACAATTAGACCCTTATTTTAGTTGACTGAAAATTACATTGGTGAGGTCAAGGCCAAACACAAACTCTCCAAGGAGAAAAAAACAGTATAATGTAGAGGGGGACTCCTGTCATGGCTGGCCACTCTCGAGGAAAATTACATATGCTTGGGGGGTTTCATGGAGAGGGAGAGGAGGGGCGGGGGGAGTAACTACAGGCTGTTCCACTTTGTATGAAATGTTTATTAAAAGAGTGAGCTCGGTGATTGTGCAGGAGTCTTCATCACAACAATTTCAGTGGTAGTATACCTTCTCAATTCAGAAACTATGGCCTTCTCCAAGCGTTGTAAGTATTCATGGATGTGATTGAAGTCTTATTTTCTTCCATCAATGCACCAAGCATGACCAACCGTATTTTTTCTTACATTTACCAATGCGTACTTACTGTTGACATACACAAGGCATGAGGATTGAGGAAGTGGCTGTAACAGGTACCTGCAGAACAATCACCTGTCTGGATCGATTTCTTCAAGTTTTGGAAGCTTGAAATCCCTCAGAATTTTGTGAGTAGTTTGGTTTCCTTGTTGGTTTGCAAGAGATTATCGTTAGAAAACATCACATAACCACCACTGTAGACATCTTTTATGGACAATTCTGTGGCTTTGTAAAGTATCAATGGCTTTCTTAACATGCGGAAGAGTGCTTTATAAGAATTACTTCGAATTACTTGAGGACACCATTACATGCGTACTCATGCAATCCGTGGTGTTCTGATCATTGATGTGGGCACCAAAGTATCAATTGCCAACCCTTACATCATGGGGAAGATTTTGAGCCGAAATCCGATTGTCTTGATGTGCCCCGTCAACAGATGGGCTTTATCAAGCATGAACTGAATGCATTTAATGTTGTCAGTTTTAGTGCAAGCCATACCAAATTCTGGGGCTCTTCCATCCTGCTGAGTTTCGATAAATGGCACTGTTGTTGCTGCCCTCAAACTTCATGTGGTTTGAATCCTTGAGCTTAGACCCCCACCACACGTCTTACCTCATGGCAGGTAAGACATCGATTTTCCTTGCAGCAGCTGTCTATTTCTTGTGCGATGCATGTACAACGCACTCATACTTTTCCTCGCAGTTTTCTATTTTTGTGCTTATTCACATGAAAAGATGCAGGGGGGAAGAGAGCTTGAGCTCTAGCAAGCACACACACACTCACAAAACCCTAATAGAGAACACACGAGGTGAGAGGCTGAAAATTTTCTTCTTCTTCACTCAACACTCAACACACCATATACAAAGATAAGAGTACACATAATATGAAAGGTACTCAACCAATACATACAAGGGTTCTCTATAGTGTGAACCCAACTAAATGAGCTGGCGCTATAACTATGCCAGTCTCTAGAATGGCTGTCACACAGCCTGTCATCCCACTGGCCGCATATCACCCAAGATCTCACCAACCATGCCAGTGGTATAAGTGTGGGGCCTATCCCCCAGGCGGGTCATCAGTGTCCACCGCCTCACTAGATGAGCTCGATATCTCAACACTCCCCCTCGAGCTCAACTCCATCTCATGTACACCAAGCGAAGCCCTGAATCTGCGGAGCTTCTCTGTACCCAATGCTTTGGTGAAGATGTCAGCTACCTGATCCTGTGTGCTGACATAAATAAGGTCAAGGTCTCCTGCCAAGACCTTCTCTCTGACAAAATGGTAGTGGACCTCTATATGCTTCGTACGAGCATGAAAAACTGGGTTCCTGGCCAACTGTATACTGCTAATGTTGTCACAGAAAATAACATCTTGTCTATCCACTGATAGACCCAAATCTGCAAGTAGCTTTCTCAACTAAGCTACCTCACATGCTGCTATAGCAGCTCCTCTGTACTCGGCCTCTGTATTATTGGATAGGGCAACCGTAGGCTGCTTCTTGTTGCTCCAAGTCACAGCAGCACTCCCCAAAGAAAACATGAAGCCACTAGTAGATCTTCTATCTGAGATACTACTAGCCCAATCAGCATCTGTGTACCCATGTACACATATCTCTGTCCCAGTTTCATAAAACAGTCCACAATGCAAAGTAGACCTCACATACCTCAGTATGCGTCTCAATGCATCCAAATGCGGTTTCCGTGGAACCTGCATAAACTGACTCACCAACCCAACAGCATAGCTTAAATCTGGTCTGGTGATCGTCATGTAGATCAAACTTCCTACTATGCGCCTATACATAGTAGGATCCTCCAAAATCTCTCCTGAATCTGCACTCAACTTGCCATTCTGATCCAATGGCACGGAAATAGGCTTACAGCCTGTCATACCATACTTGGACAACATGTCCAAGCCATACTGTCTCTGCAGTAATCCAATACCATGTGGTGACCTAATCACCTTAATGCCCAAGAAATATCTGAGCTCATCCAGATCCTTCATCTCAAACTTCTGTCTAAGCAAGTTCTTTACATCAAAGATCTGTGCATCATGGTCTCCCGTAATGATCAAGTCATCTACATAGATGACAAGAAGCACAACCCCTCTATCACCGTGTCTCACATACAGCGAGAAATCTGCATTGGCTACATGAAAGCCAATAGTGACAAGATATTCTGAAATCTTGTCAGACCATGCTCTTGGTGCTTGTTTTAAGCCATACAAGGCTTTCTTCAACCTGCAAACATGCTCGGGGTGACTCACATCCTCATAACCAGGTGGCTGCAACATATACACTTTTTTCTGCAAACCCCCATGCAAGAATGCATTCTTTACATCCATCTGATGTAAAGACCATTGCTTTGATGCAGCCACTGCTATCACAACTCTCACTGTTGCCATCTTGGCAACTGGGCTGAAAGTTTTCTCATAATCAATGCCATATGTCTGCGTATATCCTTTGGCTACCAATCTAGCCTTGTACCTGTTTATGCTTCCATCACTGTTATGTTTTACTTTGTACACCCACTTGCATCCAATGGCTTTCTTGCCTTCAGGCAATTGCACTAAATCCCAAGTCTCATTTCCATATAGTGCATCCATCTCCTCATCCATAGCTTTCTCCCAACACACATTTCCAACAGCCTCATCAATGCATGTGGGCTCTACAACTTGCACAACCTTTGCCATATATGCATAGTGATGTGCCACATAACCATCATATGTAAACCTCTGCACAGGGTTTTTCACTCTCCCAGATCTTCGCAGCTTTTCATTCATGGCTTCCATAGCCTTCTTTACACCAGGTGTTCTCATGGCTGGGATCCCAAGCTCCTCATCAAGGCTTATCTCTGAGCCACTAGACTCTCCATCAACATGAGAATGCCCTGCAGAAATGTCAGGCATACCAAGGGACTCAACCACTTTCTCTTTTCCTTTACGTGATGTACTAATCACATTTGCAGGACTGGTATTATGACGCAGCCTGCCACTCCATGGTCTATCAACAGACCCACTAGATGAGGACTCTCCTGGTCCACTCAAAAACTGTGATTGCTGACTTGCATTCTGTGCAACCACACTTCCACTCACATCAGCCCCAACAGCTTCTTTTTCAGCAGCATACCAGTTGCTCATCTCATCAAAGACAACATCCCTGCTTACCCTCAACTCACGTGTAACAGGGTTATAACACCTGTATCCCTTTTGCTCAAGGGAATATCCAATAAACACACATTTTTCAGCTTTTGGATCCAGCTTAGTTCTCAACTCATCTGGCACATGCACATATGCAATGCATCCAAAGACATTCAGATGAGACAAATCAGGTTTTCTGCCAGTAAACCTCTTCTCTGGAGTTAGATCATGTATGGATGCAGTTGGAGTCCTGTTCATGATGTATACTACTGTAGAAACAGCCTCAGCCCAATAGCTATGCGGCATATTCTTCTCTTCGATCAATGCTCGCGCAATCTCAGCAATGTGTCTGTTTTTTCGCTCAGCAACTCCATTTTGCTGCGGAGTGTATCTGCATGTAAACTGTCTCCGAATACCATTCTTCTTCAAAAGTTCAGAGAACTCATTGGAGAAGTACTCTCCCCCTCCATCTGACCTTAGGCACTTCACATATTTCCCTATTTGCTTTTCAACCAAAGCTCTGAAATTCTGAAAGTGAGTGAACACCTCACTCTTCTCCTTCATGAAATATATCCACACTTTCCTTGTGTGGTCATGAATGAATGTCACATAATACCTACAGCCTCCCATAGACATGGTCTTCGTAGGACCCCATACATCTGAATGCACAACATCTAGTGCATTTCTGCTCACATATCTGTTACGTGGAAATACATGCTTTGTTTGCTTTCCAAATTGGCAAGCTTCACATATTCTCTGCATACCTTCTACTTTAAACTTTGGCAGCCCTGTCACAATTCCTTTAGTCTGCATAAACTTCATTCTCTGCATATTCACATGTCCAATTCTTTTATGCCAAATGTCTATGTCTGCAATAATTCCTGAACCATTTGCAAACATCGCAGCACTCATTTCAGGCATGTCTACATTCAACATAAACATTCTGCCCACTCTGTTGCCTTTTGCAACCAACCTGCACTTGTCTTTAAAGTCTTCAACATAACAACCATCAGGGTTAAACCGAATCTGCAAACCCTGCTCAATCATCTGGCCAACTGAAACCAGATTCTTTGTTATGTTCGGAACGTGAAGTACATCTGCAAGGTACTTCACTTTGCCATCCTGCATACATAATGGCATATCTCCAACATGGGCAATTGGATGAGCAGTGTCATCCCCCTTGTTTCCACAAAACCTGGTCTTTCAAGGTTTTTCATCTCCTTGAACCACTCCCCATGACTTGTCATGTAGTTCGAAGCACCTGAATCCACATACCATACATCATCTTTTTGTATTGCTTCAACATTTTCAGACATGGCATTCACGACATGCTGCATAACAAACAACCTTTCATTATCCTCATTGTTTCTGCTTGAGGATGCATAGTTGTTCTGTTGCACTTTCCCATTTTGCATGTCAGCCTGCTTCTTATAACATTCTGCCTGCACATGTCCAAGCTTACCACAATAAAAGCATTCACGTGCATCATTATATTGCCTTTGCCAATTTCCACGTCCTCTTTGACTCCCCTTGCCTTTGAATTTGCCTCTTCCACTTGTGTGTTGTTGATGTTGTTGTTGTGTATTCTGGGACTGTTGTTGTTGTTGCTGCTGCTGGCCATAATTCCGATTACCTGTTCGGCCACCTCCTTGACCGCGTCCACGGCCTCCTTTACCTCGTCCTCTTCCTGAACTTGTGTAGAAGGCCTGTTGCTCTGAACTGTTTTTGTTTTGTGAAGACTGTTGGTCTTCACCCAAGCTCTTCTCTTCTATAATCAGCATAGACACCAAATCTGTAAAGTTGGGAATGTTTTCCCGAGTCTGAATAGACGTCTTGAACGCCTTGTATTGTGGCCCGAGACCACGTAGACAGACTTCCACTTTATCATCATCATCTATTGACACACCAATAGATACAAGGGATTCCACAATACCCTTTATCTTCAATGCATAGTCATTCACAGACATGCTCTTTTTCTCCACAGTATGAAGTTCATTCTTCAACTGTATCTTACGTGCCTTGGTATTTGTTTCATAGAGTTTTACCAAGGTGCCCCACACCTCCTTGGGGGACTTGGCATCCTGAATGTGCCCAATCATGGTGTCCTGTATACTAATGGAGAGCCAATACATAACTTTCCTGGCTCCTTGGTTCCAGTCTTTAAACTCTTTCACATCTGCAGCAGTCGGATTTATGTCCGGTATCTCCGGTGCCTCTTTATGCTCACCTTCTATGTAGTCCCAATAGCCCTTTCCCATCAGGAAATTCGTCAACCTGAACCTCCAAGCATGGAAGTTGTTCTTATCAAGCTTCTCAGCCACAATCTGGGTTATGCCATCATTTGACATCTTGCCAGACAGACAAATTTACCAGAAATAGCACTCTGGTTTGTCTTGCACAAACTGCTGTATTTTCTGCAGCGGTATTTAGTACTCTCAAATATCACAACCAGTGACTTCAATATGCATACATACACCCAATGGCAACTGTTGACCTCTTTGCAGCACCCACAGTGGCTGCACAGCCAATCTGTTTTCTTGCAGTTCTTAAAACAGAGTTCTGCAGAGAATCGATGACTTACCTGCAGTGCTCGAAATCGCTTGCTTTCTGAAAAACGGAGGTCCAGACGCACCCGAAATGCGTTTTCGGCCCAGAAAACTTTGTTCGATAGGACTTTATAGTTGCCCTATAGCTTTACTCCCGCGAAGAAAGCTCTTCAATCAGAGATCGTTTGTCGGTGCCTCCCGTAGAGCTCCCGACAAGGGTGTAGTCACCAACACAAATAGGGAAGAGTAGTTGAAGCTCTTACCCTCGTACCGCTTCCTGTGGTTCTCTTGCTTGCAGCTCAGCCCTTAGCATGAACCAGGCTCTGATACCATGAAAAGATACAGGGGGGAAGAGAGCTTGAGCTCTAGCAAGCACACACACACTCACAAAACCCTAATAGAGAACACACGAGGTGAGAGGCTGAAAATCTTCTTCTTCTTCACTCAACACTCAACACACCATATACAAAGATAAGAGTACACATAATATGAAAGGTACTCAACCAATACATACAAGGGTTCTCTATAGTGTGAACCCAACTAAATGAGCTGGCGCTATAACTATGCCAGTCTCTAGAATGGCTGTCACACAGCCTGTCATCCCACTGGCCGCATATCATCCAAGATCTCACCAACCATGCCAGTGGTATAAGTGTAAGGCCTATCCCCCAGGCGGGTCATCAGTGTCCACCGCCTCACTAGATGAGCTCGATATCTCAACATCACAGACACTGATTATGAATTGCCATCTTGGAAACCTCTTGTAATTTACTGAAGGTTCAAACAATTGAATCATTTTTGTTGAAATCAAGAGTCTTGTCCTGTCTTCATTGTTGCGTACAATGGGCTCCATTTTTCCATACAATGGAGCCCATGTGATGTAATTACGGTCTTGTTCATCAGCCGAAGTCCGGTGAGCTATCCCATCGTCAAGCATGCTTGGCTGCGAACAAAACCTACAAGCAGTGTTGCTCCGTCTCCTCCAGGGTGCAGCAGCATTTATGCATGGCATCGTGGATCTTGCAGCCGTTGTGTCTCTAAAAGGTCACATGACTTTTCCGGTCTTGTGCCTTATTCCATGGAGCCTTGCAATTAATTGTTACACGTGTAGCTGGCCAATGTGTTTGAAGAGGTTGGAGCTGATTAACAAAAGCAAGGTTTGATTTGTTTAGTTGTAAGTGCTACTGAAGAAGCACTTGGAAAATCTGCTTTGACTTGATAAGTTTTGTTTGAATTTACAACTCTTGTGGCTATTACAAACCCTAAAAAAGGAGGGAGGATGGAACTGGATGTGTCATGGCCTTCCTCAACCATGCCTCCATTGGTGTCACCCCAATGGAGCTATGCAAATGGGTATGGAGAAGAGAGAGAGTGAGTGAGCTATGGATAGCTCTATCTCAACCTCAATGCCTATGGGGATGGAGAAGGAGAGAGAGATGAAGAGAAGCAAGCAATCTTCACTCCGAGTGCACACACAATCCACAAGCATGTAAGCGTCAAAAGAGGCCAAGCAAGCGTATACCACCACAAGAGCACAAGGCTAGGCTCAATTGTGATAATGGGATTATGTGTTTTCTCATTAATAAAAAATGACTTACATACAAGCCTTTTGCGTACAACGCAGCCACGCATGTGGAGTAATGTTAACCAATGTGGTTAACAGTCCTCCCTTCCTAATCATGGTTTCACCCTTAGAATCAGTGTTGAGGCATGCCCTTGAGTTAATAGTAGTAGATGGAGTAGTGTCGATAGAAGTCGTAGCATGACTTTTGGTATTTGGTCGTCCGATGGAAGGCTTTGTAGGACGTCTAGAAGGCTGTCTTGAGCTGCCATCCTTGGAGCCATTGCACTCGTGTGTAGTAGCCGAGTGTCTACTTTAGATTGGGTCCTTTGTTGATGTAGAAGGCGAGTCCTTGGGGACGACCTTTGAATCTTTTCGAGTTAGGGAATCCCACCCGCGCAAGGTGATGGTAAGCTAGAAGAATCTGATGGTGGCGACCACGTCAGGGTTGGGCACTGTTTTGTATTGCCATATCAAATGGAACATGGTGTGAAGCAACCATGCCAACCATGCCTCACTTATGACGTTTGGAGTTGAGGGGCTCAAACCAAGGGAAGTTGAATTAGAGTGTCAAGTTCTTCTCGAGCTCCCTCTCGAACAGGTCCGAGTCCCAACTTTGGGCAAGTTGCAGGTAAATGGGGCTGACGCGGATGTACTTGGGGATGTAGCAATACTCCCTCTACATGTGGGGCTTCAAGAGGTTAGGCCGCTATTCTCCCATCATCTCATGGGTAGTGCCTCCTGTATGCACCTTATTCCTTGGTCCTGTGGTCTTTCTCCCATTGTTTCATCTTTACATCAAGATAGCCTCTGATCAAGGAGATATCTACCCCGTTAGTGATGAGGTTGGACTCTTCTAGGGAATGGAGTTGGCGTTCAAGCACCTGGATGACCTTCTCGTAATTTGTATTATCTAACAGATCATGTAAGTTGAATGGGCGATTCAGAGGATCAATTTGCTCGGAGTCTTTTGGTGGGGGACCTTGGAATTTCCCCTTCTTCGTCAAGGGCATTTGGTGGAGTGGCTTTTGGTGATGAGGCAATTTGGACAGCCGGAGCATGTGGAGGGCACATCTAGGCCTTTGAGGACTTCTCCCAAGGTGGTGGGAAGTGGGGGTAGTTTGGAAAAGAGTTGGGGAGGTGAGGGTGGTGTTGGCGAGTCGTGGGTTGTTACCATTGGTGGAGTGGTAGGCCGAGGTGGGAGTGGCAGAAAGAAAAGTAGCGCCGAGGCTAGATGGATGGGCCATAAAAGAGTTTATGGGGTGGTCGGTTTCTCCAATCCCTGGAACAACGGAGCCTGCAGATGGGGTAGTAGAGGAAGATCCACCTCCCGTAGACGGTAGGAGGACCTTGGGGTCTAGTACGTGTGCCACCAGTGTCTTGTCCTCCGTGATGTCATCATGACCGTCACGAGTATTGTCGTCATCATCGCCATCCTCCTCACCCTCCAGTTCTTGCTTGACTGCGGTCACAGGTTTCATGGATCCGTAAAATGAGTGTGTGGTGGCCTAGATTGTTTGGTGATGTGGCTGAATTGGTAAAAGGCTGTGACGAATGTCAACGGTTCTCTATCATGCTCAATAAGAATAGGATGCCCCTACACCTTATCCTTTTGAGCAGTGGCGCAGGCATTGACTTTGTTTGGTCTGAGTAGTCCAGCTGCACAAGGCACACAGACTCACTATCTTATCGCAACCACAGACTAGTGTACCAAATGGGTCAAGGCAGGTGCCACCATAAAAGCTCTGGCTGATGGCCAAATTCCTATACAAAAATGTATTCACTAGATTTGGGTGACCGCTGGAATTAGTAAGCGAAGACTTCATAAAAGAAGTCATGAGTTTCATGCTGAAGGAATTTATGGTTGTGCATCACAAGTCCTCATGATATTACCCCCAAGAAAACGGCTAGGCTGAGAGCATTGCCTACAAGGTATTAATCAACACCACACCTTTCAACATAACCTATGGGACCAACATAGTTATGTTAATGGAATTCTTGGTATCAAGCCTAAGAATCGCAGTCAGGGGGTTACAAGAGGGCAGGTTGCGTGCAGTCTATGGCATGATAGTTGAAAGACTATGGTGCCAGCACAATGGTTTGACGATAAGCTTGAAGGCAAGGACACGGAGGTCAAGGGCATGGTCCTCATGTACAGCACAAATAACCAAAATGTACAGCATAAGCTTAAGTACAGAGGAATGAGACCATTTCTAGCCTTTGTTGAGATGCTTCCATCAGGAACTCAAGGGGGCTGATGTCAGATTTGCCAACGGCCTTACTATTTAAAGTCGTCTCCTTTATGCCTACAAACCTTCGACTTCATGACCTTATACACCAAACTAAACTTAGAAGACTTACGTGTAAGGATTAGATCCCTTATGACGAAAGTTTTTGTCTATAGATTAGAAAAGGATAGATGCAAGGCTTTATTAGTAGAAAAGTCAGCTTTGCATTTTGATTTTTCTTGGTTAAAAAGTAAAAATCAAGATGTAGAAAAGAGAAAGAAAAGATTCACCAAAATTGTAGACAAAGATGACATTTGTACATGGTTAGATTTTCTCCTAGATAACCTTTATATATCCTTAGACGACTCTTTATTTAAGCAAGCAATTGGTACCAATTGTACCGTCTTTCTTGCTAATTTTTATCTTTTTACTTATGAGTTTGATTTTATGGAACACCTTATTTCTGCTAATACTTGTCCTCCTCAAATAGCGATAGTTGTGCTTTTTTAGACCTTAAGATCACTCAATCATCTTCAGGCTTCATAGTAGATATTTATGACAAACGCTTACAACCTGAATATGCTAACTTAAAGATCATTCGGATGCCACACTTTTCTTCCAATATTTCTGATACAGCTAAGTATGGTATTATATGCTTTCAACTTTTTAGATTCTCTCGTCTTTGCTCTACTAAATTTGCCTTTATCTCTCAATCATGCCATCTTATTTTGCTGCTTATCGAAAAAGGTAGTTTCAATAAGATTTTGAAAAAGGTTCGTTCTTTCATGAATCGTAGTAAGTTTATCTTTGGTATTTCAGCTTTTGGAATGTTTAAAATGATAAGGAGTAAGTTTTATAAAAGTGGGGAGCTGAAAAGCCCACTTAATTCATAATTCAATACTCTTTTTTGTAAAAGTGGCCTGTTCTAGCTTAGAGTAGGGTTTGTTGTTTTAACTTAGAGTAGGCCTTGTTTAGTCTTTTCTTTCTCGCTCTAGCTTAATATAGACTTAGTTTGGTTCTTTCCTATGTTTTGTGATTGTTTGTTGTTATACCCTAGAGCAGACTTTGAGTGCTAGTCTCTATCATGGCTGAGTATGCCCATCACCTCCGGAGAGTGATAGAAACTCAGTTCGCTGGTTTTATAAAGCATGTTCTTTTGGACTAACCTTATACAAACCTGCATCTGCTCTTGCGCACTGATGACGTGAGTAGGGATGTCATAGCTTATTGTCCACGCTATGCATGATAGAGTTGATGAACCGACACTTCATGTTTGGATAGACATTGGAGTTAATGGTTGCACTATTGAGTCGAAGTCTTTTTTAAAGTTTGGTTCTGGCTCTTAGTGCTTTAGGTCTAGAGTTTACAGTTCTCTGTTTTGTTATTTTGTATTTTGTATTTTGTATTTTTTTTGTTTTTTTGTTTTTGGTTAATGTCTTAATTAAAAGTCTTCGTTTGATATTATCTTTTGATTTCCTCTCCTTAGTAGCTAGGTTTGTTAGTTTATTTATTTTTGATCTTTCAAATGCTTTGTTTTTGTCTTTTTCCTTCTTCACTACTATTTCTTTCTCAAATCTCTCAATTCGTAAGTTCAGATTTTTCTAACCTTATGAAGGTATATAAGATGAAGTCCCTACCTCCACCTTTTCACAGATCCTTGCCAGGGTGCCGCAGACCTCCCAGGCATGCCTCAGCATGCTTTTCTTCTAGGGAAGCCTTTCCTTTACAGAACCCACGACCCTCTTCAAGGTGCCCTACCACCCTCTCACTTTGAACCTCAAGGGATGGTGCTGAATCCTCACCTCTACTTGGATTGGCTGGACGAGTGAGCTCACAGTACCCGAGGGCCTTTGCCCATTCCTAGCCAACTCCATCATCATGAGAGAAGCTATCACCTGGATGAGGGGGCTGGGATGGCACTCCATCAATGATACCTATGGGCACTTGGTAGCAGAAGCCAGTGCAGGTGCTTGGGATTTGGCGTTGTTCGAAGTACTTTCCTCTATTGGCGGATTGTATCCAATAAACCTCCCAGAACACATATACATGACCAGATTATTGGCTTGAAGCTAACTAGGCTTGGTTTAGTTGCTGTTTGAGGTAGTCTCTGGAATTTGGGTTCTGCCAATTCTTCAATATTTTTTGGTCTCTCTTGGCCCTTGGAATCTGCGTTCACAGGGGCGAGAAGTGCATTCTCATGTGGAAAGATGCGTGGATAAAACGAGTGAATGTGCATGGATATGTGCTTGTGTACGGACGTGGATGAGTTTGGGAACAAGCATTCGCATATTGGACAGGTGTATGTGAACGTGCATGGCGATATGTGAGAACGTGTGTTCTCAGGTTGAGTGAACAGACGTGGCTGGACTGCTACTGATTGCCGTGCGAATGTGCATTTGCCAAAAAAACAGTAGGCTTTCGATGAAGGAAAGTGTGTTCTTGGGTTGTAGTTGATTGAAGGAACATGCGTGCTACCTTTGTTTGAGAACAAACGTTCGTTGGGCTGGCAGCACTGACAACTGAAGTTGTGGGGCAGCGAGCCATGTGATGTGTCAGGTGACGACCATTTTGGGAGTTGTGACGATTATGGAAATGATATTTTCTAGTTATACTCTTCAATGAGTAGATTGGTTAAGGTTCTTCGCAGTGCATAGGATGTGCATTCGTACGTGCAAATGTGCTTTGGCACACGTCAGTCGGGTACGTTGGCAAGTCGACCAGAGAGAAATTTGCAGGTTTTTCACAAACAATCCAGATCTTGTTCTCCAATTAGTCCTTAATGGTGCACAATGCAAGCTAATGATTAATCTACTCCTAGGGTTCCTATTGTATGCACAATGCAAGCTAATGGTATTTAAGCTAAGATCAATGGTGGGATTAAGTCCTTAATGCCTTCACAAAACTTCAAAAAGCAAGAAATGAAAGAAATTGTAGCATGGGTGCTTGCAAAAGCGCACCTAATCATAGACTTAAGCCCATGCACAAACTGCTTCTCCTTCATGTTCAATACACAGTAGAGAGAGAGGACCTAATCTACCATATATTACTAACATGAAATATATACAATGCTGAATAGAGATACTTAGTGGTAGCTTTGCTCGAGTTCTCAATGACTGAATGATGACGGATGGATCACTGACTGATCAATGCCTCAATATGACTATGGCCTAGACTTATATTTATAGTATCTAATGTTAGTGGCTACCAACCTTGATAATAATGTCCAACTAAGTGTGTTCACACAATAACTCAATAACTCTCCACATTGGGCACTTGGACAATATTACAATGATCTGACACAATAGCCCTTACAAACACATGAATCTGGACACGTACTCGAGCTTTGAGGTGGCCAGCATGTCCACGACAGAAATGGAAAAGAGTTGATGCACCTACTTGAACACTTGAATCTGGATCGTGAAGAAATGCTCCTTGCCTCCAAGGCTCCATAGCTCCAAATAAAAACAAACAACAACAAAAAACACACAAGTTAGATTAAACCAACCAATGGATTTACATTCAACTGTGCAATATTCAATGCCACTCGTAATAGTGTAGCAAGGGAGTCCTACGCTAGGGTGCCTCTTTGGCAATGACGCCAAAGATGTTCACCAAAATGGAAACTCTTGCGCTTTGTAAGAGGGAGAAGAAGGGAGAAATGCAAGGGTTATAGCCCGTTTGCACCTCTAGTTGTTCAAGATTGAACAACCGTCTCTTGTGGAGAAGCTAGGGTCCTTAACCATGCCTCCATTGGTGTCATCCTAACGGAGCAAAGAGGGAGAGAGCTATGGATAGCTCTATCTCAACCTCAATGCCTACGTGAGTGCAAGGAATGGGGGAGAGATGGAGATGGAGATGGAGATGGAGAAGGAGAGGGAGAAGAGGAGAAGCAAGAAATCTTCCCTCCAAGCTCCAAGTACACACACCCAATCCACAAGCATGCAAGTATTTAAGAAGGCAAGCAAGCATACCATCACCACAAAGGCACAAGACTGGACTCAGTTGTGATAATGGGATTATGTGTTTTCCCATTAGTAAAAAATAACTTATATATATAAAATGTTGTTTGTCCAAGGAAAGTCCGGGGGCTCAAAAGCTAAAGTAAAACTAATGTCCTAGGCTATATATAGTTTTCCACAAGCTTGGGATTTAACAATCAATTGGCTTTTCACAAGTTGTAAGCTTGGAATTTAACGATCATCCGGCATTACACAAGTCTTAAGCTCGGAGATATCCCAATATCCATTACATTTAGCACATTGCACGACTAAAAAGAGATATGGCAAAAAGGCACAGTGGTGCATTCGGTGTAATGTTGACCACTGTGGTTTATAGTGAATATAATCGAAAGGTATTTATCTCCAAGATTGATTGATGTATACATTAGGAACTCAATGGAGTCTTCTTGGGCCCTTTAATTTGCCATGAGGTTATGGAAACGTTTAACTTTTTGACAAATAGGAGCCCGCCATGTAAGCAAAAACCATGGGTTTGTAAGAGAGGTGTAAGAGTGGTCAAAGGGTGCACTTTTTCTCCCAAAAAGGGGGGGAAGCAATTTTACAATTTTCGGACCTCCATAACTTCTACATACAAGCTCCGATCTGAGCAGAGATTACAGATCCGTGATCTACGCATCAAGAGCTTTCCATAGATATGTTACATGATATGGTTTTATCCGCTAGATTTTAAATTCCATTTTCCCCCCCAAATTCAAATTCGAATAAAGTAGCCGTTTTGAAGCTTCAAATTAGAAAACGTTTCTTCTTAAGAGAAAAGGTTTGACTCCCTTAAACTGCCAAATAAAAGGGCCCAAGAAGACTCCATTGAGTTCCTAATGATGTTTGTGTATTTGTATGTGCAGTACCTTTTTTAACCAAACTTCTATCAATTCGTGGGTTATGTAACATTTTTAACTCTTCCCTTTGTAACTACCTTAGAAAACCAGTGTTGAAAACCCGAGGCAATTATATTTACAAGGATTAGATTTCTAGCTCAAAACATTTCATAGACAGTCCTTGTTTCTTGTTCTTGTTAACTAATTATTATTGCATGGATCACATTGAGAAAGCCTAAGGGGTGTCCGTGTGCGTGTAGCCCGGTGGTAGAAGGATTGGTCTAACCAGCTAGGGTCCGAGGGCCTACACCCACATGGATGTTTGTTTACAACTGAATATATACTTATAGTGTGTCTTGCTTAAAAACATTTAAGTTCTGTAGTAGAGGTAACATATGTCACAGTAGTTTCTATGCATAGTATATGGCCTGAATCTTGATCTCTTTCGGGCAGGGATCTTTCTTACAATTCTCTTGCTGGTAGCATTCCTACTGTCATTGGAAATTTGAGCAACTTGATTTATCTGTAAGTTTCCTGTATCCTTTGTGGAAGTTAACATCATAGAATTCATTCATTGGATGGTGCCTCCCATTTACTCACATTCGATTCCCCTCCTATGCAGGAACTTGTCTTACAATCAACTTGGTGGAATGATCCCAATGAATGGAGTGCTTACAAAGTTTGGATCTGACTCGTGAGTCTTCACACTAGTGTGATGTAACCTCAAAGTGTTCATCGTTTTGGAGAGAGAGGCCTATTTTTTTCCACAATGTTATTTCTTCTTTTCAAATAAACACCCTCAAAGCCGTTGTCAAAACTTGGAGTTGGCAAGGTCCCAGGTCCGTTCTCACATTTTTGCCAGGGAGGAGCCGTTGCCAACCCTGTTGAGACCTTTTCATCTCAACTTGCCAGCCAACCCTTTCTATGGTTGTCGGCAATAAGTTGGAAACCGTTTAGTTAGGAAAGGTCACATTTGACACTAAAAAAATGATGGGATTGTGGGCACCACTGCTTGTGGCTTCCCCGCATTTTAGCCTTACGCATTCGTTGACTTGATCTTTCTCATGTCTACTATCAGCCTGTCTATGAATTGCAGCTAACCCTATGATGACATGGTGTCGAGATTCCATTTTCACTTTTATTTTTCCATTTTCAAAATATTTTGGGGTTCTCCATTCCATTGAGATTTTTTGACAACTATGAGAACAATTAAAGTGTTTCTTGTTACAATTAGAAAAGGTTAATGGGAGGATATTTCGACCTTACAAATCAAAGTCTATAGCATCTACTGGTATGTTAAAGCAGCAATACAGTGAATAATATTCTGTAGGACGTGGGTGTACTGTTGCTGAATTTTGAAATACAAGAATGACAGCATGCTTCTAGAACGAGTTCGGAGGAGGAGGTAGGAAAGAGTGCTGCAATGCATAAGTGGAAGAGGAGTCAGAATGAATCAGTGGGATGATTAGTGCCAATTGGTTGGCTGACTGGTTTGGGAACTTGATCTGTCAGCAAGGTTTGCGGTCTGAAACATATAAGTTTCCTACTGGGTGTTTGGTGCCTAGCTGCTGCTCTTTTCCTTATAATAACTGCCTTGTTGAGTGCCTAGCTGCTGCTCTCCCTCTTGAGTGGGCACCCAATGTAGACTTCCCACCTGGTCCAAAAGCAGCCCAAACATGGATGCACATGCAGCTCGCATGACTGACCTATGCTTGCCAACTACTCATATCTGTGCAGTGTGCACCACGACTAATACATGCTGCCGATAACCAGCTCATTGGCAGTGTATTTGCCTCTTGTCGGCATCCTGCCACAGGCAATCTGATTGTGGTGCCTGGATCGGAGTTTTTTAGTTGCACCCTGGTACTTAAATCCAGATTCTTAGTTGGGCACTCGCTTCTGCTCTTGATGGGGCCTTTCAGGCAGTCATTCTGAGGAACCGGTAAAGAGGCTGTAGCAGGAATTTTGACACAATTACCGTGGTTGGGTACCACTCATGTCTTAAGAATGTTTTGACCTCCTAAATACTTTCTTGTTGGGCACTCGCTTCTGCTCATGATGGGGCCTTTCAAGCAGTCATTCTAAGGAACTGGTAAAGAGGCTGTAGCAGGAATTTCGACACAATTACCCTGTGGTTGGGTGCCATGACCACCTAAATATGTTTCTTGCATATTTTTAAGTTGAGTTCATAGTCTTGCCATAACCCCTTCAATGTTTTCATATTATTGTTGAGCTCTTGTGCCTATGTGCTAGGGTTTGAGAGTAGAGAGAGAAGAGATAGCAGTGGAATCAAACACACATCACACACAATAGCCCTAAACAACTGATTTGTTTTATTACAAGAAGTGTTACAACTGTATTTCGAGTACACGAGATGGCTGAGAATTGACAGTTCGCTGCCCAATGTGAGTATCTCATGAAGGTTAAAGACCATCGAGAACAGCTTGCAAACATTCATGAGCTTATTCGTGAGAGTTATCTTGTCACCACCATCCTCAATGCATTGCCTGACACCAATGAGGGCTTTGCTACTACAGCTCGGCTTCTCATGAAAGGCAATGCAATCTTTTCTTTTGATGAGCTAGTGTCTTTGCTTCTGCAAGATGAACAATCCCGAACAAACAGGTCGGGAATGAGGGTTGGTGATTAGGCTTTTGCCGCTCAAGGCAAAGGCCAAGGGAAGGCATCAGGTGCTAGCGGCTACAAAGCTAAAGGTGGGACAGCTGCCTCTTCTGGCAAGGATTAGACAAAGGTGACAGTGAGAAGCCCAAGAAGAAGGGTAAACGTAATTACTGTCGGAGGCTAGGGCACTACATAAATGAATGAAGGAAGAGGCTTGCAAAAGAGAAGGAGAAGAAAGACTCTGGCATGTTTGTGGCCGATGCATCAGCACCACTTTGGCCTGTTTGTGGCCGAAGTGCTGACAAAAAGGATTTAGCTAGCTATGCTCAAAATGAATGGGCATTCCAAGTACAATGTAGCTGTAATCCCTCTTTACATGATGTATGCATGTGATGTATGCATGGTAGCTACAGATGCTGATGTATGGTACTTTGATAGTGGTGCTAGCAAGCACATCACATCATGATTCATGTCATCTCTTCTCTCCCTTAAACGATGCTTCCAAGGGGGGCATAGTTATATGTGCAAACTCCTCCTCACTGCTTCAAATGGTGGGACAATCACTCTCTCTCGTGTATTGTATGTACCAGGTATCAAGAAGGGTCTCGTGTTCGTTTCGGCCATTGCTGGGTCCGGCCTAGTGGACCCTTTTATGGATGACAGATGCAGTGTACATGATTGCAGTGATGGGGATATTATTATTGCATCTGGTACTTTATGTTATGATCTCTACATGCGTATGAGAGAGTTGCATATGATGCACATGCATTGTCTAGTACATTCAGTATAACAGATGCAGAGCTTTGGTATACTCGGTTTGGTCTCCTGAACTTTTCTAGTTTGCTACGCCTGCAAAGGCATGCCAAAGGTTATGCTCAGCAAAAGGGCATCGATTATGATGAGACTTTTGCGCCCACGTCTCATATGACCACCATTTGGTCCATCATTGCATTGGCAGTAGCACATCATGGATGGCATGTACAATTGGACATCAAAACTGCTTTCTTGAATGGTGACTTGCACAAGGGGGTATATGTATCTCAGCCTCTTGGTTTTGTTCAAAAGGCATGGATTGCATGTACAGTTGGACATCAAAACTGCTTTCTTGAATGGTGTCTTGCATGAGGAGGTATATGTATATCTTAGCCTCTTGGTTTTGTTCAAAAGGGACATGAAAGCAATGTATGTAGGCTTAGGAAAACCTTACATGGCCTTAAGCAGGATCCTAGGGCATGGTATGAAAAGATACATGCATACTTAGTTGCACATGGTTTTTGCAACAGTCTTATTGAGAGTACCCTCTCTGTATAGAGGACTTACGATAGTTTCTTGGTCATCATCTTGTACGTCGATGACATGCTGCTTACACACACGATAACATGGCGGATTTATTCACGAAGGTCTTTCTCATGAAAAGTTTAAAGTTTTTCGCAAAGCTTTGGGCTTATTGCTTTTTGGGGATTCATTTGCCTATCCTTGTACATGTTTACATCATCACTCCAAGGGGGTTTGTTGACATCTATGCCACAAGCAGTGGTGTGTGAACACCATTTTTACTCTCGTCAGGTTCCCTTGAGCACAAGAACACACCCTAAGCGATGTAGTGTGTGTCACCTTATCGTGTTATTGTACTTTCATTTCGGCACAACTAACGTTATTGTGTTAGTGCTTTTTCTCTCACAAGCTAGCACGACTATGTACTTGCTTGTGTGTGTGTGTGAGTGAGTGTTGCTGCTGCTCCCCTCGCTACCCAATACCATCCACTGGTGAACTGTTCTCCAAAGGTTTTCTCAATAGGTTTACACTTCATGCAAAAGCCTTAGCTTCAGTGGAACAAAAGTTCCTCAGTGGTGCTTGATGGTCTTCTTATCAAGAAATGATTGCTGATGAAGTTTTAAAGAATCTGTGGCTGTTATTGCTGTGAAAAAGCATTATCTGACCACCATCATCTACCACATCAATGTTGGGATGAACAAGTTGATCCTTTTTTGGGCAGACTCCTCTGTACCATACACAAGGAAATAAATGTGTGATTGTAATCATTAGCAAATTTGCAACACTGTCTCATATTGACTTGCACCAACACCACCATCTTTGGAGCTTTGTTTTCTCACACTCAGCTTCCCTCAAGGTGAACTCAATTTTGAGGGTTCATGCTTGGTCCTTAGTAAACGTTTCCCAAATTAATCACTTAGTGGGGATATTTAGACAAGTCTTTTTGTTTGTAAAGTGAAGCACTATTCTGTCACCTAGCCCCTAGTGTTTAAATGATGTGGCTAGCCTGAATCACGGAACCTGGTGAAAGTTATCTCTGGAAGTATAGGGGATGCCAAAGTTGTTAGCACATTGATGTACTAAGGCATATGCATGTAGGCCTTCTTTTGGAGATTATTTGAGAATCTACCGAGAATGCCAACTAGAGACAATTGTCTCGTCTGTTGTTAGTGACACTGTGACAAGCCTTCAGTACAAAGTCTCATGCACAAGGGAGAGAAATCTTCTGTAGAATGCTTATGATTTACCTCCATTTGTGTATGGAGGCTGAATGCTTAAGGATAAGTGGGGCTGGCTTGCTTGTAACAGGTGGTCATGATTTTCAGGACAATCTATGGGGGGCTTTGAAAAAGATATCTTTACCGCTGATGATGACTGTGCAGAGATAAAGAAAGCTTACACTTGGTTGTTTTTCAAGGCCGAAATCCTTCATGACATGCGCATCAACAGCCACTTACGCATCGTTAGCATGGCTAGGCTTTCGAGTGCAGACCACATGCCTCCTCTTCGACACATTGGTTAGACCACCAGCAGAGCTTTTTTGGACAGTAGACCTCACACCTGTGGAATGAAGAGAGCACACCACGATGCTCCCACTACTCATCTGCAGTAACCTTTTTATCCTGCACTACGTTGTGCTAGCAGTTTTTGCATCGTGTCCATATAATCTAGATGCCTCATTTTAATTGGCAACATACACATCAGGGATGTGATGGCTAGGGGTCACCCCAGAGGGAAGAAGATGGCTATCATGGCTTGCTTTCAGATAATCGATGCACCTGGTTGCATAGGGAGTGGAAGAGTGTTGGTTTGTTCGCATCGTGAGGTATGACTTCACATAGGCTCGCTTTCATTTCACGGTTACCAGTACTGTATAGTGGATGGAGTACCCCGTACATTATTTCTACACGAAATGAATATAGAATTGACGCATTTGGGCATATATATACCCACAGGAGAAAGGTTGAGAGGAGTTGACTGTTGCTCCCATCTAGGATTGTTCTGTATCGCAACCACTTCTTCAGAGTGTTAGAGGATGGATTTATTCAGATGCCAGGTTACTTGGTAATACACGACGTCACATGCACTCACAATCTCAATGGGGCTGCTTGGGTTCTCTTCACACAGGCTCCATTTTGAAACACGAGGATAGAGCATGAATGACTGCAGAAATGACCTACAAGTCTGCTAAAATAAAAAGTAGCATCAGTTAGGTAAAACAAGCCGCTCTGCTCTACATGACAAACCTGTGTTCTGGGGTATTAGCTTGATTCCTTGTAGACATTATAAGGTGTGCTTTATTTTCCTTGTAAATTGGTGGCCATGTTGTTTTTTCTTATATTTGTCATGATATTGTTCTCATTGTGAGTTTTTTGCCAACAGGTTTGCTGGCAATCTGCGGTTATGTGGGAATCGGGGCTTTTCTGTTTGTCCACCTTCAACATCACAACCCCCTCCATCAGTCAATGATTTAGTAGCCCCTTTCAATCCGATTACTGCAAAAGGTCGATAAACCATCTCTCTACAGCCCCCTTCTTCTTCAATCACCATTTGCTCTAGTGTCTCAATCATTACTCTAGCTACAGATTATATGATTCAAAGGAGCAGAGCATTTTTGTTGCTTTCAGAATCGTTCTTAAACATCCAACGTGCTAGTTTCAACTCTTGTGTGTCAATTTATGTTTCAGGGGCTTCACATCGCTTGAGCACCATCGCAATTGCTGGGATCTGTGTGGGGGCTTTTCTCTTCCTCAAGGGTACATGCATCTTATTACTACTGTGGAGATGGTCCAAGAACAGTAAGCACAAGGAGATCAATCTAGGGAATGGTATGCTCACTACTGCCTGGTTTCAATGATCCCCCTTCATCTGAGCTTATGTTACGTCAGAACTTGGCCTGGACATAAGAGTTTCTCTTGCTCTTGGTTCTTAGCCCTTGCTCTTGATAGTCATTTTGAATCAGGATCCTTTTGCTAATTACAGGCGGGAAGTTGGTGATGTTCCAAGGAGGGGCCTCAGTATCTTCATCCAGAGATTTATTGAAACACATTGCTAAACTGGAGCACAAAGACGTGATTGGAGAAGGTGGCTACGGTGTGGTCTACAAACTGGTGCTGAAAAACTTGAGTGTGTTTGCCATCAAGAAACTTAAGCAGTGTTTGGAATCGATACGAGGGTTTGAGGCGGAGTTGGAAACCCTTGGAGCTATCAAGCATCGAAATCTCGTAAAGTTGCTGGGCTACTGCACGTCCTCAACTGTGAAGCTCCTCATTTATGAATTTCTCCCTAATGGGACTCTTGAACAACTGCTTTATTGTAAGTTTTAATTTAACTCAACTGCTTTATTGTAAGTTTTAATTTAACCCAGCGTGCATCTCTGATCACTTTTCCATACATGAATGATGAACTTTCTCACTGTGGAGTGTAACTACAGGTTGGGGATCTGACCATACATTTCTGATCAGCATATATTTCTGATCTACATGAATGATGCACTTTCTTACTGTGGAGTGTGACTACAGGTCAGGGATCTGACCGGAAACCCATTGATTGGTCCACCCGACACAATATAGCCTTAGGAGTGGCTCGTGGATTGGCATACCTCCATCATGATTGCAACCCACGGATCATCCATCGTGATATCAGCACATCAAATATCCTGTTAGATGCCGATTTCCAAGCCCACATTACTGATTTTGGTCTTGCCCGGATCCTTGGCCTCTATGATACACATGTAACAGCCACTGTGGCTGGGACATTTGGATACATTGCTCCTGGTACGGTTTTCCTTCACCGCCACTAACTTCTGAAATTGCAATGAATCCTACAAATTCTTAGAACAAAAACAGTGTGAGCTGGAGCTTCATCACTAATAGCATGTACATGCAATTGGCTTTCAGAGTATGCTGAGGGTGGTAGAGCTACTGATAAAGTGGATGTCTATAGCTTCGGAGTAGTCTTGCTTGAATTATTGAGTGGGAAAAGACCCGCAGATGCATTTGAAGGAGAAGACATTAGTCTGGCTGCATGGGTAAGTCAAGTCACTTTTTGGCTTCATGTGTGGGTGAGCTCGTTTCATTTCTACCCTTTTTTTTTTCCCCTGATAGTCCTTGTTGCTGTGCTGCTGCAGGCGCGAAGATTACAGGAGTCGGGAAAGGAGGCAGATGTTGTTGAGAAATATCTTAAAGTTACTGCACCTTTGGAGGAGCTCCAAACAGCATTGCTAGTAGCTTTGACTTGCATTTCCAAGAAACCTGAGAACAGGCCTTCCATGAAGCAGGTGGTAGATTGCCTTGAGATGGATGATCTGCACCTCTCCCGTAGCAGTCTGCTACCCCATGAAAAAGTGAAGCTTGAGAGCTGATGAAAAGGTGAATATAGTGGAAAGCTGATCCTGGTTGATAGTGTTTGCATGGGGTCTCACCATTGGCACTGCTGGCTCTGTGGTCCTTTGATCTCATCTTTTTGCCACTAACCGGCATGGCATGCGGTGGTGGTGCTATGTTTTCTAGAATGTCTTAGGCATGAGTGAAGTTTGCTACTACCAGCAAACACACTCCTTTTTTTTAGAGGCATATGTCTCTTTGATCATGTATAATCTGGTATTTGTTTGACATAACATATTTTGCTCTGAAGTCTGAAAAACAAGGGGCTTGTTCTCTCTAGGCCTGCCTTGGGCTGGAAGATAAAGAAAGTTATGATTTGTTTGGTATGCTTGCAAAAATGTTACGGAAGGAGCAGTTTGACCTGTAATCTTTTTTTGAGAGAACATGGTCTTGTGTAGTAGTCTGCATAGTCTATCCCCAAGGAAGAATTCTCAAGCCTCCACACAAGATAAACACTTCTCATGCACGGAATTAAAGGGAGCCAATAAAGTTACTATCAAAACAAAAGTATTGAACTTCATGGAGACTATGGACCAATCTCTGTATAAGTTACACCAGCAGCATCAACCTTCCAGCTCTAGAGAGTCCAAAAGTTACAGAGAAGCTGCAACTTCCTCATTTCTTCAAACTTTCCTTGGGTAAGACCTGCCCTAGCAACATTAGCAACCTTAGAACACTGTGGGGCTTATGCGCGTCCAAGGTCAACGCGAAACGTTTCACTACTGAAATGAAATGTTGCCGGAACGTTTGTTTCAACGCTGGGCAAGTGGACAATGAAACGATTATATACTTCTAATCTGAAGGTTGGGGAATTTCAGATTTGGGCCTTCAATTGGAGAATAGTGCAATTTTTCCCTCCAATCTAGGGGCGTAAATGTGAAATTCTAGATTTGGGCCTTCAACCGGAGAGGGAAAGTGCAATTTCTCCCTCCAATTTGGGACCCAAATCTGAAGTTTCAAATTGGGGCTTGCCAAAATGTGAAATTTTAGATTCATGCCTTCAATTGGAGAGTGAAAGTGCAAATTTCTCCTCCAATTTGGGGCCCCAAATCTAAAATTTCAAATTTGGGCCTTCAAACTTATTTACAACTTTACTTTTAACACTTTCAATCAAGAAAACAAAAGTACCAGTTTCGAGTAGTAGCGAATAACCAAACAAAGTTGAAAACTGCAATGCATTGTTGATTGCATCCATGGACAACTTTGAGTGATTTCCTCATTCTGAGTCATAGTGTATACATGTTACATAATCAAAAAATAAGATGCCTCACAATTGGTGGAGATGCAAGCACGAATTGCAATAATGTTCAATATTGAAAGTTTTTAATTCTTCCTTGTCGACTTTTAAGTTGCCTTGAATCGTTGGACGAAACGTCCATGATTCAAACGTTTCAACAAAGAAACACATCTCACATTTCAGTAGGAATGAAACGTGTTTCGCGGTGACCTTGTGTGCGCCACAGCTAAACCAAAACATCTCTCAATCTGACAGTTAATTCTATAACGAGGTGAATGAAACCATCAAGATTCTTCCTAAAGTTCCTTGAGGTCTATGAGGAGCCTAGCAGTATCTATCACTCTAGATTTGACCCAACAGAAGCAGCATCAAGAGACACGAGGGTCCCTAATGGTCAAGTTTATTCAAGGCTTTTCACCATAAATCACTCCAGATTTGATCCAACAGAAGCAGCATCAAGAGACACGAGGGTCCCTAATGGTCAAGTTTATTCAAGGCTTTTCACCATAAATCACTCCAGATTTGACCCAACAAAAGCAGCATCAAGAGACATGAGGTCATAACAACTAGGGTATGAAGCCATCATTTGAGGTCGATGAGGAGCCTAGAAGTATCTGTTACTCCACATCTGACCCAATAGAAGCAACATCGAGGGACCTGAGGTCATAACAACTAGGGTTCCCAATCAGTCACCAACAATCAAGTGTATTCAAGGCTTTTCATTATAAATCACATAGTATATGGCCTAAGCATGACAAGCAGTCGACACACGTAGAGCATCCAACACATTATATGAGGGGTTATCCAAATTTGGAGGTCTCTAAACTGCATGAGCCAAAAGTAAAATGGTAAGTAAGCAAATCCACCCACATCCTATACATTTTGAGGTTTATTGTAAGAACCTCTGCACCATAGTAGAAGTAGCTTCAGAGACCTAAGAATTAACATGCACAAAGTTTACAATATTAGTCATGATTGTATTATTCACATCTCTGTGGTTTAGCCATTGAGTATCATGTACAAACACTAGGGCACACCTAGATGTGCAAACCTCTAACAAATAGGTCAACCTTCTACATTGAAAAAGATAATTTCTCTCTTGTAAGGAAATACATTAAGCGGAACTTGGTCACAAGGCAAAGAACGTGAAGAAGCAAGGGTATAGAATAATGCTAAAGTATTATTGTGCAAACCAAATACAAGTGTGCAAAATACTGTAAAGATAGATCTAAATATGTTGATCTCGAAATAAATTAAGATTGTTGAACTAGTAGGGTAAGACATATCGTAGGTCGGCCAATGTGGGCCACCCTATGACTAGTCCAAATGGACGAAACCGGCCACATATTCGATTAAAACCATATTAGGCTTCAATTTAGGCCTGCGGATTTCACGTAGCTTCTAGACCTATCCAAGATCATCTAGGTGCTAGGATAAGGTGTCTTGAGAAGATCTTCTTTTGCCCAAGAGTATGGCTAATTGGCTCATACTAAAACATGCATTTTACTTGGCATTGTGTTAAGTTTATATAAGCTGTCTTCTAACCATCCAGCCACTTATGGCCAACATCCAATGTCAAAATTGGAGATTGGCAGGTGTCCAAGTGCTCAACAAAGCAACCACTCCTCATACATGTGGCTTTACAATATTGAGCAAACCTTCACCGGCTTAATGAGAGTGATGAGGGTGGAGCATTGGTTTTCGACATCCCCCCTGAACTGCCTCTTCGGTCCAACGTTGATTTGTTGAAGATGCCGCTCTAGCAAATTTCTCCTGATAGGTGCCTTCGTAAAGATATTTACATAATTTTCATTGAGATCGACCTCTCCATCCAAGATGAGCTCATGCACAAAATGGCTTTGTATCTCCATGTGCTTCATGGGAGCGTGGAACACCAGGTTCTTTGCAATTGCAATATAAATCTGATTGTTACACAACTACTCTTGACTCTTGAGCCACAATTTTGTCCCCCAAAATTCTCATCAACTAGACTATCTCACATGGCATAACATGCTGCCTTTTGTACTCAAAGAAAGTCCCACTGGAGGTTGCTTCTGATTGACTTAGGAGGTAGCTCCATACCTCAGTGAGAAACGATAACCAAAAATTGACTTCCTGCTATCATAATCTCCATCCTAATCTGAGTCACAAAATCCAACCAAGGTCTTGCTCGAGGTATAGGTGATGCCATACCCACGTGTACCTTAGATGTATTTCAACACACACATCCGTACCTTCCAATGGTTCTTCTTGGGCTGATTTGAGAAGTTGCTCAATATACCAATTGCAAAGCTGATGTCTGTGGTTGTGTATTGCACAAGAAGAGATCAAACTCCCCACCAACTTTATGTACTCCTTTATATCCACAAGTAGTGAATTGTCTTGTGTAGATAACTTTGCATCAATGTCCTGCACTTGGCCATACCAAATTCTCTCATTATTTCTTTTGCATATTTTTGTTGAGAAACAAAGATGTAATCCAGGTCCTACTAGACCTCAATTCCCAAATAAAAATGTATTATCATTTCAAACTTTAAATTCAACATCTCCTTACTATGTTGGATCTTATCTTCATGGTCCCGCATCAAAATAAGGCCATCCACATAAAGGACTATGGTTATGTACCTATCTTGCTCAGAAAATATGTACAAATTTGCATCAAGAGGCAAGCACAAGAAGAGGTGCACGAGTAAGGGTCCATGTCTTTCCCTTTGATTTGGAAGTAAATCTCTACAAGTAGCTACTGGTAAGCACAATAGTAAGGTGCACTTTCATCTAGAGCCGCTCTTCACACGGTGAAGCAACGGGGCATTATATTATGTGGAAAAGTGAAAGTGTCGATTTTGATTGTGTACGCCCAATGTTTGGTTTGATGCAAAGTTGCGACAGAAATTTGGTTGCAAGTAAGTCTGTGCAAAGAATATAAGATTCACAAGTGGTTGGTGGATGTATGTTATGTGGATGTTCCATATATAGTTGTAGTATAATAGGTTTGCAATAGTGAAGGAGGTGACTTTGTTGGAGATTACAAGTTTGCTGTAATCTAGTGTAGAAGTTCCTATAAGCACTGTTTGGTGAGTTGCTACATGTCTGATAGTCTATCCTAGATTGCAAGCAAGAAGATGGACAAGAATTGGGAGTTTCTATTTGGAAGTTCAGGATGAGAAACTTTCTTATGGAAAAAGGATACTGGGAGTGATGAGAAGGAGCCAGAGCTTTTGAAAGAAATGGCACTCTTTAACAGGTGCATGCATTTAAGGCTTGGAATGAGAAATCCATCAAAGTGATGTACCGGCTATCTGTTAGCATGTCAGATGCTATGATTTGTCACATATAGGATATGAAGCGACACGTGAAGATGCATGGGATACCTTGGTTATGTTGTATAGCACAAGCACCAAGGCAAGGAAAGACTTGTGCATGCGGGACAAGTGGAGGTAGGGATATATCTTCATCTAGAGGCCATGGTGCAGATCATTTTGGAAACATACATCATTAATACACAAACAAGTGGAAGAGGCCACTCTAGAGGTAGGGGGAACCAGAGAGCCGGAATAGATAGCAACGAAATGAGAGTGGAAATAGCATGGAGTGTTATTATTGTGGTAAACCAAGCCATATAGCAAAGGAGTGGAAATAACATGGAGTGCTATTATTGTGGTAAACCAAGCCATATACCAAAGGAGTGCTATAAAAAGTAGAATGACATTAAAAGTGGGAAGCTGTAGTAAGAGAACTAAACAAGCTTAGTTCTATGATTGCAGATACAAGGAATCCTAGAGTTATATGGTATCTTGATTTGGGTGCTTTTGACCACATGACCAGTCATAGAGAGTCGTTTAGAGATATGCAAAAAATGGGAAAAAACTAAGGCATATGGAAACAGGTGATGAGATTGTGTATTCTATTACACATGTTGGTAAGGTGACATTGTCTATTTAGGATGGTAAAATGAAGTACCTGGTTGATATAATTCATGTTCTAAATATTACGAATAACCCAACATCTACAAGTGAGGTTTAATCCTCATGCTTATTATGTAGAATATTTCAATAACTAGTGCCGCGTGGTTGTAAAGAGAAATAGAATTGGAAGAATGTTTACATTGGATGTAAATATGCCTGAATTATTGAAGAGGATGCAAATGTTTACACATAATACAAGTGTGATTACAAACATTGACCTTTAGCATATTCAAGAGCTAAAAAATATGCAAGCCCAAACCATTGTTATAGGTTTGTTGAAGTTCAAAGTAGATGGAATGCATAAAAAGTATGTGAACAGAACTACACTAATGTAGTAGTTTATGGCATGATGTTTGAATAGAAGCTTACTTGTTAAAAACTAGATTTGGCACACTTGAAAGTGTTTAGCTACATTACTTATGCCAAATAAAGTGAGAAGAAAACCGGATCCCAAGGTAGAAAAATGTATCTTTATTAGATACTCCTTTGAGAAGAAAGGTTATAGATACTATAATCCTAGTACTTGTGATATGTGAGTGAGCATATCACGAAAGGAAAAACAGAAGGTGGATCAACCTTTCATAATGCCTGATGTTTCAGTAGATCATTAATTTATTGATGGGGACAATGGCTTAGGAAAGAGTCTTGATGAGGCATTGTGGTCCTAGCTATTGTTACACCTAATGTACAAAGAGCCAAAGTAGTGTTGAGATCATTTAGCAATGATCGAGGTGTATATAGGTCTATGAGAGTCAGATATCCAGTGGAGAGGTTGAGATATGATGGGTATACCACCCATCATTATGCATATATGGTGAAAGAAATATAGATTGAGATATGATGGGTATACAGCCCATCATTATGTTTATATGGTTAAATAAATACAAGTGATATGATGGGTATATAGTCCATCATTATGATTATACGGTCAAACCAATACAAGAGATAGAGCTCACATGTTTTGAGGAAGATATAAGAATTGAAAAGATGCTAGGGATTGCTACATTGGGCAAATGATACATGGGAGTTGGTGTCGATGCAAGTGGTTTAAAAAGTAAAGCATAATTCAAATGGGTCTATGAGGAGGTACAAGGCAAAATTAATAGAGCTAAGGGATATGAATGAATCTATAGAATTGATTATGAGGAGACTTTTAGTTCGATTGCTAGGATGGAAATCTGAGAATAGTCATAGAAACGGTTGCAACTAAGAAATGGTCTTTACATCAAATGGATATAAAGGATGATTTCTTACATGGCGATTTATAAGAGGAGGTCCACATGGTGCAAGCCACTAGGATATAAGGACCATGCACATCCAGATTTTGTTTGTAGGTTGCATAAAGCCTTGTATGGCTTGAAATAGGCACCTAGAGCATGGTTAGACACGATATGATAATATCTTATCATTATTGGATTTTATTTATATATAAAATATTTTTACTTTATGTGAAAAGGATTGATAGGGGCATTGTTCTAATAGTCATCTATGTTGATTATCACAAGGGATAATGACGTTAGCATTCATGAGGTGAAGATGCTCTTAAAAGGAAGTTTAAGATGAAGTATTTGGGTGAGTTGTGATACTTCCTAGAGGTGATAAGATCACATGATGGGATTTGGCTATTATAGAGGCAATACGCTTTAGACATGATGTCTAAATCATGCCCAAGTATGGAGAATGAGAGGTTGTCAGTCAATCTCAGTGCTCTTGGAGTAGAATACAAAGTTACATGAAGGTGATCTTTTGGACGACCCTATCCTACTATGTACATGCATATTGTAGGGAGTTTGATCTACATAACTATAACCAAGCCATTACTATTTGGTTGGTAAGTCAATTTTATGCAAACATCGAGGAAGCCCCCCGAGGAAGCCACACTTGGATGTGGCTAGGAGGTTACTCAAGTATATCAACTTTACAGTACACTATAGACTTTTCTATGAGGATGGAATACAACAACATGTATATGGATATATATATATAGATTGGGCTGATAGTATATTAGACAAGAGATCTATGGTTTACTTTTGGTAGTGCTGTTATTAGTGGGGATATACAATGTGGCTAGATTTTTAATTAGGATGTATGTGACAAAAGTTTATGTAATCAGCCCTTTAGTGCGATTTATATGGTAACATGAGCAGTATACAACCCACTATATCATGCTAGGACAAAGTACATTAAGATGCATTATCACTTTGTGAGGGAGAAGGTTCTAGAAGAAGGTGATGTGGATTTGGTGTATGTCAGCAGCACAGAGGTTCAGATCGCTGATATCTTCACAAAGGCATTGGGTACAAAGAAGCTCCAAAGGTGTAGAAGCTTACTTGGAGTGCATGGTATAGAGTTGAGCTTGAGGGGGAGCACTGAGATATCAATCTCAACTAATGCAGATATGGGTGACATGCATGATGATGTCAACTTTACACTTATGCCACTAGCGTGGTTGGTGAGATTATGGGTGATATGCCACTAGTAGTTACAAGCTATGTGATAGCCATTTCGGTTTACTAGAGTGTGCTCTCTTTTGCTCATCAACTCTTTAACTAAAGAACATCTGTTGGCTCATCATCAAGAGCAAGGGGATATTTCCCATCAAAATTCTCCTTTACCCACTTTGTAATGTCCCTAACTAAGATCAATGGCTTTGGAAAGAGTATAGGCCATTTGAGACACATCAATCTTAGTTAAGGAAAAATTCCTCAAGTTTTTAGAGTTGGTATCACTACTCATTAACGTGGTGGTGGTACCTCATCAGTGGTAGTGGCAATAGGGTGGAGAGAATGAATTCTACTCACTAGCAAGGAGGCTAGACTTGTTGGTGGTGGTACCTCATCAAGTAGTAGTGGCAATGGGGGGGAGAGCATTTTTTCTACCCATTATTGAGAAGATTCAGCTTGGTGGTTGTGGTACCTCATCAAGTGGTAGTGGCAATGGGGTGGAGAGAATATACTCTATTCATAGAGTACATGGGCAGTGGCAATGGGGTGGAGAGCATGTATTCTATTCATAGAGGGGTAGAGCAAGTAGGGGGAGATCCTTGAAGATGAGAGGAGGAGGAGCAAGAAAAAGTGGTGGGACCAATGGCAAAGTCACCAACATTAATAACAACAGAAAACAAATTTTGGTAGAGGCAAAGGCTCATATAACTCTAAAGGTAGGGGGAACCCTACAGGTAGAGCTGGCATGGTGGCATGGTCAGCCACATGATAATATCCTTAGCCCTTGAGGGAGCATTCTGTGTGGCTATCCATGGGCTAGATCATTCCTCCATTTGGTGTTTCTTCCTCTCCTTGGGATCCATACCAACTTGTCCTATGCTACTCGTTTTACAACTTCAATATACTAGCTTTTAGGATCTATACCTATTTTGGTTGCTTAATGTTGGATTTTGGAGAAGTATGGGGTACAACATTTGGAATAACTGAGACTTTTGGTATCCATACTTGTCAAATTTTAACCCTTGGGTGTGGCTAAGAGGAGATAACATGGATTTTCATGTCCTTGGTTACTTTTCTATTTCTTCTATTGTTCCTCTTTGGTTTTGGCTTGGGCTTCACTACCTTAGGTATGGCCTTTGGCATGTAGGCCCTTGTTTATGATAGAGTTGGGAAGGGTTGTCGTTGTTGTTGAGATGTCAAGCTCAACATGAGCTGACACTCACGAGGCACCTGCATGATCGTTCAATGTTTACATCACTGGCGGGTTTGGTAGCTAGCACCAACATATCTTCACCACCAGAGATTCTATAGTTGGACTACACCAACTAGTCCACACCTACCCACTCCTCTTAGCGTCTTCACATTAAGGACTGCTTGTATATACTCTATTATGTGTGTTAGTCACTTTATCTTCCTTGTAGATCTCTATTGTTGTGTGAACACAAGAATTTTCAGCCTCTCAACTTGTGTGTTCTCTTCTAGGGTTTGTGTGAGTGTGTGTGTACTTGCAAAGAGATCAAGCTCTCTTCCCACCTACATCTTTTCATGGTATCAAAGCCTAGTTCATGCTAAGGGCTGAGCGGCAAGCAAGAGAAGCATAGGAAGCAGTACGAGGGTAAGAGCTTCATCTACTCTTTCCCCTTTGTGTTGGCTACTACACCCTTGTTGGGAGTTCTTCAGGAGGCACTGGCATACGAACTTCGATTGAGGAGCTTTCTTTGTAGAGAGATACAAGGAAACTATACTATTCAATTGGAGTCAAAAATGCGTTTCGGGCGAATCTGGACCTCCGTTTTTCAGTTCGCAGGCATTCACGGGCACTGTGGGTAAGTTTTGATTCTCTACAGAACTCTTTTTTTGAAACTGCAGGAAGGGAGATTGGTTGTGCAAACATTGTGTGTACTGCTGCAAAGAGGTCTCAAAGTTACCATTGGGTGAATGTATGCAAATTGAGGTCGCTGGTTGTGACAGTTTGGGTGCAGTATAGTACCGCTGGGCAGAGAATACTATGGTTTATGCAGATCAAACAAGAGTGTTGTTTTTGGTAAATTTGTGTTGCAGATAAGATGTCGAATGATAGAATAAACCAGATTGTTGTAGAGAAGATTGACAAGAACAACTTCCATGCTTGGAGGTTTAGATTAACAAATTTCCTTATGGGAAAAGGTTACTGAGACTACATTGAAGGTGAACATGAGGAGGCACCAGAGATACCAAAGATTAATCCAACTACTGCAGATGTAAAAGAGTTGCTTGAACTGACGGTGGCACATGTGTGTTTTCCCACAACCACTTAAGGGATGGTGTTCCCCACAACCACTTAAGGGATGGTGTTCTAATCCAGAATCTCTGGTGGAAGTCCTGATGTCTTCCACAGCATTACCTGACTGACTTGTTACTGCAGGTTAATGTCTTATCTTTCTGCTATTAAGGAGAACAACGAGAAATAGCTCCATTTGTTGATGAGCTACGCACGTTATGGGATGGTTTCCAAGTTCATGATGATGCATCTAAGCGGTTTGGAGAAAGAGTTGCAAAATAACAGTGCAAGGAATACTTATGTGGACCATGCATGATTGGTTGGGCTATGGAGAGTGCTCTAGTTAAAGTGCACGGACCACGGAGTGCGGAGCTTCAATGGATGCAGCAATGCAGGTAGAGGGAGAGAGAGAGAGACAGTATGTGGGTACAATGATGATGTACCACTCAAGCTTTTCAAATAGATATATGAATAATGGTACAACCCCGAAGGGTGCCCGGACACTAGGCGGGCATGGTGGCCCTTTATTCCCAACAACCTCCCCCCTAAAGTCAACGTGCCTAAAGAAAGAGGAAAAGAATCCGCTAAGTCTAAGTATGTATAGAGCTGAAAATCTATACCTATCCAACTCCCATCATCTGCCGGCAGTGGGCAAACCGCTCTGCGAAGACCCTTCGCAGAGAAGGTCTGCCAGGGTTATCATCATCAGTATGTACCTTGACTAGCTCAATGCTCTTGCTATGTCACGTACTTCCCTGATGAAATGATACTTCACCTATATGTGTTTTGTCTTTGCATGAAAGACAGGGTTCCGTGCTAACATGATAGCACTCTGACTATCACAGTGGAGGATAAGAACCTCAGTGATACCAAGCTCAGCAACCAAACGTGACAACCATAAGGCCTCTTTGCATGCCTCAATGGCAGCCACATACTCTGCCTCTATAGTAAACAGTGCAACACACTTCTGCAGCCTGGATATCCAAGAGACAGATCCCCCTGTGAAGGTAAACACATACCCTGAAGTGGACTTCCTGCAGTCCGCATGTCTAGCATAGTCAGCATCCATAAAGCCAACGACAGATGCCTTCTGCTTACCAAAGCAGATGCACAAATCCCTTGTGCCCTTGAGGTATCTCATAATACCTTTTTTCACTTCTTCTCAATGCTTCTTGCCAGGGTTTGCCATCATGTACCTGCTAACTACTCCCAATGCAAAGGCAATATCAGGACGTGTAGCAACCATGGCATACATCAAACTACCAACAGCTAAAGCATATGGAATCTTGGCCATTTCAGCCTTCTCATGATCAGATGTAGGGCTGTCCTTTGCACTGAGTTTCACATATGGAGGCAATGGAACTTCGATTGCTTTCCCCCCTTCCATATTGAAACGCTGCAAAATCTTGGATACATACTCTTGCTGAGATAAATAGAGTAACCCCTTCGATCTATCTCTGAGTATCCGCATTCCAAGAATGTGATTTGCATCACCAAGATCCTTCATGTCAAAGCTACTATGTAGATTCTATTTCAATGAATCCAAGGCATGAGTATCCCTGCCAGCAATCAGCATGTCATCAACATACAAAACCAAGATAATCAGGCTGCCATCTGCTGCCTTCTTGGTGTACAAGCAGTGATCAACGTGACTCCTCTGATAGCACTGAGACTGCATGAAAGTATCAAACTTATGATACCATTCCCGCGGTGCTTGTTTCAGCCCATACAAACTCCATTTGAGTTTACAGGCCTTCTTCTCTTTGCCCTTAGGCAATAAAACCCTTAGGCTGCTGCATATATATGTCCTCATGCAGATCACCATGTAAGAATGCAGTCTTTACAGATAGGAATTACTCTTTTAGCATAATAAAAGATAATTCTTATTTGTAAAAATTTCGCCATAACCTCCTTTGTATGGCTGACCATTTTTCAAATTTTCCTACTTAATTTTGTCTTAAAAATTAACTCTAATTGATTTAAAGTAATCTATACTAATCAAAATTCACTTATAAAAGAGAAAACATTATAAAAAGTTTAATTCCAACAATCTTCACTTAACTAGGATAAAGAAGGGTTGATTCTAAGAAGAGAGAGAGGAAAAGCCTTTCGATCAAGGCATAACATCCATTTATCACTTCAAACAATCATAAACATTAGAAAAACATAAAATCAATAAGAAAAATACAAGAATCTCTACTTACATAATTTCTTGGAGCTTTCCTTTGGCTTGATGGTTTGAGGGTTCAACTCTTGTTTGTAACAAGAGTGGCCACCAATCTTTGGAAGAGGAAAATGTCAAAAACTAGTGAATTATTAATAAATTCACACTTCTTGGCTTGGGAGGAGCAGAGTAACAGTGCATAAAACACTATTAATTTTCAACAAAGGGGAGGGCTTCTATTTATAGGAAAAAGTGAGCCTCTAACCAAGCCAACTGATTCTAGAATTTTCCATATCAATTTGGTCAATTTTTAACCATTTTTGGGTCAGTTTTGGTCACTTTTTGGATCTAGTTGAAACAGGAGAGAGGAGAGATGAAAATATCTCATTATTTGGGAGTTTAAAGCTCATTCAAGCATGTGAAATAGGCACCCTCTTCATGAGGAAAATTCCCCCAATTCGGAGGTATCAAAAATGCATCATTTCACCTAAATATCTCTCTTTTTTAACTATTAACCTTGTCCTTAGTCAACTATTCATCTTATGTGAGTATTTACTCATTTTTAGGGGATTTTTCTTTTATTTCTTCATTTATCTCCTCCCTACATTTGGATGAATCTTATTGGTCCATAGGAACCTTAATTGAAAATTTTAAAAAAATCTTCACTCCCAAGATGATGCCTCTTGAACAGATTATACTTAATTTCTAATGCACCTTCTGAAAATCTTTTTGAACTTCTGTTTCAGGGAAACTTATTTTAATAAGATGAGGTATTTTTCTATCCAAAAATATTTAAAATTTGAATATTATCTCTCTAGAATATTTTCTCTCTCTAGGCCAAAACAGAGGTAGAAACAAGATCTCTTATATTTCGAAAGAGGGAAATGATTACAGGGAAGGATACTGGACATCCTGAGAAGCTGGGGGAGGAATCTTATAGGTTTGTTCCTGGTGCGCAGTATTGCTGATTATGTCATGGTTATTGACTGTGGTGAGTCATCATGCTTCCAGGAAGCAATGACTAGAATGGACAGCAAGAAGACTCTAAAAGTGTCATTTTCATGCATAGAAGATGCATATTGATTATTTTTTAATGCATAAAGGAATAATTTTCTTTTATTATGAAAGTGTTACTTTCATCAAAATGGATTTTTATGCATAAAGATTATTTTTATTATAAAAGTGTTACTTTTATCATATTTGAATTTCATGCATAGAGGTATGCATAAAAGATTATTATTTTATTGTAAAAGTGTTACTTTTATCATATTTGAATTTCATGCATAGAAGTATGCATAAAAGATTATTATTATTTATTATAAAAATGTTACTTTTATCATATTTGATTTTCATGCATAGAAGTATGCATAAAAGATTATTTTTTAATTATAAAAGTGTTACTTTTATCATAATTGATTTTGTTACTTTTATCATATTTGATTTTCATGCATAGAAGTATGCATAAAAGATTATTTTTTTAATTATAAAAGTGTTACTTTTATTAGAATTGATTTTCATGCATAGAAGTATGCATAAAAGATTATTTTTTTATTATAAAAGTGTTACTTTTATCATATTTGATTTTCATGCATAGAGGTATACATAAAAGATTATTTTTTTATTATAAAAGTGATACTTTCATCATAAATAATTTTATGCATAAATTAGATGCATAAAAGAAATTCCTTTTTTATATTAAAAGAGTGATTTTCATCATAAATGATTGTATGCATAAACATATGCATAAAAGATAATTTTTTATATTAAAAGTATGATTTTCATCATAAATGATTTTATGCATAAATAGGATGCATAACAAAAATTCTTTTATTCTAAAAGTGTAATTCTTACTAAATTGGATTTATGCATGGAAAGATGCATAAAGATATTATTTTACCCAAAAGAGTTATTCTCATCAATTTTGATTTCATGCATAGAAAGATGCATAAAGAAATCTATTTTTAGTTCAAAAGAGTTATTTTCGTCAATTTTGATTTTATGCATAGGAAGATGCATAAAAGATTGATTTTTAATTCAAAAGTGTCATTCTCATTTAAAATAAATTTATGCATAGGAAGATGCATAAAATATTGATTTTTAATTCAAAAGTGTCATTCTCATTTAAAATAAATTTATGCATAGGAAGATGCATAAAAGATTGATTTTTATTTCGAAAGTGTTAATCTCCTTAAAATGGAATTTATGCATAAATAGATGCGTAAGGAAATCTTATATAAAAAAAAAAATAAGAATTCTCTTGTATTCTATAAATAGATATGAGGATGAGAAACGAATCAAATAGATAAAAATGAACGAGGAATAGATGGAGATATATGGATGTGATTCCACCAGGATAGCTTTTCCCTAACGTAGTCAAAAGCCTTACTTAACTGAACTGATCTGACCGAACTCGTAAGTTCCATAGTCAGATTCAAGGGACAGATTGCACTTGGATCATAGAGACCAATGCTTTTTTCCTCATCGAGAGGCACAACCGTTGATCCTTTTTCCATAGAACAATTTTTGTTCGGGATTTACTTCATCTATCGAACTAAACAGAATTTGAGTCTCGAATTACGGATCCATCAGTCCAGCCTAACCCCATCTAGTCCCATGGGTTAGCCAACCGCCCAACCACTGTAGTGATGGGATCCAATTAGGAATTTGGTTAGGTTTTGTCCCGGGTACCAAGGAAAAGAGTTCCCAGGCCCCCTAGCTGGAAGTTCATGTAAACATAAAACTAGTCACACCACTTACAGTCACACCACTTACACACCCAATATGAAATTGCCTTTTTCTCAAGATCAGCTAACTTTAAAACAATCCTTTAATGAAACCATTATGTCACTAATGACAATCCTCAAAATCTCTGGTTGAATCCATATTTCCAATCATTCAATCATCGATGTACTTATGGCATCATTGGCAACCAGAACGCTCACCACCTGTTCACTCAGGGGCCTTTTCAATAGTTCCTAGCTCATAGTACCCGACAATATTTTCACATATAAAAATCAAGATGGAATCCTCGTTGAAGATCAACGAGATCAATCAACAGATCCATATAAGAGAGCCATGGACTCATCCGTTGAGGACCAGCAAGGTCAATCAACCAGATCCATGCCCGGTTTCAGAAAACAACTCTTACTCCTTGTTCCAATATTTTCCACGACGCACGTGTGGGTATCTTCGACGACCCAGAGCCCGAGCACCGTATGGTCAGCACCCTCGAGGATCCTTCGCAGGTCACCTAGCGCTTCACTCATAGGCCGCTTCCTTGGTCCCTCATCCACCGTACCGGAAGCTTACCATTTAAATCGAACCAAGGCTGGTCAAGACCTCGGCCGACCTTGCTACGCGAGACGTCCTCCATTGACTCTCCGTCTCAGTAGTTGCAACTTTATCAGTTAGGTCTCCACGACCTTAATCACAAGATGGTCAAAATGCTTCCCCAGTATTCTTGACATAAAACAGTCATTTACAAATAGGTCACAAATACAGTTTCCATATTGAACTCTCATCTTTCCACAATTATTCCGCATCAATCCATATTACTTAATCCAATTCCAAATCACATGCGTATCCATTCTTGACCAGATACATCATTTTTCCATCCCATCACATCAGATTTATTCACTTCACATAACATCCATTCGTATCTTTCTTAATTTACATTACGTCTCATCACATCCATTTCTCATTATATCTTATTCGTTCAGATCTTATATTATTCATTCACATTCTGATTCACATGGCATCTCATCTCATCCATTCGCTCATATCGACTTCATATCCATTCACATTCATATTTGCATTCAATATTCCACACACACATCCACATTCACATCTATATCCATACATCCATTTTCACATCCACATTCATACATCCACATCCACATCCACATTCATACATCCACATCCACATCTACATTCATACATCCACATTCACATTCACATTCACATCCATACATCCATACCCACATTCCACATTCATGCATCCACATCCACATCTACATTCATACATCCACATTCACATTCACATCCATACATCCATACCCACATTCCACATTCATACATCCACATCCACATCTACATTCATACACCCACATTCACATTCACATCCATACATCCACATTCACATTCACATCCATACATCCATATCCACATTCCACATTCATACATCCACATCCACATTCACATTCACATCCATACATCCATATCCACATTCCACATCCTCATTCACATTCACATACATCCACATCCACATCCATATATCCATATCCACATTCACATCCATATATCCATATCCACATTCCACATCCTCATTCACATTCACATACATCCACATCCACATTCCATATCTACATCCATATCCCCATTCACACATCCACATTCATATTCACATACGTCCACATTCACATTCACATTCACATCCATATATCCATATCCACACGTGCTTTTCCAAGTTCGGTTTGGAAGAATCGAGGAATTAGTCACCTGTCTGGATATCCGTGGGCGAGGCCCCGAGTGTGGGACCCTGCCCCATGCAAGATGTGCTACTTCCGTTGCTAGCACCCCGAATCCGTTGCGCGGTGGAGACAAGGATCCTACAGTTGGTATCAAAGCTATTTGGCTAATGAGGATCAACCGAGAAGCCAAAAATGTCAAAAATTTATCAAGAGGCACTAAAAGGTTGTAATTGTATGATAAAATTCATACAATTTGATATTCAAACTGAAATTCGTAAATTGGTAATTGGGTCTTCAGATGGAAGTACCGCAATTGTATGGAATCCCTGACTTGCTTGAGGCCTAGACATGATGGTATTTACCTTATAGTTCTAAAAACCATGATTACACGTATATACCGAGGGTATAACTGCAGCTCTTTACTGGCTGTATATACGAGTAAATCTAAGACTTGAAATTATAAGCATTAATGTTATCCAGTTGATGAATTCGAATGTGGTTGATATGATTTTTAAATTCTGGTTGAGAACTGATGAGTTGATTTGGATTCTGATTGAAAAATGATGATCCCTGAAAATTGGTTGAAATGTAATAAGCTAAGCGAAACCACAATGAGGATGAATGGGACGAGTCTCTGTGATAATGTTCGTAGCTAGAATGAAGTTAATGACTTCAGCCAATCACTATCAGATTAGTGGATTGTGCTACCAGATTACTATTGTTAACTTTTGATCAGTGGATCAAGTTAAGAGATGATAAAAATCTGAAAAATTGAAATCCCCATGGAGGACTGTTCAGATGGAAAAATTTAGTCTAATAGACCATTACTATGTTAAAGATATGAATGAGATATTCTGAATGAATTATTAACTGATAATGCGTTCTATATGAGTATCTTTATCCCTTGATTCTATGGGGAGCCGACCTATTTTAGAGAACCCCGGAATCAGTTGAATCAAAATTCGGATTGAATCATAAATAAAGAGACTTAACACGAATTTTCGTATTGATAGGAACATGGATCGAGGTCGTTGTAAGATCCTTGTTCCCACCGAGCAACAGATTTGGGGTACTAGCAGCGGAAGTAGCACTTCTCGCGCGGGACAGGGGTCCCACATTCGGGGCCTCACCCACGGATATCCAGATAAGAGACTAATCCGTCGATTGTTCCAAAATCGAACCCGGAAAACTTCCTTTACCGGAAAGCACGGGTGATTCCACCAGGATAACTTTTTACTCTAACGTAGTCAAGATCATTTCTGATCGAGCTGATCCAATTGCATCTATAAGATACATGGTCAGATTAAGGAAGAAACTTGCACTTGGATCATTGGGATCAACGCTTTTTTCCCCATTCAAGAGGCACAGCCGTTGATTCCTATCCATAGAATAGTTACTGTCCGGGATTTATTTTATCTATTGTAAAAACAAAAGTTTGAGTCTCGATTTACGGATCCATTAGTCCAGCCTAACCCCATCCAGTCCCATGGGTTAGCCAACCGCCCAACCACTGTAGTGATGGGATCCAATTAAGAATTTGGTTAGGTTTTGTCTCGGGTACCAAGGAAAAGAGTTCCAAGGCCCCCTAGCCGGATGTTCATGCAAAAATAAACTAGTCACACCACTCACATACCCAATATGAAATTGCCTTTTCACAGATTCAACCAGTTTAAAACAATCCTTTAATAAAACCATAGTATCACTGATCACCATCTTCCAATTTATCCGGTTGATTCTTAATTTCCCATCAAATGTTCCTTCATCAGAGTATCTATGGCATCATTGGCAACTAGAACGCTCAGGAGCCGTTTCGATAGTTCCTAGCCCTTAATACTCGGCAATATAATCACTTATCAAGATGGACTCTCGTTGAAGATCAACAAGATCAACCAACAGATCCATATAAAGAGCCATGGACTCATCCATTGAAGACCAGCAAGGTCAATCAACCAGATCCATGCCCGATTTCAGAAAACAACTCCTACTCTTGTTCCAATATCTTCCTCGACGCACGCGTGGGTATCCTAGGCGACCCAGAGCCCGAGCACCGTATGGTCAGCACCCTCTTGGATCCTTCGCAGGTGACCTAGCGCTTCACTCATAGGCCGTTTCCTTGGCCCCTCATCCACCGTACCAGAAGCTCACCATTTTAATCGCACCGAGGCTGGTCAAGACCTCGGCCGACCTTGCTATGGGAGACGTCCTTCATTGACTTCCCATCAGCAGTTGCAACTTTATCATCATGACCTTAATCACAAGACGGTCAAAATGCTCCCCCCAGCATTCTTGACATAAAACAATCATTTACAAACAGCATTTACAAACAGTTTACAATACAATTTCTATTTTAACTTTCATTTTTCCACATTCCATATTCCATTTATATGTATACTCATCCCATCACATCATTTCCATCTCATCACTTCAGATTCCCTCACATCACATATCAAATATTCACATCCATACATCCACATCTATATGCGTACATTCACATCTACATCTCTATGCATACATCCACATCCACATTCACATTCACCTCCATACATCTAAATCTACATGCATACATCCACCTCCACATTCACATCCACATCTATACATCTACATCTACATGCATACATCCACCTCTACATCCACATCCACATCTATACACCTACATCTACATGCATACATCCACATCTCCATTCACATCTACATCTATACATCTACATCTACATGCATCCATCCACCTCCACATCCACATCTACATCTATACATCTACATCTACATGCATACATCCATATCTCCATTCCCATCTACATCTATACATCTACATCTACATGCATACATCCATATCTCTATTCCCATCTACATCTATACATCTACATCTACATGCATACATCCACCTCCACATCCACATCTACATCTACATGCATACATCCACATCTCCATTCACATCTACATCTATACATCTACATCTACATGTATACATCCATATCTCCATTCCCATCTACATCTATACATCTACATACATCTACATCTACATGCATCCATCCATATCTCCATTTACATCCTCATCTACACATCTATTTCTACATGCATACATCCACATCTCCATGCATACATCCACCTCCACATTCACACTCACATCCATACCTCTACATCTACATGCAAACATCCATATCTCCATGCATAATAATATTCTTTTAATTAATCTAGGATGATAGTTCCTAGAATATGGTAGGAAGTCCTCTTTTTATGCTTTGAATGAAATTATTTTATGCGTAATTTCTATAAAAATTTTGCCATAGCTCCGCTACTATGACTGAAAAATCTCAATTTTTTCTAAGGGATAAGGATCATTATTAAAGAAATAATTAGAATGGTCTCTAATTGGATCATCAATCCATAATGGTCTCTAATTGGATCATTAAGAAAATAATTAGAATGGTCTCTAATTGGATCATCAATCCATAATGGTCTCTAATTGGATCATTAAGAAAATAATTAGAATGGTCTCTAATTGGATCATTAAGAAAATAATTAGAATGGTCTCTAATTGGATCATTAAGAAAATAATTAGAATGGTCCCTAATTGGATCATCAATCCATAATGGATTGAATCATCGATATTCATAAACTAAAAGCATAGAAAAAAGCCATTAATTTGGCCTCAAGCATAGCCTAATCTTGGATTAAGGAAAAGCCTTATGAAAAGCTTCATTTGGATTGAAAAGGGTCATGAGTATGACCATTTCTTAAGTGAGAGAGAGAGAAAAACCATTGAAATTATATATAAATAGAATTTTATGTAATTCTTTACTATCATTACTTAATTAACTTCAATAGCATTTCAAAAACCATACCAATTAAGCTTCTCAAGCTTGAGAGGGGTTGAGAAGAGAGAATCATTGAGAAATTATAGAAAGATTAAAATTCACTATACTTACCTTACAATTTACTTGATTCTTTATTCACGGTAGAGGCCCCCAACAACCAATCAATTGGTTTAGTATGTTGATGGAGCCACCAATGGGGATTGAAGAAAGAGAGAAGTGTCAAAAAAACTAGTGAATTATTAAAGAATTCACAGTTCTTGGCTTAGGTGAAGTAGAGTAACAAAGCATAAGACACTATATTTTTTTCAACAATGGAAGGCTTCTATTTATAGGAAAAATTGAGCTCCTAACCAAACAAACTGATTCTAGAATTTTCCAAGTCAGTTTGGTTGAATTTGGATTTGGACCTAGTTTGGTTACTTTTTGATTCGGTTTGGTTCTATTTTGATTTGGTTTGGTTCAAGAGAGATGAGAGATAAAAATATCACATTATTTTTGGGTTTAAAACTCATTCAAGCATGTGAAATATGCACCTCCTTTAAAGAATTCCCCTTCCTTACATATGTGTCAAAATTTTATTGCTCATAGTTTTTTACTAATAAATCTTGTACATTTTCAACTCTTCATCTTATGTGAAATATGCACCTTCTTTAAAGAACTCCTCTTCCTTACATATGTGTCATAGTTTTTTTACTAATAAACCTTGTACATTTTCAACTCTTCATCTTATGTGAAATATGCACCTTCTTTAAAGAACTCCCCTTCCTTACATATGTGTCAAAATTTTATTGCTCATAGTTTTTTACTAATAAACCTTGTACATTTTCAACTCTTCATCTTATGTGAAATATGCACCTCCTTTAAAGAACTCCTCTTCCTTACATATGTGTCATAGTTTTTTTACTAATAAACCTTGTACATTTTCAACTCTTCATCTTATGTGAAATATGCACCTCCTTTAAAGAACTCCCCTTCCTTACATATGTGTTTATTTACTAATAAACCTTGGTACATTTTCAACTCTTCATCTTATGTGAGCATTTACTCATTTTTGGGTATCTTCTTTTACAAATTGGATTTATCTCCTCCCTACACATGGATTGATGCTATTGGCCCATAGGAACCTTAATTGGACCATAATCCAAAAAATTTTGAAAATCTAGACCCTTAGACTAAGGTTCTTTATACCTATTTCCAATTAATTCCAATTGCACATTGGAAAATTCTTTTTGAATTTCTGTTTCAGGGGAACTTATTTTAATAAGATGAGTTATTTTTCTATCCAAAAATATTCATAATCTGAATATTCTCTCTCTAGAATAATTTTCTCTCTCTAAGCTAAAACAGTTAGAAACAAGGTCTTTATATTTCTGAAGAGGGATTGATTACAGGGGAAGATACTAGACATCAAAAAGGGGGTGGGGGAGGAATCTTACATTCTACCCCACTTAAAAAAACGCGAGATGTCCTCATCTCGCAGGTGGAGTATGATCTTTTTTATCTTCTTCTTCTTCTTCAATCACTTTCAACGTTACGCCTTGGAAGTGGACGGCCAAATTTTTCCTGGTATTCTGCTGGAGTATGGATGACTTGAGAACTATCGGTTAAGCCCTTGGTTTTCAATTGCAGTACAGATCTGCCCTTCTTTCCTCTTCTACTTCTTCTGAAATTGTGACTGCTCTTGCTGCTGCAGTCTGAGGTGTAATTCTTTCTCTTTGGTTGTCCATGTTCTGGAAAGGAGTTCTGAGGTTACTCTGGATAGAGGCAGATGGTTGAGTTGGAGTTCTTCTGGGGTTCCCCTGGCTTGGGCGAGACGGACCCTGATTAGACTGGTATGAAGGGATTGGTCTCTGAATTTGGGGTCCTAGACTTCCCTGTCCCCTTGACATGGCAGGAGTTGGGCAGTCTTTTAACTGATGACCAAAACCTTGGCATCCAAAACACCGGTTCTCACTTCTGAGTTCATCATTCTGAATCCTTAAAATAGGTGGTCCTCTTGAGAAAGTATTCTGGGGGAAGGGTCTTCCTTCACTTTGGAATCTTTCTGCATCTTGATTCTGAACCGGTCCTTGCTGCCTCTTTGGGGGTGGAAAGTTTGAAGTACCTTCCTGGGCTTGGAATCTTTTAAAGTTAGAGGGTGCAGGCTTTGGCGGGACCTTTACTACAAAGGCTTTGGCAAAATCCTTTGCCATTTTTACTGCTTCAGCCATGGACACTGGTTTGGCATTTTTGACCAGTGTGTCTAAGGGTTCGTTCATTCCCCGAATGAACCTGGCCATGAGCTGTTCTTCATCTAGAGGTGGTGAGTATTTGAGTAGAAGAGCAAAGGCCTGGTGATATTCTTCAATGGTTTTGTTCTCCTGTTTTAGCTCTAAAAATTCGTTCATTTTGGTTTCCAAAAATCCAGGGGGACAAAATCTCTTTCTCAAATAGGTTTTTAAGTCGTTCCAAGATTGAGTATTTCTGTTCAGACGGTTGGTGTCGCAGTGGTTCCTCCATGCTACCCTGGCTGTTTCCACTATTTTCAACCGACCAAGAGCCATTTTGCTCAACTCATTATAACCTCTGACGTCAAAATACTCTTCCATGGCTTCCACCCATTTCTCCACAGCCTCACCCAGGTTCTCCCCTTCTCCTTTGAAGTGTCCTGGCTGAGTCCTATGAAGAGCCTTGCGAACATCAGGGTCAAGTTCGTTATCTTCAGAGACAGGGTCTGGCTGCTGACGGCTATGGTTTCCTCGTCTGATGATTCTGTCAAAATTTATATATTAGAGAGAGAATAGTTATAAGATCAGAAGGGAGATTCTTATTTTTGAATACTTCAATAACTGGGGAGAAATTTTACATTCTACCCCACTTAAAAAAGTGCGAGATGTCCTCATCTCGCAAGGTAGAGGATAACTCTTTTTCTTAAGATCCAATTTTTATTCTGGGGTTGCTTATATTCTGGTCAACTTAACAGAACACTGGGATAAATATCCCTTATATAGAACTCATCATTAAATAACAATTCATTCAGATCATATCATTCATAGCTTTAACATGATAATGGTCCATTAGACCGAAAAGTTTCCTTTGGAACATTCCTCCACGGAAATTCCAGTCAAGCACGTTCTCAATTTGACATCCCTTAACTTGATCTATCGGTCAAGTATTAACAGTAGCAATCTGACAGCACAACCCACTAATCTCCTAGTGATTTGCTGAATTCATTATCATCATTCTAGTTATGAGTATCATCACAGGGACTCGTCCCATTCCCCCTCATTGTGGTTTCATTATATTTCAACTTAATTTTTTAAAAATCATCATTTTTCAATCAGAATTTTCAATCAGAATCCAAATCAATTCATCCATTCTCAAACAGAGTTAAAAATCATATCAATCACATTCAAAATCATCATCTAGATAGCATTAACGCTTATAATTTCACGTCTTAGATTTACTCGTATATACTGTCAGTAAAGAGCTGCAGTATACTCTCGGTATATACGGGTAGTCACGGCCCTTGGAATTATAAGGTAATTACTATCATGTCTAGGCCTCAAGCAAGTCAGGGATTCTATATAATTGCGGTTCTTCCATTGAAGACCCAATTACCAAAATTACGAATTTCAGTTTGAATATCAAATTGTATGAATTATCTCACACAATTATAACCTTTTGTGTTTCTTGATAAATTTTTGACATATTTGTCTTCTCACTTGATCTTTATTAACCAAATGCTCTGATACCAACTGTAAGATCCCTGTTCCCACCGAGCAACAGATTCAGGGTACTAGCAGCGAAAGTAGCACTTCTCGCGCGAGACAGGGGTCCCACATTCGGGGCCTCACCCACGGATATCCAGATAAGAGACTAATCCGTCGATTGTTCCAAAACCGAACCCGAAAAACTTCCTTTACCGGAAAGCACGGGTGATTCCACCAGGATAACTTTTTACTCTAACGTAGTCAAGATCATTTCTGATCGAGCTGATCCAATTGCATCTATAAGATACATGGTCAGATTAAGGAAGAAACTTGCACTTGGATCATTGGGATCAACGCTTTTTTCCCCATTCAAGAGGCACAGCCGTTGATTCCTATCCATAGAATAGTTACTGTCCGGGATTTATTTTATCTATTGTAAAAACAAAAGTTTGAGTCTCGATTTACGGATCCATCAGTCCCGCCTAACCCCATCTAGTCCCATGGGTTAGCCAACCGCCCAACCACTGTAGTGATGGGATCCAATTAAGAATTTGGTTAGGTTTTGTCTTGGGTACCAAGGAAAAGAGTTCCAAGGCCCCCTAGCCGGATGTTCATGCAAAAATAAACTAGTCACACCACTCACACACCCAATATGAAATTGCCTTTTCACAGATTCAACCAGTTTAAAACAATCCTTTAATAAAACCATAGTATCACTGATCACCATCTTCCAATTTATCCGGTTGATTCTTAATTTCCCATCAAATGTTCCTTCATCAGAGTATCTATGGCATCATTGGCAACTAGAACGCTCAGGAGCCGTTTCGATAGTTCCTAGCCCTTAATACTCGGCAATATAATCACTTATCAAGATGGACTCTCGTTGAAGATCAGCAAGATCAACCAACAGATCCATATAAAGAGCCATGGACTCATCCATTGAAGACCAGCAAGGTCAATCAACCAGATCCATGCCCGATTTCAGAAAACAACTCCTACTCTTGTTCCAATATCTTCCTCGACGCACGCGTGGGTATCCTAGGCGACCCAGAGCCCGAGCACCGTATGGTCAGCACCCTCTAGGATCCTTCGCAGGTGACCTAGCGCTTCACTCATAGGCCGCTTCCTTGGCCCCTCATCCACCGTACCGAAAGCTCACCATTTTAATCGCACCGAGGCTGGTCAAGACCTCGGTCGACCTTGCTACGCGAGACATCCTTCATTGACTTCCCGTCAGCAGTTGCAACTTTATCATCATGACCTTAATCACAAGACGGTCAAAATGCTCCCCCCAGCATTCTTGACATAAAACAATCATTTACAAACAGCATTTACAAACAGAATTTACAAACAGTTTACAATACAATTTCTATTTTAACTTTCATTTTTCCACATTCCATATTCCATTTATATGTATACTCATCCCATCACATCATTTCTATCTCATCACTTCAGATTCCCTCACATCACATATCGAATATTCACATCCATACATCCACATCTATATGCGTACATTCACATCTACATCTCTATGCATACATCCACATCCACATTCACATTCACCTCCATACATCTAAATCTACATGCATACATCCACCTCCACATTCACATCCACATCTATACATCTACATCTACATGCATACATCCACCTCTACATCCACATCCACATCTATACACCTACATCTACATGCATACATCCACATCTCCATTCACATCTACATCTATACATCTACATCTACATGCATCCATCCACCTCCACATCCACATCTACATCTATACATCTACATCTACATGCATACATCCATATCTCCATTCCCATCTACATCTATACATCTACATCTACATGCATACATCCATATCTCCATTCCCATCTACATCTATACATCTACATCTACATGCATCCATCCACCTCCACATCCACATCCACATCTACATCTACATGCATACATCCACATCTCCATTCACATCTGCATCTATACATCTACATCTACATGCATACATCCATATCTCCATTCCCATCTACATCTATACATCTACATACATCTACATCTACATGCATCCATCCATATCTCCATTTACATCCTCATCTACACATCTATTTCTACATGCATACATCCACATCTCCATGCATACATCCACCTCCACATTCACACTCACATCCATACCTCTACATCTACATGCAAACATCCATATCTCCATGCATAATAATATTCTTTTAATTAATCTAGGATGATAGTTCCTAGAATATGGTAGGAAGTCCTCTTTTTATGCTTTGAATGAAATTATTTTATGCGTAATTTCTATAAAAATTTTGCTATAGCTGTGCTACTATGACTAAAAAATCTCAATTTTTTCTAAGGGATAAGGATCATTATTAAAGAAATAATTAGAATGGTCTCTAATTGGATCATCAATCCATAATGGTCTCTAATTGGATCATTAAGAAAATAATTAGAATGGTCTCTAATTGGATCATCAATCCATAATGGTCTCTAATTGGATCATTAAGAAAATAATTAGAATGGTCTCTAATTGGATCATTAAGAAAATAATTAGAATGGTCTCTAATTGGATCATTAAGAAAATAATTAGAATGGTCTCTAATTGGATCATCAATCCATAATGGATTGAATCATCGATATACATAAACTAAAAGCATAGAAAAAAGCCATTAATTTGGCCTCAAGCATAGCCTAATCTTGGATTAAGGAAAAGCCTTATGAAAAGCTTCATTTGGATTGAAAAGGGTCATGAGTATGACCATTTCTTAAGTGAGAGAGAGAGAAAAACCATTGGAATTATATATAAATAGAATTTTATGTAATTCTTTACTATCATTACTTAATTAACTTCAATAGCATTTCAAAAACCATACCAATTAAGCTTCTCAAGCTTGAGAGGGGTTGAGAAGAGAGAATCATTGAGAAATTATAGAAAGATCAAAATTCACTATACTTACCTTACAATTTACTTGATTCTTTATTCATGGTAGAGGTCCCCAACAACCAATCAATTGGTTTAGTATGTTGATGGAGCCACCAATGGGGATTGAAGAAAGAGAGAAGTGTCAAAAAAACTAGTGAATTATTAAAGAATTCACAGTTCTTAGCTTAGGTGAAGTAGAGTAACAAAGCATAAGACACTATATTTTTTTCAACAATGGAAGGCTTCTATTTATAGGAAAAATTGAGCTCCTAACCAAACAAACTGATTCTAGAATTTTCCAAGTCAGTTTCGTTGAATTTGGATTTGGACCTAGTTTGGTTACTTTTTGATTCGGTTTGGTTCTATTTTGATTTGGTTTGGTTCAAGAGAGATGAGAGATAAAAATATCACATTATTTTTGGGTTTAAAACTCATTCAAGCATGTGAAATATGCACCTCCTTTAAAGAATTCCCCTTCCTTACATATGTGTCAAAATTTTATTGCTCATAGTTTTTTACTAATAAATCTTGTACATTTTCAACTCTTCATCTTATGTGAAATATGCACCTTCTTTAAAGAACTCCTCTTCCTTACATATGTGTCATAGTTTTTTTACTAATAAACCTTGTACATTTTCAACTCTTCATCTTATGTGAAATATGCACCTTCTTTAAAGAACTCCCCTTCCTTACATATGTGTCAAAATTTTATTGCTCATAGTTTTTTACTAATAAACCTTGTACATTTTCAACTCTTCATCTTATGTGAAATATGCACCTCCTTTAAAGAACTCCTCTTCCTTACATATGTGTCATAGTTTTTTTACTAATAAACCTTGTACATTTTCAACTCTTCATCTTATGTGAAATATGCACCTCCTTTTAAAGAACTCCCCTTCCTTACATATGTGTTTATTTACTAATAAACCTTGTACATTTTCAACTCTTCATCTTATGTGAGCATTTACTCATTTTTGGGTATCTTCTTTTACAAATTGGATTTATCTCCTCCCTACACATGGATTGATGCTATTGGCCCATAGGAACCTTAATTGGACCATAATCCAAAAAATTTTAAAAATCTAGACCCTTAGACTAAGGTTCTTTATACCTATTTCCAATTAATTCCAATTGCACATTGGAAAATTCTTTTTGAATTTCTGTTTCAGGGGAACTTATTTTAATAAGATGAGTTATTTTTCTATCCAAAATTATTCACAATCTGAATATTCTCTCTCTAGAATAATTTTCTCTCTCTAGGCTAAAACAGTTAGAAACAAGGTCTTTATATTTCTGAAGAGGGATTGATTACAGGGGAAGATACTAGACATCAAAAAGGGGGTGGGGGAGGAATCTTACAGTCGTCGTGGTAGAAATGTTAACCCCCAACTCGATGAAGAAGAGCTCGACCTGGATGTTCGTAAAACTCTTCATAGTTCGCAGCCTGGACCTTTCAAGGGTGAAGGGGAAAACTTGGGCGAGACTGTGGAGAAGTGGATTGAATCAATGGAAGAATACTTCGATGTCACCGAGTACAATGAGAAGAGCAAAATGGCTCTTGTAAGACTGAAGATAGTGGAGACAGCTAGAGTGGCATGGAGAAACCACTGCGAGACAAACCGTCTCGACCGAAATACCCAAACCTGGACCGATCTCAAGGCTTACCTCAGAAAGAGGTTTTGTCCCCCAGACTATGTGCGCAGTGTGTATCTACCGTGTGCTACACACACACAAGACTAGCTTCGAGGTTTGGGGAAGCTTGGAGCTAGGTAGGCTAATTGGCGAGCTGAGTTAGGGATAGAATAACGAGCGGGCACCCAAGTATGGACGCGCGGGCACCCAAGTGTGGACGCCCGATAACCGGCCAAGGGCCTATAAAAGGATGGCCAAGGTTAGCCATTAGTCATATAGAGTCTCGCGAGATTTGTGAGAGCTCTATGGTCTAGAGCCTGGATCTAGTGCAGACGTGCACCTGCTTTACGCAGCCGAGGGGGGCAGCAATCTCGAGGCCCGCGAGGGTAGCTTCGTGGCGGTATGGGACGTCGCGAGGTGGAGATTGGTCGGTACGTCAACCTAGTTAGCTCAGCTTGTGTGGGGACAGCCAAGACTGTGGGCTTGCCCACGGCTCTCATGGTTGAGTCAGGCCTGCACCCCCTTGTTGTTTGTTTGTTTGCAGGTTTCGAGTCTCGTACCAGGAGCGTTCAACGAGGAGATCCGATGGGGATTTGACACATGGAGACTGCTCGATCGGGTGGAAGTTAGTCATCCCCAAGTTTCTTTGAAGGTCTTCGTGCTGACACGGGTGACGACGAATGTGAGCCTTCCCAGTGGTCTCACAGTGTTCGGGATCTTGGGTATCTTAGATGAGATTTGCTTGGATCTTTCCTTTTATGGAAGGGCACTTTATATGGACACCATGCAACTGAGTAGCTACAATGCAAGTAGGGGAGAATGTGACACACCTACAAGTATGAAGGGTAGAGCTAGACATCAAATAGCAACGATGGGCAGAGTCCGACAGGGCAAGTGACATGGCACTGCCATGTGGAAGTGATGATGTGGCACTCATGTACAACTGCTTGACAGTAATACTACTGACCCACTAGGAGCATTGGTGCATATGTGTGTGTGTGTGTGTGTGTGTGGGTAGCCAAATAGTCATATTCATCTACTTTCCTCAGTGTTGAACTTCACAAAGCGTTTTTGTGTAGGCGAAGTGCTAGCGAGTAGTGTCTAGTAGGTCATAGGGCTGTGATTCGATGTCTTCATTCTCAGCCACATCTTGTACTCGACTTTCAGCTGTATGTACATAATACAGAGCAATAATTAGGTCCCTTGTGTGTCCTCTATGTGTGATTCCACCACACTTCTTTCAATCTCTGGAAAACCCTAGCACATTGGTGCAAGATTTCTGCAGAGTTAGAAAGCCCCTTGAAGTTACATGAAGTTAAGCTCTCATAGAAGCTATGAGCTGTTGTTTGTGAATTTTGTGATAGGAGTGCATCTATGGCAAGAGATTAAAGCATTGTACGTTGTGAGAAATGCATGCATTGTGCAAGAGCTTCTTTTTAGTGGTGGATTCTTTTTTCTTGAAGCCTCTTCCTTGTGATTGGAATGGGAAATGTGTGGAACATGTGAGTGGAAGATTTAGAGACCATAAAGAGGAATTGACAGGGTTCAATGGCGGGAGTGTAAGTTTGCAAAGGAAGAGTGTCCCAATGAGAGAAATTTCTTGTTGAGAGCATTGCCATGGTGAATAGGGTGGGATAACGAGAGAATAGGCTCTCGTTATCCCACCCTATTCACCTCGGATAATGAGACAAGAGCCCCAACGAGAGGAATTTCGTATTGCCATGGCGTGAATAGGGGATAACCAGAGAAGAGGCTCTCATTTGAGTTGAAACACCTCAAATCTTACCCATGGTAACAAAGGCATCTCTTGCCATTTCAAGCCCCCATTGCAACTCTTTCCCCTACACTAAAGCCAAACCTTTTTTTCTCATTGGATCTTGGTCCTTGGAGCCACTGATGGTTCGTCAGCCTAGCCTAGCCCAACTCTTCAACGTGAACAATTGCATTTGATGAACGTAAGTCACTATTAACTTGCCAGCAGGCCAAGCTACATAATGGATTCCATTTACTAAACTCAAAACTCCTCCCTCCAAAGTCCCGGAGCCCACTCTTGGCACAAATCATGGCTCATGATGCTCGGCTTGGGCATAAGCTTTCACAATTGATAGTGAAGAGCCAGATAACTACCATGCCTCTGACATAACCTACAGCTACCATGCCACTGTATCACAAGTTGCAAATTGTGAAATAATTACGCTACTGTTGAATTATCACAAGACTCAAATCAATCCCATTTACATATAAACAAATCACTACCATATAATTACCCACACTGGTGATTTCATCAGCAAAATAAATCAAATGTGGATTCTTGATTTTGACCTAAAGGCATTTGGTCTTTCCTATTTTCCTACAAAACATGGTGGTCCTATGGAAGCCAGAAAATATAATGTGGGAAACAGAAGGAAGACTAGAAATCAACTTGCGGGGCCACTAATGGTTAAAACATAAAATCCTTCCAAACTTATTGGGAAGATAAGTGGAGCTTACATGCAAGTGCATGTACAAGATTTTGAGAAAAGAAGCTCTTCAAACAAAGTCTAGAAACACACATGCCATTTAGAGCCATTTCTGCTTCATTACATGCTAGAATCATAGGAAAAGTTGGATATGGTTCCTCATAGGCCTGCCTTTAGATTCAGGGAAGTATTAAGGTTAGATAGACCATTGTCTTTCACAGTGGTTCACAAGCGTCTCTCTCCTAATAGTCATAAAAACAGACCACCTTTCAAAGGTTTGAAAAGTTGAATCAATGCCTCCCCACCAAAGGAATGGATATAAAGTAACTATTTGAAGTACAATTCTATAAGCTTTTTTAAAGTATCAAAAACACTGGTAAAAGGGTTCAGCTGCACAGGTCGCCGCAGCTCCAAGTCTGGGAACTTGTTGATCAAAGCCTCCTGCATCCCTGGCATGGTCATCATCTGTTGAAGCTGGCCCATAGACACATCTTCACAATCTTGAGGTGTATCTTTGATTTGTTTTGCATTGAAACCTATGGTTGCTAGGTAGTTCTTATATTTCTCAATGAACTCCGGCCCTGGATTTGGAGACCGGGAGTATATCTACATACATATAAATGAGTTCTTTGGTCAGTTTATATTGCAAATTTTCACTTGCATTCCAGAAAACCCAAGTCTATAAAAGTGATAGTTGGAAACTACAAATGCAGCTAATTTGGTGGAACCAACAATATGTAAAATATGTAGCAGTGTTTATTGTGGCTGTTTTCCAACAAAATCAAAAGCAAGAGGACTACACTATAATTAACGTGTTTTTTTTTTTTTACATGCAAGTCTCAAGAGATAGATGAAGGGTATATTAGAAACTTTCATACCATTTTGATAGTGTCTTGAAGCACCACCACAAGGTTCTATGAGACAATCAATCAAAGTTAATCCATTATGCACTTGCATGCCACCTAAAAGAAGATAACGAACAACGACAATCGTTTACTCCAGAGTAGAGAGAATTTAAGGTGCATGTCCATATGGGGTTGGTGAAAACATGATAACAGACGCACATAACACCAATAAAGACCTTGAATGTGTACATGATTAAGGGTCCTTCCTGCAGATGACCATGCATCCTCTGGCCATGATCGTTAGTAAATAGATTATTCAGTTCAAGGAATTTTGGTATATTAGGAGAACAGGGGGAAGTTCCACAGCCTCTTCCGAGAGGGATTTGGACCACTCTCTAGGATCATAGATTTTCCAGACCAGAGATGCCTAGGCTCTTTCTTCTGGAGCTTTGCAGACATAGGGAATCCCTATTGTGGCCAAGATCAACTCCACCTGCCTGAGGACCAGCACAGAGAGCTCTCACTAACTTCTTCCAGACTAGAGCCCCGAGAGCAGATCCCCCCCCTCCCCACCCCCCACCCCCCCCGCGGGACCTTCAGGCTGATGTAGGAGCTCGCCTTCAGGCTGATGTAGGAGCTCGGCTGAGAGGAGTGACATTAGGTAGAGCCACCAAGCTATGCAAAGCCTGACGCCCCGATAGTGTGGCCACCGCCCACGCTCATGTCACCTCAAGAGGATCAAAGCCAGCATTTCCCACCACCGCAAGACTTTCTCCCGCCCAATCAACCTCACTACATTGGGTACCAGGTTGCAGCGCCCTATGCGAGATATTCTTGGCTGATGCGAGAGCTTGAGGCCCTTTGTTTTCTTTTCATGGATATTTTCTTTTAGTTTTTACTTTCGGTACCATGATGATGTATTCCATGGACATGATGTAACATTTTGATCTCATAGGTCATTTTGGCCTTTTGAAGACCATCTCTCACTGTGAAGGTATCTATAGGAGGGGGAAGTGGTACTGCCATTGAAACATGAAGAAACACAAAAAGTAGCACCTCCAAGCTGGAGGACACCATCTCCCCAACTTGATCCCTGAGGCCGGAGCCGCCCAACCTGCCAAAGGCCAGAGGTGAGTAAGCACATTAGTGATACGCAGGTCGTGTAGATGATGCGAAAGCTCAATGGCCTGCCCCTATATAGCGGTGGACACTAACTCCATGCTCCAATCCATCCCCTGTGATGCACTCAAGGGAAGGAAGAGATCATCACTCCACTCTCTAGGGTGGATGGCCTAGAGTGGTATAACACGTTACAAATGTGGATGGGGGCCACGGTCCACTCGAACATGCCAGCTCCATCAGCAGGGAGGCACCAGAAGATGAATGTCAGTGATCTTTCCGGGCACACCGAGAAGGCTTGCCTGTAACAAATCCCTGAATTGTCCCTGCATCGGGCGACTATTCACAATCTTTTATACCAAGGTGGAGGTCTCCAAAGAGGCAACTATCAAAGTGAGGAGCTGGAGATCCTCTTCAGAAAAAGAGAGGCAAGGAACAGCGGCCTCGGTCGTGGATGACGGAGCAGCTGCTATGGAGTCCTCCTGGGGGTTCAAGACAAGCAGATGTCGAAACTTGCCATGGATAAAAAACCCTGAGAGAGATAAACAACTCGATGGGAAGCCGCGGAGGGGAGAGGTGCAGGCTTCGAACAGGGGCAGGAGGGCAGGGCAATGGTGAGAGGGTGCTAGGTGCGTAGGGTGGGCAGAGGTCCAGCTTCAGCTCACGATACCATGCGCTTAGTTTTCCCACTGTAAGCCCTCTAAACCCACGTAATCTTGAGGATTTCCCTCTTCTTCTTCTTCACATTGCTTTGCAGTCAGAGAGAAAACTGTTCCCAACCATGCCCATGGAGAAGCAAGCAACAATGGGTCATGGTCAAGTTCAGAGAGCCCCAAACTCCACACATGTACATAAACATGAAGTTTTCTGCCCTGAACAGACCACAGCCAGCCTTCTACGAGCACTTGTAAAGCATCACACACTCTCATAAACTTGCAATGGAGAAGTCTAGCTTCTGCTTTCATAGATATATGTTCTCCAGAAAACTGGTCTCCAAACACATCTAACCACCATGTTCGCCAACCATCGGCCGCCTCTACCCCATCTTCCACCCAAGCGTTCTATACCACTGGGCCGTGGAAGATGAGAATAGCCCACACACTCTGATTCAGAAGAAATCCGGCGATGGATTTTCTCCTCTCCTCCCCCCAACTTGTTCCAAGCTTAACCATGCAGGTCTGGCTCTGATACCAATGTAAAGTCCTCCAGCCCCATCAAACCCCTGCAGTCAAGTGTAAACATGGAACATAGAGATACTACCATCTAGCTTACCACCCAACTGTAGAGCCATTCAAGCTCACCCCCGAGCACAGGGGGATAGTAGCATCACAGACATGGCTCCACGTGCAAAGTCCCTAGCATCCCATACCACCAAAACGCACCCATCGGATGTAAGCACGGAGTAGTCTCAAGGCCTTGAGTCCTAGTCTGAGGAGCTCTTTCTCAAACTAACTCATAAAGTCACTTATATAAGCCTCCTATAAACTAAGAGCCAAATATAGCATGTCTCAAAATAGCTACTTGCCCCCACTTAAGATGCCTTACCCATAGGCTATGGTTAACCTAACCTAAAGGTCTTAACCCTCGTTAGCCTTCGGATGTAACACTACCATTGCTTATGGGAGTGCACGGAGGCACAGAGGAATTGGATTGCAATAGCACACCTTTTTTCGAAGGATGAGAGATGCCTACATTCGTTTTGGTGCTATTGTTTGGTTGACACAGTCAAGCCCACAAATCAGGTTTGAAGGGAACGAGAGAGAAATGGTCATGTGGGTTACCCAGGGAGTGGGTCGTTCAAGGCATGCCATAGTCACGCTACATACCTCCAACACAAAGATTGGACTGGACACTCCATGGAAGATCATTGCTAGCATCACAGCCTGGCATAGTTGTTTCGTACGATACGATACCGTACGGGAAAATACAATATGATATAAAAAATTTTCTTATCGTACAATAAAATACGGTCTTTTAAAAAATTACTTACAAACTTCGGTGTTTTCAATTCAAAGAGAAGATAAGTTGTCACATGACACAAACCAAAATTCCATTAAAACCAAGTTGAAAACATACATAGACTAAGTCATACAATGCGAGGCGCTCTAGGCGCAGGTAGTAGATTCCATTAAAACCAAGTTGAAGACATACATAGGCTACAATGCGAGGCGCTCTAGGCGCAGGTAGTAGTACGTACAAGAAGAAGTGTACAAAAAAGAGAGGCTAGAGGGTTGGGGCTAGAATCTAGATGGAGGAGGCTAGATGGAGAAGTGATCACTATCAAAATCAGAACTCTCGCTAGGATTATCTCCATGAGGAGTGTGCCCATCGAAGAGCTCACGGAAGTCACCTTCGCTAAGGATATTGCCCTCGTCATCAAACTCGGGCTCTCTAATGTCCTGTGACAAGGCAATCGGAGCGTCATCATTTGCAGGAGCGGAAGAAGAACTACCAGAACCTCGTCGTGTGTAGGTTTGCACTATGCTACTCGAGACGGGACAAAAGGTGCATCCGCGAGTGCCTACTCGCACTCCTCTGGCTACTAGGCCGAGTTGTTACATGCCCACAACAAGTATGAGAAAGTCGTCAACAATCTCCTCAATTCTTTTCCGGCTTATAGCTGTGATTGTTGTATGTTTTTTTCATAGTTAATAGAAGTCTCTTTTTGAAAAAAAAAAAAAATCTGCTGTACCGAAGATAACCATGTCTTGCCAGATGTCTAATGCTTGGAACTCCGAATCATGGTCCCCATGCATCAGTAAGTGGAGCTGTAATCAATCCCCTCTCCCGCCCACAAGCCCCTTCTGGCTAGAAGCACATGGGGAGAAACTGCACGTGTACTAGAGAAGCACACCATCTAGGATCTCCTGAGTTGGAAGCGCCCTAGGAGCCCTAGAAGTGGTACTAGAATCTGTATCACTATCCTGTGTCGTGTCTTTGCCTTTTCTCTGAGATGAAGCCTTGCCCTTGGTCTTGTCCTTCTTCTTGGACAAACAATCCTTGGACAGATGTCCTCTTTTCCCGCAAGAGAAGCAGCAACTCCGACCTTTCTTATGAACTGAGGAAAGTGCCTAGCCAGAATTGTTGACTGACACCTTCAACAAATCCTATGAGATGAGAACTGACTCCTCCTCCAAAAGTAGGGAGCTAAGATCATCAAAATCCAACTGAGTGGATGTGACCTGGCACCGCAAAGATTGAGAAATAACATCATAGTCCGGAGGAAGCTTGGTGAGGATAAGAGCAGCCAATTGAGAAGAGGACAAAGCAGCACCCATAGCCAGTAAATTGGTCATGAATAACCTTGGCCTTCATGAGCATGGAATTACCTTCGGGAAATAACAAACCGTAGAGCTACCCCTGCGAGGTAACTGCCCTCATCGATGAATCCCGTGCAAAGAGATCCTCCAACTTTGACCATACCTGATGAGCACTGGTGAGAGTTTGCACTGCCAGTGAGACCTCCTTAGTGATGGTCCGCACAAGCACAAAATGCGCCTTCGAGTCCCGATTCTCCCAGTCTTGTAATTCCACAGCAAATTCATCCTCTTGATCTTGAGTCCACCACCTAGAGTTTTGAGGACGCTCGGGCTTCCTTTCAGTGCCCTGAACAATGTCCCACAAACCCTTGTGGATGAACCAGACCCGCATATGCAGCTTCCAATGAGCGTAGTTGGGTCCTTTCAATTTGTCATCTTTGTTCGTACAAGGGGGAGCCAATCCACAGCAGCAAAGAACAAATCTCAGCTCTCAAACACTTCTCTCAAGTGCTTTCCAACGAAGCAAGGCACTAGGAACAATCAGCCCCCTCTCAAACCATAGAGAGAAAGAGGTGGGACAGCAGCAAAACAGTCCAAGATCCACCGGGAACCTCCTACCGGAAGGGCAGGGACTCGTGAAGGAAGAAGAAAATGTACAGCCACTTGTCAGGCAACTCCAAATGCAAAGAACTCACCAAAAACAGATGCCGGTGCAGAAAACACAGCCACAACTCCACCTTTTACCTCTGTAGAAGAAAATGCAGCCAAGTGAACTAGCCGGATTGCCTCTGTAGGAGAAAACACAACCACCAAAACTGGCATGCAGCAAACAGCCGGCTGCCTGGACCTGAAAACGTAGCACTGTTGGGGAAACGCAGCCACTGTTGTCACAAATCTGCAGCCGAGAGAGATGTGGAGAAAAACGCAAAGCAAAAGGAGGGAAAGGTGGGCAGATTTGCAGAGTTAGGAGCAGCCTGGACCTAAGCTCTGATACCATGAAGGAGATAGCACAGGCGGAAGCATAAACAATAAACATATGAGAGAGTGCAAAGGAGATAGAAAGAGTTGGACAAGATCATCTTTTATAACAACAGTAAAGCTTTATAATGGCAATGGCCAGCAACTGAGTGTTGAACTATGTGCAAGGGAATTGGATGAAGGAGTGAATCATGGGGAACTCCTTATATAGTGCATCAGTGAGCTGGCCGACTGCCTCTAGAGCTGGCCGACTGCTCACAAGACAAATAAATAGGAGAAATACAATAAAATACCCAAATAAATGGTAAAGGCCCCAGAACACTGAGATGCACAAATCTAACACTAATTGTCTATCTCTTAAGCATGATTAAGTGAAGTTTAGCTTAGCCTAAGGTTGTGATTACTACGATCAATCGCTCGCATGTCACATTGGTATCAGAGCATTACAGGCTAACTAGCCTTAGATCATTTTCATTCCAAAAGTCATTCAATAAGTCATCATGTTAGTCGCTTCCGCTCAGTTAAATCCAATTCTCAAGATCTTGCAGGCCATCTTTAGGGTTTTCCCCTTAGGCATGCATCGATAACCCATCCATTTGCATTCTTGCACAGCATATAGGGTTGCACAAGGCTTGCATCAGCATAGTAGCCATCCTTGCAGTCAGTCTAGCATCTTGCATCTACAAGGCATACAGGTTTTGCCCATGAGTTATTTGGGGAAGAATGACATCCATCATCATAGGAGTAAATGGAGTTTTGGGCTTCAACTGGCAACAATAGGAAGTTCTCTTCCACATGAGAAGACGGAAGTTTGCTCCAACATCGCCTCAGGAGGTTCAGAGGTGCAAGAACGACCGAGATGGTGTGTGAAAGGATTCCACATACAGGTCAGGGGTGACTCAAGTATTTCCAAGCAATTTTAGCTCCATTTGCCATTTAGTTCCCGTAGTAGACAAGTCTTTGGCTCAAAGGATTCAACTCCTGCCACCATCGACCTCAGTCCTGACGGAAGAACTGGGGCAGTGGTTTCAGTGGAGAAGGATCAACACAGGAGTCGAAAGGTTGCCAGGTATACCACCCAGCAACAATTTAGCAGAGGGGAATGTCACGTGCACACCCATCAAGTGTACAAGTGACATGGCATCATCAAGCATCCATAAACATCAAGCAGGACGTGTAAGCATTATTTAGGCATTTTTTAGCATATGCAAACATGTGTTTGGGGCTGTTTAGCACCAACATCAGCACATTAGGCATCATCAGCATTTAGAGCAGTTATAGCATCACGTCAGGGCTGTTAGCACCAGCCGACAGCAATTTAACAGTAGCCGACAGCCTTTAAATGCATTTATTGCAAGTCATGAGGTTGTTGAAGGCAGCCGACTGCAGTTAGCTACCCGACCAGCAGTGGTCACCCATATATAAGCAATCGCATCACTTCAGCAGGCATCATCTGGATCTCTTCAGCGTTTTCCTTCCTAGGAGACAAGGGGTACAGTACAGCATACAGGCAGCATCAGATCTCATCTCTCCTCAGCGTTTTCCATCCATGGAGCTAGAGAGAAGCAGATCAGCAGTATAGACAGCATATTCATTCCGTCCCCTACCTCTTGCATAGAGGGAAGCCAACATTCAAGTGGTGAACCTCAACATTGGAGCAAGGAACATTCAGTCCTTATCATCAGCATTCAGCCTATCCCTCTCATCACGAGAAGGATCTTCATCTAGGACAACATCATAGATCTATTTAGATCTCATTGTAACCCATTCATCTAATATAGCTGCATTGCATTGCATTGACACTAATTGTCTATCTCTTAAGCATCATTGAGCGAAGTTTAGCTTGTGGTGAACCTCAACATTGGAGCAAGGAACATTCAGTCCTTATCATCAGCATTCAGCCTATCCCTCTCATCACGAGAAGGATCTTCATCTAGGACAACATCATAGATCTATTTAGATCTCAGTGTAACCCATTCATCTAATATAGCTGCATTGCATTGCATTGACACTAATTGTCTATCTCTTAAGCATCATTGAGCGAAGTTTAGCTTAGCCTAAGGTTGTGATTACTACAATCAATCCCTCGCATGTCACAGAAGATGTAATAGGGGACCCATGGAACCCCCGGTAGCTTCAGCTAAAGTAGGTTGCCTCGTGCCTTGGTCAGAACTTGGCCTCTTTGCGGAGGCGGAGACGCCTATGAGGGTAAGGCGGAGGTGGAGGGACAAGGGAGAAAATATCCCGTGGGCGGGGAAACGACCTCTTCATGGGCGCTTGAGTTCCTACTTGGGCAGTTGACACCCCTAATGGCTCTAAACATCTCGATTCTCGTCGGTGATGTTTTGAGACACTTCCTTGCATGGTGCCACTTGCCCCCCCACCTTTGCAGTGTACTCCCCAAGCCTAGTGAGGCCACTCACATAAGGCTTACCACAATATTTACACGTCCACCTATAGCATTTTGATTTTCCAACGTCTTGTGAGACATGGATAGCATGCAATATGAAAGCTTCATTCATGTCTCTCGTCATTGTGATTGATGAAGAGAGGAGTGGCTTGAGAGAGAGGAGTAGAGAGAGGGGGAGGAGGGTGGAACTTATGCTTGGGAAATGGATTATGGAGCCTTGAAGATAAAGGAATAGAGGATAGAGAGGGGGGCAAAGAGAGAGAGAGAGAGAGAGAGAGAGAGAGAGAGAGAGACAAAGAAAGAAAGTTGTATTAACGTCTACAAAAGGCCAAAATGACCTATGAGACCAAAAGGTTATATCATGTCCATGAAATACATCATCATGGTGGGTACTAAAAATAAAAATCAAAGAAAGAATAAGAGCTGAAATGTCAGATCTGATCCCAAAACAAAAAGTGTCCAGCTCTCATATCACCCTAAAATATAGTATGCTGCAACATGGCACCCAATGTAGTAAAGTTGGGCCAGCATCCTATGGTGGTGGGAGATGATGGCTCTGATCCTCCTGTAGAGAGAGAGAGAGAGAGAGAGCTTCAAAGGTGAGAGCTTGAGAGCTTTAGACAGATCATAGATGGAGGGCTAGAGAGAGAGAGAGAGAGAGAGAGAGAGAGAGAGAGGTTGGAGGTTTGTACTACATGCTTGGAAACATGCGCACATCTTTTTCATTTCATGTCTGGTGGCAAAGAAGGTATGGGATTTCCTTCCTCACGTATGGATTCCGTTGTGATAGGCCCGTAAAGGTTGAAGATTGGATTTTTGGCAAGATTTTGAATGGGCCGGATAACCCAAAACATTCAGTTTTCTTTCACTTTTTCAGGTGGACAGGTTTGTAGCATATCTAGAATAGTTGTTTCTTGTACCGGTACGAACCCATTCGTACCGTACGGTTCGTACAGTACAGTACCATACAATAACATTCGGTTTCGTACAGTTCGAGGTTTTTTTTTTCCCCACCTTGAGAAAAAATTTCCAAATGCTAAAAAAAATATAGAAATCCTGCTTAACGAAGATCCCAAATGCCCACAATACTTCGCAACTTTCATGTCCACTCAGTATTCCATATGGGGTCGTTGAGAGACCTTAAAAAATCTAGCAAGGTAGACTGGTAGTGTACACTTAATTGGTAGAATGAGAGAATCTTGCTACATCACTTGGAGATCCCCGGTATAGGTAGGCTAGACAATCAGATCCTCAAGTTATGTACGAGGGAGAAGATTTGGATATGGCCATTTTGATCTAGAGAGGAGTCCCTAAACCTATCACCATAGATGCACTGCTCGTATTTGTGCAAGGATGGTTCCTTAGCCATAAACGCTACACTAGGAGACCTTTGGTATTGCATTACCTATGCAGGTTCTTTTTTGGAGACAATTGGGAGATCCAACTGGGAGAGACACATCTCCATGTTCTGGTTCCTCAAGCACTGTAGACTCCTCCCTCCCCAACCTTCCCTCACATTCAAGCTTGAAGCTCCATAGTTTGTAAGTGTTAATTAAAAAACCGTATTTTATCGTACGGTATCCGAAATTTCATATCGTACCGAAAATTCCCGTACGGTATCGTATTTTCGTACCGTGACAACTATGATATCTAGTTAACTAGGAATGCCTTCATATTTGATGCAAAAGTGGGTATTACAGCTCCCATAGGTCATATAAAGGGGCTACTATTGTGGCAAGTCTCTTCCTTGCGGCGGTCAACTCATTTGGTGGAGAATGGCACGGCTATATATCGGATGAGGGTACTCCGAGCTACACCTGTGGTTCAGAGTAATTAGTGAGGAAAAGCTAGTACATCACATGGCGGCCATGTGGCCATTTGTAAAGTAATTTTGGTAATTTTTGGTAATATATCTTCTACTACGAAAAAAAAAAAAAAAGAGAGCTTGGAGTTTTGAAGCTTGAGAGCTTAGAGTTAGAGATCGAAGGCTTGCACTAGATACTGCAAGCTTAGAAAACGCTAACGAAACCACTTGATAAAAATCATGACATCTGAAGGATAGAATAATGAGGGGTCTACCTTGAAGAAGGCAGGCAAATTACGGTTCCACACTGGCAATATCCCAACCATCTAGAAGCTCATGAATGCCTGATCAGAGGCTCAGAAGGTGAAACTCATTTAGAGTTTATGCAGGCCCTCTATTTGAGAACATTCACAAAATTCTTTACTATTAATCTAGTTAGCCTGGGCCACTCTTATCTTTCTACATTTACCTACACTCACGAATCCGAGAAGCCATCCTCAAGTTTCCAAACTGCATGACATTCTACATAGGAAACCATGTCTTGATTCTCAGTGTCTCAAACCAAACACCAAGCATGAGCAATTGTTTTTTCAAAACCTTAATATGGGTCTTTGAAAAAGAAGGGTGCCCCAATTTTCTTCTTCTCTCCTTCTCCATAAATTCTCTTTAATTTTAAATATTGGATTTTGATGCTTGAAGGTTAGAACTTTGACTTCCAAGTGACAATACACAAACCAGTACTGAACTAGAGGATGGGAAGCAGTTCATATACCTGCACAAAGCTTTTGTCTTTGGAACCTGATACAAGTGCAAAGGTCTCATAGTCAGTGTCAATGACATCGTAAGGCTCCTTGGGAATAAATGGCAAAAACGGAAACTTCAAGTAGCATTTCGAAGCAATCATCTCTTGTCTTTCTTCTTCTGTCTCTGCCATGGAAATCTCAGTGTCACCCACACATCTTACAACCCCTCTTATACCAGTGATATATCCATCTGGGCTGCCATGTACACAGAAGGTATCAACTTGTATGGCTTTGTTCTTTTCATCAAAAGTGTAAACACCCTGTAGACGTACACAAAAAGCGGAAAAACTTGTTACAACCTGAACACCGAGGTAATTGTCTTAAGGAATCATCACCTAATAACTACCCCTATTTCTGATGTAGATGTGTAATGCAGAGAATCTTCCCACGTTTGACCCCGAGTTTAAGTGAAGACACCTTGAAGCTGGCATTACGCTTCTATGTCCCCGAATTTATGCCTAGAATAACAGGCAGATGGATCCTGCTAGCCTAGTCCTCAGTTTATAGACAATAGATTAGTGTCCTCAACTTGAACATCACTTTACCCTAGCTCATTAATTAATCAACTTAAATACTCAATGTAAAAAAGTGGTTCCATAATTGAGCCACTAATTAGCATTAGTTTAGCCTCATCAGAATTACCAGTCTCGTTCTGTTTTTTGGGAACAACACCAGGTGCTTAAAAGTCCTTAGTGTCTCCTTTCTTTCAAGATTATAACAAATAACTATGCAGATGTGATGTCAAAACAATGATAACATACTTTATGAGATACATGAGACATTCATCTTCCTTTTTAAGTCTGACCTGTGTGCAATGACAATCTTCTTGACCTTGTCCTGCAAATCCACGTTTCAGGGAAGCAACTTCAAACCACCTTCCAGCATATTTTGCTGGATTGAAATTTCTTGCAGTCATCCCTCCCATCACAAAAGGGGGCGCCTCACCATCTGATGGAGCATCTAGTCGTAAAACTGTGTCAGGTGGGACTGCTGCTAATTGACAGAAGTTGCCAGTAGAATGAGCAAGCACAGTCTCAGCTAAAGCCTGCTGAAAACAACAAGAAAAGAACTCATTTATAGAGCTTACATTTGGAAAGCCAGATGTTCAGTGTTCCAAAACATGCCATGTCAAGTTAGAAAAATATAAAATCACTCTTGAACACTCAAAATTCCTAAGATAGCTAACCTGACTTGGAATAGCATTGACCAGCAAGGCAGTAACTAAAGTAGAAGCAATTGCTTTTAGTGGATAATTCTTCAAGTCCAAGGTAACAGTAGGTATATTCTGAGAGCAGATGATTGTAATCTTGTTTCTGATAGCATTCTTGCACCCAGACCTACAAGACAATCATTGAAAAAGTAAACCTACCTCTCTCTCTCTCTCTCTGTCTCTCTCTCTCTCTCATGCAACCCTCAAGGTGTAAGCATGTATTGGGCACCGTATCGTGGTTTAACAACACTTAAGATTTTTAAGACAGCTCAAGACAGACGAAACTGGAAAAGAGAAAATGCTCAGTAATACCACACTGGGGCCGACCCCACCCACCCTCAATACCAAGTATATTATTGGAGTAATTTACTAGTACAATGTTCCACAGGCTTTTAAGCCAGATTTGCCAGTCTGGAGTAAGCTTAGACGCATTGTTCGAGTTCTTGGAGCCAGAGGCTCCCGGGCTCTGTCCTAGGGAAGACCCCGTCTGGTTCTGGCTTTTGCCCCCCGAGGCGTTAGCCCTGGGAGAAGCCGGCTGGGAAGTCTTGGACTTGCCACCATTATGCTTCATTTCTGCACTCTGCGCAAGCGAGAGTGCGTCTTCAAAGGTGGCTGGCCTAAACATACGCACCTCCCATTGGATTTGCGTGTCCAGGCCATACAAAAACTGCCCTTTCTTGTCCGTATCAGATAAGCCTAATTGCAGACATAAAGTCGAAATTTTATTGGCAAAATGAAGGACTGGTTGCGCGTTCTGACGCGCTCCCTTGAACTCGTCTTCGAGTCGCTCAAGGTAGTGGGGCGGTAGAAACCGCTGCTTAAGGTCGCGCACGAACTCGTCCCACACATAAGCTGCCATACCTGCTCTAGTGTGGGCATGAGCCCACTGAGTCCACCAAGGAATGGCCTCACCTTCCAAGTACCAACTGGCTAAGATCACTCTGTCAGTATCTGTTTTCCTAACTGCGGCAAAGTAAGCTTCAAATTCATGTAACCATGAATAAAGAGTTGTGGGATCGAGTTTACCATTATACTTACTAAAGTTCATTTTCTCGGGAAAATGATTCGAGGGCGCCGCCGGTGTCAATCTGGCGTCCAAGGCTCTGAGGTAACGCTCGTGTTCCACGCGTCGCATGGATTCGTCGTCTCGTTGTCGGATCTCCAATGCACGCATCTGCAACTCAAGAAAGGAGCTTGGCTGCCGCTGTGACCCCGCAGGGGTCCCTGTGTCGAGGATCTGGTATCTGGGATACGGAAGGAGAGGGAGGAGGAGATGGAAAACGCAACGCTGGAGAGCGGGTACACTCCTCCAGAGCCAAGATCTGCGCCTTCTGCTCATCCAACTTGGCTGTCTGTTCTGCGATTGCTCGCATCATCTGCTGGAACATGTCTGTGACACTCAAGCCTGGTGCCCTAGCTGGGCTGCCTTGTGCACTCTGGTCCCATGGTTCTTGGTCTCTCTCGTCATCGAAGCTCGCCATAGCAGGAAAATGCAATTCCTTTCCGAAACGCAATCTGACCATCCACTATCTGTGTGGGAGACGTTCGGAGGATTCCGGAGGCTAAAAACCAACCGTCCTTCGAGGGACAGGAGTCACTCCGAAAGGGGTAGTCCCCCGACGTCTAAAAACCAACCACACGAGTGAGAAAAAATTCTGGTTTCTTTGGTAAATCTTTGTACTTGAAGTAGGCTCTGATACCACTGTAATATGTGAAAGCTTCGGAGAAGAATCGGCAACTTCAATACTCAGAAGTCAGCACTCTTTTCGCGACGGAAATTAACGCACAAACTGAAAGGAGATGTGCAGAAAATAGAGAGAGAGAGGGAGAGATGGAGAGGACACAGTATTAGGTCCCAATTACCCTCTGTAGGGCCCCCACCACAGATGGTGTATTTGCTTTATCTTGGACCTTTTCTTGGCTAAGAATACCCTGCCCTTGACCTGAATCCTTCATCCCTTGGATTGCTTGAGCACTTGGTGAATGATGAGATAAATGAATGGGATTGTGGCCTCCACTATTTATACTACTTCCCAACAGCAGTCGGCCAGTAGATAAACAGGCAGCCAGCACAAATGTCCCACGATTGGTGAAAATTCAGCAATAAATGCTGAAAATATTCACATAAAATGCTGCTTTTTTTCCTTAAAAGACTGGACATGATGCGTTTGCTTCTGATTGGCTGGACACAGCTTTTGCCCACAATCCAAGGGCTGGGCAGCCTGTATGGGCTGCCCCATACATGCCCTACAGTCATATAAAGGCTGTAAACTCCTGGAAATTGACTTATCTTTGCCCTAGGGCTGTCCTACAGCCCCTCCATGGCTGGTGGGTTCAGCCTGGGCCTTCCTGGCCCTCATGGGGGTCGTTCTACACCATTCCCATGCCTACGCTAAGATCCGGGGTAGCCCTATGGGCTGGCCCCTTGTCCTAACTACTATCTACTCAGTGATCTGGCATCCGGTACCATACCAGATACACAGAACCACTGACATCATTCTAGAGGGAGACTCACAGCGCGGACTGGCATTGTTTCATGTGCAAGACACTCCATACTTGACCTTAGACTCCTGTGCAGGACAATGCGCACCTGACCTCGGACATCTGAGATGGATCCCTGGCTGACTCGTCCCGGACTGGGCTCACATGGGACCAGTTCACCATCCCAGGTCCTGCACCTTCTGTACAGAAATGTCTACGTGGCATCCAAGTGCGGGATGCCCGTGACAATGTAGACTTGTTATTAGGGATTGAGTGGTTTAAGACTCTTCAAGTCCAGATAGATTAGTCTAGTCATATTTTTTCTTTTCAGCATAGGAACAAGGTGATTGTATACATCCCTCACAGGGACCTCTTGTAAATACAGTTGATTTTGGAAATATAATGAATTCTTCTTTGTATACCGTTTTCCATTGTGTATTGATTCCACTTTCTTCATTTCTCATCCCTTCCATGGAAGTCAATGAATTAAGTGTGTTTGAAAGCAAAGAATTACAGAAGATACTTGATTTGTTTCAAGATGTATTTTCTAAGGAACTGCCATCGGGTTTACCACCTGAAAGGGCAGTAGATCATCGTATTGATTTGATCCCTGGTGCCCATCCTGTCAGTATTCCACCTTACAAGATGAGCCAAGCTGAGGAAGATGAGTTGGCTAAACAACTCAAAGATTATTCAAGGATGGGCCAGATCCATCCAAGTAAATCACCTTAGGGTGCACCTGTGTTGCTTAGGAGAAAGAAGGACAACAGCTGGAGAATGTGTATAGATTACAAGAGATTGAACAAGCTGACAATTAAGAACCGTTATCCTCTCCCTAGATCAGATGACCTGATTGACCGGTTAGCAGGAGCGAAATACTTCACAAAGATAGATTTACGTACTGGCTATCACCAGATACGTATTCATGAAAGGCATGTCGAAAGAACCGCCTTTCGGACTAGGTATAGCCATTACGAGTTTCTCGTATTACCTTTTGGGTTAACCAATGCTCCAGCCACTTTCCAGCAAATGATGAACGATCTTTTTCATGAACATTTGGAAAAATTTGTGGTGGTGTTCCTGGATGATATTTTGATATATAGTCGTACTCTTGAGAATCATGTTAGACACCTCACGATTGTCTTATCTATTTTAAGACAGAATCGACTATATGCTAAATTAAGTAAATATGAGTTTTTAATGACAGAAATCATTTACTTGGGACACAAGATCACTAGAGATGGATTGAGCATTGGAGTTCACAAGGTTCTGGACTGGCCTATACCGCGAACAGTGAAACAACTTCGTTCTTTTCTCGGTTTTATTGTTTTTCTTCGGAAATCTGAGCGGGAGTACTCTCAGCTCACACTTCCGATGACCGACTTATTGAAAGGTCGTGGACGTAAGTCAAATCAGCCTATCACTTGGAATAACGCTCTGGATATGGCCTTCAGACTTTTGAAAGATAAAGTCAAGGAAGCACCTATCTTAGCATTACCCAATCCTAGTCGGCCTTATATTCTAGAAACTGATGCCAGTGAGTATGCCATCGGGGTTGCTCTATTTCAAGATGGTAGACTGGTTGCTTTTGAAAGTAAAAAGCTAGACGACACTCAATCTCGTTGGCCAACCCTTGACAAGGAGCTTTATGCTGTGATTCATGCTCTCAAGGTTTGGAGACATTATTTATATGGCTCCTTGACTGATCATCAGTCAATCAAGTATGTGTGTGATGCGGATGATTTGAGAGGAAGGAAAGCTCGTTGGGCTGAGTTAATGCAAGAATTTGATTTTAAGATCCGTTATCAGAAAGGGTCCATGAATAGTGTTGCAGATGCGCTTTAGAGAGGTGAATACTTTGTCGTTCACCGAGATTTCTACTGACTTATTTCAGTCATTGAGAGGGCTTTGCAGGACTGATAGTTATTTTGGTCCATTTTGGCAGAAGATCCAGGACTGGAGCTCATTGATTGACCAAGACTCGATGACTGAACAGCCTACCATTCAGGCTGCAAGAGGCCAGTGGATGATTCGGAATGGTTTACTATTCCGTAATGACAAAATTTGTGTACCACAGATCCCGGACATTAGGTCCAAGATTCTTAAGGAGTGTCACGACGCCCCTTCTACTGGACACCCTGGGCTACACGGGACGCTATCGTTAGTGAAACACACTTTTTATTGGCCAAAGATGAAAGGGTATGTAGAAGATTATGTTCTCAAGTGTCAAATTTGTCACGCAAATAAAGCTAAACGCTTTAGACAGGCTGGGTTGTTGCATCCTTTGCAAATCCCAGGTAATAAATGGGAAAGTATTTCCATGGATTTTATTACCGGATTGCCAAGAACACATCAAGGCCATGGCACAAAAACCCAGTTTTACAGTTACCCAAATGTGCAGACTAGGCATGACTAGATACAATGTATCCAAAAACTGTCCTCACTAACTAATCCTTGGGTTCCCTCCTGTCCAGTATCTCCAGTATCCGGCTCGCCAAAAGTGTGGTCCGTCAACCCAATCATGGTCTCTAATCTTGCCAGAAGGCGGCTGCAGTAGTAGGACGTGTCCATGAGCATCCCTGAATGGCATGCACATGACATCCCCTTCTACCAAACTTGGAGCATTGGGGCAGATCATGCCCATTTGCTCCACTTCTAAACTGGACCATTTGTAGGCTCAACTCCATATCTATTGGCTGTCTCAGTACCTCTATTGGAGCTTCCGTCACCGAACACACGAGTTCTACCTCCAATAGTACCTCTACTAGAGATAATGCCTTGAGAACTACTACACCATTGAGAATCTCATCCTTCTCCTTTATAGATCCAGAGAGACTCTCTAGATGTATCGTTTGCACCTGAGAAACCAGCTTGGGCTCTAGCATCTGTATCTCCAACAACTGCACCTCAGCTCGGTCTCATCACTATCTGTGCGAGCATCCTCCGGTCTTGAAAGCTCTCTTGTAGAACGGGAGACAACAGTCTCATTCCTGAGCTATTCTTCAACATGTGGTGACTCCACTTTGGTACCTGCTGAAGCTGCCATACTAGCCATATACTAGTTCAAGATCTTCTTAAAGATGCCGCAGCATGTGTACCTGTCTCAAGACACTATCGGAACTACTGCTTGTATGTCCCATGCTTGAAGCTCTTCAATGCTCCGTGTTAGTGTGTGGCTCATGTCAATAAGAGAAATCTGCCCGCCTAAGACCCAAGTACATGCACAAAAACTAACGTGATATCTAAGACCTGATCCGGCTGCAAAAAAGCCTAACCCATGCTCTAATGTTGACTTGGCTCCCTGCAAATCCTAAACGCACAGATCTAGACTTATCTTGGCTGTGGGACACCCTAATGCACACGCACAAAACTGGCTAAAGATGCAAAAACACAAACCCTGATTTGGCTGCAAGTGCAAATACACAAACCCTAATTTGTTGCATGCACTTTCTACAAATCCTAATGCATAAAATTCTGCCTAGGAAGAACCTAGATGCTCTGCTACCAATGTGAACACCAAGCAAAAATGAGATAACACTATTCAACTATGCAAACATACAATAGAAAAGAACAGATAGACCTAAACTACTGTACATTGCCAAGACATGAATACATACAATGAGTTCCAAGATCTATACTAAGATCTATCTTGCATATTGTGCATATCTACCATGCAATGCAAGTCATGCTAACTTCCAGCTAAGAAACCCTCCAATGAAGTCCGCAAATCTCATAATCTAGATTCCTTAGCTTTGCAAACTCTTAATAGTGGTTATTGGTCGGTTGCTAGGATTGGCTAGTTGGCCAAATGTGCCAACTAAGCCTAGATACAAAGTATCCAAAAAGTAGTCCACCCTGACTGATATATGGGCACCCCGTTGTTCAGTATCCAGCTACCCAAAAGTGCAGTCCATCAACCCAAACACATCCTCTAATCCTGGCCCAGAAAGGGGCTGCTCTGTTTACAGAAGGATGACACTAATTTTGCTATCTAACTCCAAATGTCTCCCATGACTACCTTCCATAGAAAGCAGTACAAGCTCATCACAATTCAAACCAACACAATGTAAGGGCCAATCATAGGGCCAACAATTTATACAATACAAAAGTTAAGACAACAGTTTTTGTAGCAGCAATAAAAAGCCAGATAATTGGCTCAACGAGCTCCTTGAAAATGAAGGTGCTACTGAAGCTGCATGTGTTGCCACAGAAGATGAGCTTTCCTTTAAATAAAAACCTCTTCCTTGTATGCAAGCACCATTGGCCACAACATTTAACAGTGGTTTAAGCATATGTGACTGGCCTGATTGTTTCAAGTGCAATTCCTGCCTGTCATGACCCCCGAGTTGGCAGGTCAAGTCTTGCAGTCAGGTCGTTTGATTGGACATCTACATGCATAAACCATGCATCATCTGCATACGGAGGGCATCTCCGATAAGTGAACAGTAGATGTGTGTTTCATGGAGTTAACTAGCTTCACGCACCCACCCTGCGTGGGCATGTTAGCATACATATGTTAATGGGAGTGGGTTTCAATAAGCATAGACAGGCAGCATTGGCCATCCATGCTATGTTTGTCACAGTCCATCTTAGAACCCATTTATTCAAAGACGAACACTGTTGAATAAAAGCAATGTGGCCATGTAGCTCACTTTGCAAAATATTTCTTCTAATCAGCATCCTGTTATGCGATCCATCTCAAGCTACAGACACACACGCACACACACGCACGCACGCACCCACCCACCCAAAAGGGTGGGCTCTTTGATATTCTTGGGGCATTACAGCTTTGAGAAACACAATTGATAGCAGCCTTCAAAGTAAGAGAGAGTAAGCTGATGGGATGAATGTGAGGACCTGGGATAGCTTAGAAGGATGTGGGTATTCGAGGAGGACAATGCAGGCAGAGAGCCCATGGTGGCAGCACAGCAGCAACAAAACTCTCTCACAACTTGTAGGCTGTAGCGCTGCTCATAACTCAAATTTAGTCGATCTTGTATTTAGTTTAGGTACACGGGCCTGCATGATTGTTCCATCGTTGCTTTTTTGTCCTGCAGCTCACTGTGGATAGGAGTTTGTGGCCCTACCCAAGGATTGTTTCACATTGTGAAGGCTTGGGAGATGTGCATGGACAATCCAACCACTCACTATTAGGGCCTTTTCCCAAGAGCCCAGCTCGCAACAACTACTAGAAGGGAGCAACATATTCCCTCATATCCTCTACAAAGTTATTTTTTGCCCAACACATAAAAAATGATCGTTTATTGGAGCTATAGAAGCTCTTTCCCACCCAATCCTAAAACTTACGAACGCATTTTGAAAGTGAAAAATGTGATTGTGCACTTTATGCCAAGTTAGAAACCTTCTACATTTAATGCCTTCCATCGAAAAAGGGTTATAGATGATGAAAACACCAAGTATGCAAGATTGTTGGAAATGGGCAATAAAGACGCATGTATTTCATGCGAGGTGGAGCCCCATGTGTCATTCCTACATAGTGCAACTTGGACGCTTCAATGAAATTTCATTCACTACAAAGGTTTTAGTGTATTGTGCTTACCTTTGAAGTTTACAACACATTAAAACTCAAGAGCTTTCTTATTGAAGCCGCCTTGTTTATCTTTACAAAGATGGCAAACTCCTTCAATGATACATTCATGACACACGGGATATTGCTTCACGAAAGAGGTGATTATCGAATGACTTATAGAGAGCACATGGCCTTTAAATAGAGCCTTGGATGTCCAGAGGGTTTGACTTCTAACCGCTGAGCAATCGGCACATGTGACTAGCTACAACCCATAACGTTTATCATAGTAAAGATATGCATTGACAAGGCTTCCAACCCCATTTGAGCTCATAAACAAATAATCCAAAGCCCAAGCAAGGCTCCCAAGGTTGCACCCCTCTAGTCCTTGGTATGTTCCATGTATGAAGCACCAATCCAACAACTATATGCTACCAATGGCTAACCATACTTATACAAAGCCATCAATATCATCCTAGTTACAAATGACCTCATCTGATTTCCAAACATCCAACCGTGAAAACAAGATGATGAGGGTGAAGCATTGATTTCTAAAAGTGATCATTGTCATCACGCTCGATGTTGAGATGATGAAGGTGTCGGTCTAATTGATATCTCTGCCAAGAGAGCTTGTGAACACATCATCATTGTTCATGTCAAGAGCCTTCTTGCCCTCTCGCAAAAGAATCATAGTGATAGTAGTTAAACCTCATATCTTAGATTGTAAAAGTCTCAATTGGAGAGGCAAAAGAGGCCAAGAGGTATGTCAATCCCTCTTGTTTGAGCCCTTCCTCTACTCTCAATCCTCTAAGTAATTCTTCCAAAGGTAATGGTTAAGCTAGAAAGCTTGAACCACTCTCCTCTCCACTCTAGCTCAATCACACTCTCACTCCAGCTAGTAAGCATGCACACTCAGCACACTACAATCACACACATAAGCATGCACACTACAATCAAGAAAGCAAGAAGGTTGTAACCACTATGGGGATGCCCATTATTTTATTTTATTTTATTTTAGATGTGCCTTTTATTTATATCGTCTACCAAGATTAATGTGTTTAATCAGTTGTGTGTGTTGGTATGATATCTACCAGGATTAATGTGTTTAATCAGTTGTGTGTGCTGGTATGATATCTACCAGGATTAATGTGTTTAACATCTGTATGCACTGACTAATATTTTCTACTTTTGGTAGGCCCAAGACTTTATATTATTGCCTAAATATAAAACCATAAAAGGTGTTCAAATGTCTTCCAAAATATCTCATAGTGGTCCAACACATGTTCCACCTACGATTAATACATAATCCGCCACTCGATCCATCACCTACACCCAAAATAATATTAGTTATTGCACATAGCTAATTAAACACATTAATCCTAACCATATCATACTAGCACACACAGTTGATTAGACACATTAATCCTAGTAGATATCATACTAGCACACACAGTTGATTAGACATATTAATCCTAGTAGATATCATACCATCGCATACAACTCATTAAACACATTAATTCTGGTAGATGGTATAAATAAAAGGTACATCCAAAATAAAATATCTCGAAATAAAATAATGGGCGTCCCCATAAAGGTTACAAATGTAAGAGCATATGAGGAAGAAGAAAGCTTTGCACTTGAGAAATGATTGATTCTCCCCCATTCACATTATCAAAACTTGTATATATACACAAGGGCTTTGCGCAGTCACCCAACTTAAGTAGGTGCCCATTGCTTATCTCTACTCATATACACAAGGCTTATGGCTAGCTTTTGCTACATCATCAAGCCCATGGCCATACATAATATGAAATGTTCCTAGAATAGAGGCGGGGATTCCAGATGTATAGAATGCGTGAACAAGTCTTTTGCAATAGCATGTAGCATTATATGGTAGTGATGTGTGTGAACACTTAGGACCATCGGGGCACTTTTTTCCTCAAGGAATCTCATGCATATATGGCTGAAAAAGGCATAAGGCATCAATGTACAGTGCCATACACACCTCAGCAAAATGGTGTGGTTGAGAGGAAGAACATGTCTCTCATGGAGATGGCACGATGTATGGTGAAAGCCCAAGATTTACCTCATGGTTTTTGGTTAGAGGCAACTATGTGCGCAAACTATTTGTTGAGCAAATGCCCTACCAAGGCCTTGCAATCTAAAACTCCTTATGAAGCTTGGCATGGCAGGATGCCTTCTGTGGCTCATTTGCATGTTTTTGGTTGTCTTGCTTATGCTCTTGTGCCGCCTGAGCAACAACGCAGTAAGCTTGATGATAAGGCAGTTAAATGCATATTCTTGGGATACAGTTCAGAAAGCAAGGGATATAGACTCTACCATCTGGCCTCAAAGAGGATTTTAGTAAGTAGAGATATTGTTTTTTGTTGAAAACTCAGTTCAGCCCATGCTTTCATGCAAAAAATAGCAAAATGTATGCTCACAGGACATGTTTGATTTGCTCTCCTACCTTTGTTTAATGGAGGGCAGCCATATGTAGAGAAATTGAATGCTCAACCAAGTGTTGAAATTCAGTCTTTGCAAGTGCAGAATTAGCCTATAAATCAGCCTTTTGATGAGGCAGTTATTGAGGATGTAGTGGATGAGGAAAAAGCAGCCATAGAAGAATCTAGGCGTATGCCAAAATGGCTTATGTAGACATTGAGGGATAGCAAGTTGGCAGCTCCTTTACCTAGCAGAACTCGTGCAAGTTCTCATCATTCAGATTATTCTCATGTGGATCATGTTCTCATTTCTACTTTATGTAATGAGGAGGAACCTGTTTCCTTTGAGGAAGCACATGATGATAATCATTGGATGCATGCTATGCAAGATGAGTATAACTCTATACTCAAGAATGACACCTGGTATTTGACAGATCTACCTCATGGCAAGAAGGCCATTAGTACTAAGTGGGTTTACAAGTTAAAACACAAAGGAGATGGTAACATTGATTGCTACAAGGCCAAACTTGTTGCAAAGGGGTATGCCCAGCAAAAGGGCATTGATTATGATGAGACCTTTGCACCCACATCTCGTATGACTACCATTAGGTGTCTCATTGCTTTGGCAGCACATCATGGGTGGGATGTACATCAGTTGGATATTAAGACTGCATTCTTGAATGGTGATTTACATGAGGAGGTGTATATATCGCAGCCTTCTGGTTTTGCTGTGAAAGGAGAAGAGTCTAAAGTATGCAGGTTGAAAAAGGCTCTTTATGGCCTTAAGTAGGCTCCTAGAGCATGGTATGAGAAGATTTATGCATACTTGGTTGCAAATGATTTTTGCAACAGTCCAATAGAGAGTACCCTCTATGTGAAGAGGAGTAAGGACATATTTTTGGTCATCTTTCTATACGTTAATGACATGCTGCTCACGAGACCCGATATAGATCAGATTTTAGCCTTTAAGGCTGATTTGCAATCATCGTTTGAGATGTCAGATTTGGGGCCCTTGCATTAATATTTGAGGATTCAGTTTATGCAATGCAATGATAGCATTGTTATGCTGTAGTCTAAATATATACAGAAGCTATTGAAGAGGTTTAAGCTTGAAGACTATAAACCTATGGCTATACCTATGGAGACAGGTACTCAACGTAGTCTTCAAGATGCAGGAGACTCTTTTGATGCTAGTTTGTATCAACAGGCTGTTGAATCCCTTCTTTATGTGTGCAACACGAGGTTAGATATACAGTATGTGGTCTCGCAGTTGAGCAGATTTATGCATAGCCTAGGTAAAAAGCATTGGTAGGCTATTAAGGGGTTTTTCGCTATTTACAGGGCACTCAGTATTTTGGATTATTTTATCCAAAGGAGGGTGAGTCACAGCTGCATGCTTTCAGTGATTCAGATTGGGCTAGATGTTATGACACACGACACCCACTAGTGGGTTTTGCTTTCACCTTGGTGATTCATGTATATCATGGCTCAGTAAGAAGTAGCCTACAGTGGCCACTTCCAGCTGTGAAGCTAAGCACAGGGTAGCTTTTATAGCTACAGCTGAGTGTGTGTGGCTCAAAAGTCTTATGGCTGATTTGGGTGTTGGACAGTCGTCTCTAGCACTACGATTTTCACTGTGACAGCTAGAGCGCATTAGCAGTTTCAAGGAACCCAGTGTTTCATGCTCGCACTAAGCACATTGAGGTGCATTACCACTATGTCAGGGAAAGACTCTCTGCACAGCAGAGATCAGCTTGGTCTATGTGCCTACATATGACAACATGATAGATTTATTCACGAAGGCTCTTCCTCATGAAAAGTTCAAAGCTTTTCATAAAGCTTTGGGCTTACTACCTTTTCAAGATTGATTAGCTATACCATATACATGTTCACATCATCACTCCAGGGGAGATTTATAGCATTATATGGTAGTGATGTGTGTGAACACACTTAGGACCGACGGGACACTTTTTCCCTCACTAGGAGGTTTTTTTCCCGTGTGTATGTACACCCTCTTATCTACTCATTTTGGGATGTGTACTTATCTTTTGTATCTAGCACATATTTGTTAATTCTATCTAGTGAGTTTGTGTGCTCTTAAGCTTCTCTATCTTGTGTGTGTGCATCGTTGCAACCCTATCCCTAATTCCAACATAGCATAAGATAGTAGATAGAGAAGAAGAGTGCTCTATTGAATTAGGATAAAAGAAAGAGTTGTGAGAGTTACATGCCTCTTATGTGTGGCTGCTAGGGTTTATACTCCTGGGTGGCCAAAGTTAAAAATGAGGTCCTAGGGCTCATTCATCTAGTGGTGCACAAATAGTACTCTCTACATAAAACCCTGTGGTGCACCTTTAATAGACAAGCGAAGAGCACACACGTAAAATATGCAATACAATGTCATGGTTTTCAAGTAAATTCTGGACTCAATGTCACTAAGCTCGTCATCTTCATGGTTTGATTCTAATAGAAATGCCTCCTTTGGTGTTCGAGGTGATGGCTAAGTGCATCCTCATTGTGATAGGCATGGGTTCTACAAAGGTAAGTAAGCTAAGTAGCTACCACTGAACTAAGCTATCTAGGAAATGACCCACCATACTCGAGAAGGGACAAGGAGTCGGTAAAATTATTTTATAGTGTTAAGGAAACCCTACCCTAACGTGTCATGGGAAGTTACCGATCCGCCAAGGCTCAAGAGCTCCACTGTACCACTCATTACCTACTCCCCTTCCTAAACTCAATCATGTCCTTATGATCAGTAAATCATAAGGACCACTCATTACCTACTCCCCTTCCTAAACTCAATCATGTCCTTATGATCAGTAAAAGGTTGTCGAGGCACACGGGGAAGTGTCACGCTTGGTTGGCTCTCCTATGTCTCCAGAAATGAGAGGGGGCAGGGGAGCTAGTAAGATGGAAAGCAGTTACTGGAGTACTAGCAATTAAGTATCTAGGCTAGTCGTATATGGGCTCTTATGAGTTTGCTTTCTTGTGTGTGCCCAATAGTACTCTTTATTATTTTTTGGTTTTTTTGTATATACCTTTGTGGGGGCAGGACATAGGAGTCATAGTACTTGAATGAGTAGACTAGCAACAGGAAATACTTAATGACCAGTATCCAAGAGGTACGTGGTAATATTAAGGAGGGGTTAGTAAAACAATGGTGTTAGTAAGAAATTGGCGAGGGAGGAATTCCAAAGGGACAAGGAGGCAACTCGCATGGAGACTGCTTGCGCTCCGAGATGTTGTATGTCGATGGTGATGTTCATGAAGCTCTAGCATCTTTGTCAAGACACCATAATGGGTATCTTGGCTCCCGTGGATGTTGAGTTATTGTTTTGTGGTGTTCTCTCTTTTTCTTTTTTTTGCTTTGTCTTCTTCTATCATGTTAGCGCATGGAACTGGGATCCTGTGTTGGAGTGGTAGTCGATGGCAAGGATCCATATATGTTTAGCTCAAGAAGAAGTTAAGGGTAGAAAGGATTAGGCATGAAGCGTTATTGGGGTGAAGTGGGGGTGATTAATAAGATCCAGGTGATGGGTCGTGCCATTGACTAAGCTTGCTCCCACCATGCCCCCCCCATCCAGAGATGTACCTAGATGGCTGTCAATTATGAAGCTTTATGAGGTGTGTGCATATAGGACAGAGCCGTGTGAGGATTGCAGGTGTTGTGCATGGGCGAGGACAAAAGGTGTGCTCGTGGTCCTAATCACCTAGATATTCATAGTCACCTAGACACTCTTTTTAAAAAAGCTTATATGTATTTATTGGTTAGCACCCCTAAAGAGGGTTTTGTACAGATGAGCCCAGGTGGCTAGATTTGTGAGCTTACCTTGAATTTAGCTTTAAGTAGTTGGATAAACTCTACCATTTGTAGCACTGCCCCTTGGTTTGGTGACAAAGTTGAGGGGCAAGGTGAAGCATCATGGACGAGGCCTTAGGGAAAGGGTGGGGCGAATTGAGCTTTCGAGTGCCCATGGGTTAGGCGTGGGTAAGTCCGTAGGATGTAGTTGAGGAAGAGGGGACTTGCTTGTCCTTTGGTTGCCAAACCATCTTCATCAATTGGATAGGTACTAGCTTGGTTGGTGTGGTTTAGACCAACTACGAAGTGTTATGCCATGTGAGCCAAAGGATGGAGTTGCCATCATAGAAGCCTTGGGCATCTAAGAGACATTTGGGCACCCATCGTTATCAAGTGATGAAGGTCCATGGTTATCGAGGCTTCTTGGTTTTTGGTCGACGAGGCTTTGAGCTACATGTAGGTTGTCAACGTTGAGGATAGGCTTTTGATAGTGGCTTGGGAAGCCACATGTGTGTGTTGCCTTCATGGAAGCCTTGAGCTTGGAGCACGTTGGTAGGTGTACATAGCGTTGGTGGCTTTGTTATGCTTGGGGTTGTTGAACCAACGATTGTGGGGCCTTTTCTCACAGCTTCCTGGGGAGTTATTGTGGTGGATGAGCAGCATAGGCGGCGTTTTTGTGTAGCCAAAGATGAGTGTTGCCTTTGTAGTAACCTCGTGCTTGTAAACAGGCGGTCGGGGACTAGCCAATGTTGAAGTTTTGGCTTGGGGTTGGTTTTTTTGGTTTAATTGGCTTCTTGTGCTTGGATTTTAGAGATGGCCGTTTAGGGATCCAAAGTTCTGTGTAGCCATCATAGAAGCCCTGAGTGGCAAGAAGATTCTTGGGCACCCACCATTGATTGTCATGATAAAGGTAAGAGGTCAGGGTGCTTGTGGTGTGGGTGGTCGAGGATGTAGAGTTGACTTGTAGGTAGTAGACTGTCAACTTCTTGTGTATTATTATGTGCTGCTCTATGATCACTTCATTAATGAAGTGAGTCCCTTGATCATTAACTATCTCTATAGGGCATCCGAATCTTGTCATTATGGTTTCATAAAGGAACTTTTCTATACAAATGACACCTTGTAGTCTCTAAGGGCCTTGGCCTCTACTGATTTGTTGAATAATCAGTGGCCACCAAAATGCATTTGTTTCCCATCCTATGAGTAGTTTGAATGGGCTGACAAAGTCCAGACTTTTTTTGTAGGAATTTGAGTTCAACATAAGGCACACCCCCTGGAACAAGCATGCAGTGGTAGACTTCTTGTCAAGACTGGAAAACGGGAGAAGAACCAGAAGGGGTGGAGGAGGATTTTCCAAATGCGCAACTTTTCCTCACGAAAGGAGAAAGACCTAGGTGGTGTACGACGAAATGCTGCAATTCTTGTCAAACTTGTCCTTTTTGGAGTACATGTTTAGAGATCAAAGAAAGAAGCTGACTCTTCAGAGTAAGTCATTCATGGTAGTGGTTGGGCAGCTCTACAAAATGGGTATCAACCAAATTCTTAGGAGATGTGTCCCCGAGAACAAGCAACAGATTGTGTTAGCAGAAGCACATCAAGGTGTAAGTGGTGGGAATTTTTCCAAAGAAGTCACAGGACGAAAGGTATTCCAGGAAGTTTTGTGGTGGCCAATTGCATTAAAAGATGCGCATAAGTTCTCAAAAGAGTGTGACATGTGCCAAGGATGGGTCAACCAAGTGATGCATATTAAGTATAGGAGAGCTTTGTGATCTACATAACATCTTACCCATAGCAAGTACTGCCTGAACTTCTTGATGGAGTAGATCATTCCTAATGACTCCTTCTCTGTGGTGTAGTTCTTTTCCAGTCTCTAGACAGCCTCTTGCTTTGCATGGTACACTAGTCTGTACCATCCCTCCTATGCTTCCTGCATCAAAGCACTACCAATGGCCAGAACCGAGGCATTGATAAACATATGAAACACCAGGGCTGTTAGAGGATGGGCACTGCTGACTGTATCTGCTTGAGATACCAGAATTCCTCTTGATAGGATCCAGACCAGACATATTCCACATTAAGCTGTATAAGGGCACTGCCACATTAGCTAGGAACCTCATGAACCCACTGTGCCACATTCTCGTATCTTCTTGAGATACAAGAATTCCTCTTGATAAGATCTGGACCAGACATATTCCACATTAGGCTGTATAAGGGCACTGCCACATTAGCTAGGAGCCTCATGAACCCACTGTGCCACTTGATTGGCCCGGGAATCTTGTAAGATCTTTGGCATTCTTGGAGGGTTGCAGCTTCACAATGACTGCAACCTTGGCCGACGGATCCACCGTAAGCTCTTCTGCAGACACTATGTGTCCCAAGAGAGATCTGCTGGTTACAGCAAACGAAGGCATGCTTGGCTAGATTTAGGCTCAGTCTGGCCCTCCTACACTTTTCCACACACATTGTGAGGTGTGTAATGTGTTCTTCTTTCTTCCCGAACACACTAAAGTCATCCGTAAACACCCTCATGAAGGTGGCCAGATATTCATAGAATATTTCGTAAACCATCCTCTGGAATGTAGCATGAGTATTTTTGAGCCCAAATGTCATCACATTAGAGGTAAATGCTCCCTATTCTGTCACAAAAGTAGTCTTTTCTTTATCTTCCTGGGCCATTCGCAATTGGTTGTACCTACTAAATCCATCCAAGAAAGAATATGTTTCATGCCCCATTACTGCATCTAGTAAGGAATCAATAAAAGGCAATGGGAAGAACGGGTCGGATATAGTGGAAGCATTCAGCTTGTGATAGTCGATACACGCCCTAAGCTTCCCATTATTTTTTAGGATAATGACTATTGGTGATAGCCATTCCGTTCGATCCATAAGATAGATGAACCCCACCTTTTAATAATTTGTCAATCTCTTCCTTCACCTGTTTGGCATAGTTTGGGTTCATCCTGTATCTGCTCTGCCTAATTGGGGTTGCATCTTCTTTTAGGTTAAATTTATATTGGTAGAAACTAGGATTAATCCCCTTCATGTGGGGGTTTTACAAAAGTGAGCCTTGAACTTAGATTTTTTCATGTTGTCTCAGCATAAAATTAGAGTTTTTCACAACACAATACATAAATACATCCCAATCCAAAAACAATGCATTCCATAAATTCTTTAGTGTAAATAACTTTATCTCCTTGAGCTGTGCAATCCATAAATACATCCCAATCCAAAAAAATACAATCCATAAAATCTTTAGTGTAATGAACTTTTATCTCCTTGAGCTATGAATTTTATTTCCCAGTGCAATATTTGTGACTAACATTACACTGCGAATTAACCAACTATAAAGTATAAGAGGCTCTAAACATTGTTGACTCACAAAGACATTGCAGAGGAAAAACAGAAAGAGTTTACCAATAAGATCCTCAAGGGAATACTGATCAAGATAGTAAATGAGAGTAGGAATGACTGGGACACAAAGCTGCACACTTGGCATTATGGGCATTCTGGACAGCTTATAAGAATGCAATAGGACTTACACCATTTAGTATGGTGTATGAACTAGAATGAGTAGTGCTGCCCATGGAGTTCCTGACATAGAGTCTCAGGATAGTAGTGAGTTGAAAGGCTCTATTCGAAAGAATCAGAGATAAACATGATTGAACAGCTCCTGAAGCTTGATGAAAGAAGACTGCACAACACCTAGACACAGTAGAACTTATGCAAAACAGAAGAAAGCTGCTCTGTATAGGTGGACAGGAACACAAAGGTTCAAGATCTTTGAGGAAGGAGATGCTATCGTGCTGTTTACATCAAGAAAGGGACCCCACTGAGGAAAATTAAAAATGATATGGACGGGCCCATAAAAAATTGCTAGAAAGCTAAAGACAGGAAATTTTGAGCTAGCATGGATGGTGAAAAACTCAAGAAGTTGGTAATGGGTACAGGCTGAAGCCCTATTTTGAGTTTGGAGAAAAGAAGAAGGGAAAAAAAAGAAAGACGAGAGAAGAGCAGCAAAAGGAACTCAAGGAGGACTTTGTAGGCATTGCGAAGTCCATCCTCTCATAGAAGCTCGAGGCCCCCTCAACGCAGTGCTTGTAGACACAGCATGAAAGCGCTACCGCAGAACCTCTACACCTTGGACAAGAACAGAAGGGGATTGTGGTCATAGAACCCATCCACCTCGAGCAACCACAGGCCGAGCACTCTAAATCCTGCCCTACAATTTTTCCCAAAAACATTGACGTGGGTTGGGTGTAGGGGAGTCTCAAATACCTAAAAAGGTGTATAACAAATGGAGCCAAGGAGATAACACTACTACAAGTGGAAGTGAGGGAATAGGAGGCCGCCATTCAAGAATTGAGAAGTCGGTAGTAGGCACTACTCCAGGAGGAGCTAAGAAGAAGAAGAGCGGAAGCGGGCTATATGGAGGAGATGCAAAGGCAATCAAAAAGGCTCTAGAAGGCAAGTGAAGAAACAAAATAAGAGATGGCAATGACAAGAGAAGCCTTGATTTTGACAGAACAAATAAACAGACAGCTACAAGACAAGGTGATAGGGCCATTGTAAGCCAAGCAAGGGCTGAAGGCCAAATCAATATGATCAAAGAAGAGCACTCAGAATCATAAGAGCACATGGATCTATACATAGGTTATGAGGAAGTGGATACAGGTGTTCCAGGTGACCAAGACATAGCTGAGGAGTTGAACATACTTCTAGATGATGCTTGGGAGTTGTATATGGAGGACGTGGTGAATTATTTTTTCTCAAGATCTTAGGGGCACATGGATTTTAGTGTGAAGGATAGATTTGAAGAGCCTCTTAGTGTTATGCAAGTTGCTATGGACTTGGGAGACAATGTGGAGGCTTATGACTGCTTGGAGAGGAAATGTAATCTTGTAAATGATGTGGTGTTAGAAGAGTCTCTCAGAATTAGGAGCCATGACTTTTAACAGGTTGATGAAGGAAGGGGACCTAGTCCTAGTTTATAGTCCTATGAACAACTTCAAGCTATTCACAAGGCTGAAGAAAAGAGAAAATAGGATGACAAGATGAAGGGACGAGCCCAATATAGGAAGCTAAATCCCAAACAGGAAAAAAGCAAAGGAGAGGTATTATGTCTGTCCACAAACATGACTAAAATGCATAATGTTCACGAGGAGAAAGAGGTCAAACCCACAAAGCTTGCTTAGAATTCCCCATGATTAATCAAACCATAGGCAAAGTTGCTTTATTGGATGTAACAGGAAGAAACTTAATGTCATATGAGACTTGTGTCTCATCAGGTAAGCCTATTCTTGATAAAAGCTTCCAATATAAACAATCTCAGGGATTTATAATGAATGTGAAATCGGATGTTGAAGCATAAGTTCTACATCAATTCTTACCCCGTAGAAGGTAGTTTTTATATTATGAGGTTGTAGGGAAAATGCCAACAAAAGAGATCATCATCCTGGGAAGGGGATGGATAGCATCAACATAGATTGGACCATGAGGAGGGACGACCATAATCAAGCTAGTAGAACAAATGGCCACAACATTCTTCTTGCTAAAGGAGAGTCAAGACAGATCTCTACTGAGATGATTCAAAAGTTATTGACACTACTACAAGTTGGTCCCATCAAGTTGGTGAATGCAATCATACTTAATATCAAGACCTCATCCAATCAACCCTCACCAAATCCCAAGGAACCAAAAGCTCAACCAATGGAGGTAAATCCTTATAAAAATCTAAGGAGTAGCCTTAGATTCCACTTTTGGGATCCCCTCACCCAACTCAACTATGTCTACTGATGAGTACCTACAGCAAAGTGCAAACAGCTACTGGCACTTGAGAACCCATAGCTAAGGCAAGCTTTGGACAAGATAGGAATGGTGCCTATCATACAATTACCACTATGGGGCATGGGGTGTTTTGAGGACATCGCCACCTATAACTAAAAGATAGAGTGTTTGGCTACAATAAGCTCTTTTGAGAATGAGGTTAAGAAACACCTTATCAAGGTCACACCAAATCTAATCGTGCTAGCATTGAATCTACTAATAATGATCGAGGACTAGACAAGAAGGTTAGCACCCTGGCCAAGAAGAGCTTGCAAGTGCTTTAAGACCACTTCAAAAACGCCCTATGGGAGTGAGATTATCTTGCCACACAATTGGTGATGCCCTATAGATTATATACCTATGTGTCATTTTACAAACCATACAGGACCACTCAAGCAGATATGAGCATCTTGACTAGGTTCAACAAAGCTTTGAAGTGCCAGAACCCCTAGCATGCAAAGGAAAACATTGCAGGGGCTATTCATTTATGAGGTAGTGAGGATTTTCAAATTAAAGAATTCCAAGGAGCTATATCTTGGAAATGCAACTCTACTAACCCAGATTCTCTCTCTCATGGGATGTAGGCCACAAAGAGGTTGCCCCTCTATTGGAAAAACTGATTGCTTCAACTCTAAAGGAAGACCTAAAGCCTCCACAATCCCCCTCTAATGAGTAGAAGCCTAGCCAAAAGAGAGAAATAGCCACAAAAAACAAACCAAATAAAATAAGAAGTAAGTTGCACCATTAAGAGCAGGGCCAAATGATGGAACAATCAGGCTTAGAGACAGACATTGACATAGAAGAGGAAAAAGATGGATAAGAAGGGGGAGGACACTAAGGAAGAGGTAGTTGTTAAATTTGCAGCAATGTGATGAGCTATGGTGGATCAAATGCTAGAATCAACATCATTAACAAAGAGATTAGATGATAATTAAGACGTGATTAGTGAGAAATTAAAACTGATAGCTTAATGTAGGCATGGATAATAAAAAACCAGCAAGTTCTCATTAGGCCAATGCCTCAATTTATAGAGTTTACATCCAAACATCCAATCCCACTATTCACTCCACCTCTTTTGCTTGATTCTCTCCACCTCTCCTAGAATATCTCCACACCTCTCCTAGAATATCTCCACCTCTCCTAGAATATCTCCACACCTCCTAAATCTCCTCATGCTACCCTTTATTCTCTCCCAGTAGATATTTCTCACCTTTTCACAAGTTCTCTCACATTTACCGATTCTCTTTTACAGCCTCTTGCCAAGGGCTTGTTCCTGCACACACCCTATTCACTTGTATACTTCAACACCTCCCCTCAAGTGAATACTCCTAGCACACCTGGATCCTATACCAAGTTTCCCTCTTACTTGATGGTCCGCGACCAGTGCCTAGCACACCTCCCCTCAAGTGAATAATGAAGAGCTTGGATCTCACTGTAGACTTGATCAAATCCAAATCTGTCTTCACCCTTGAAAACCCCTAGGGCCAAGGAGAATTAGACCCATTGCATCTAGAGCAGTAGAGATCTCATTTTTCCTTCAGAAAATAGGTGCTTGCAAAATCGCGTAGAACTGCTGCGTGCGCCAACGGTTTGAGCTTTTGTTTGAATGGGTTGGAGCACAAGGGTTATAGCTATGCTTGGCTAAAGTGATTTGGGCTAATTTGATGTATGAAGGGAGAGAGCTCCTCCACCAACTGGGGGTATAGAGGCTAATTGAAAAAAGAGGTAAAAACTTAATTATCTACTAATCCTAATTAGCTAGGTGATTAGCAAGATAATGGGCTCATAAATTGATGGATTCTAGGCTAGGCTCTGATACCATGTTACATTTGCAGCAATGTGATGAGCTATGGTGGATCAAATGCTAGAATTAACATCATTAACAAAGAGATTAGATGATAATTAAGATGTGATTAGTGAGCAATTAACTGATAGCTTAATGTAGGCATGGATGATAAAAAACCAGCAAGTTCTCATTAGGGCAATGCCTCAATTTATAGAGTTTACATCCAAGCATCCAATCCCACTGATTTCTCCTTGATTCACTCCACCTCTTTTGCTTGATTCTCTCCACCTCTCCTAGAATATCTCCACACCTCCTAAATCTCCTCATGCTACCCTTTATTCTCTCCCAGTAGATACTTCTCACCTTTTCATAGGTTCTCACATTTACAGATTCTCTTTTACAGCCTCTTGCCAAGGGCTTGTTCCTGCACACACCCTATTCACTTGTATATTTCAACAACAGTTACATTACGGCCCACATATAATATCCAAGAGGCCAAGGACCAGAAACAAGAAGATATCCAAGAAGGGGATAGGGCTATGACCCCCTCTCAATGGTTTGGGCAGTTTCCAAGGAGGTAAAAAAGGTCTTAATAGAGGAGGTAGCCCCCTCCACTTTTGAGCCAACAGTAGCAGACGATTATGCCGAAATCTATCATCTTTAGCACTCTCAAGTTGATGTGTAGGCCCACATTTCGAAAATAGAGCAGTAGGAAGCATAACTTTAGGAAGCCCAAAATGCAATAAGCAAGCTGGAAAGGGATAATCAACACATTCAGTGCTCAAAGGAATGAACAATTTATGAGCTTTGATACCCAATAGTAGGCCGTGGTTTTCTACAAATTCACAAAAAGATGACACCTTATAGAGCCACTTGGACAAGGCCAATGTTAACACAAAACAAAGGAGGGGACCAACAAAAAGATAAACATAGAATTGAACATGGCCCAGACATGGTGGCAAGGCTCAACATCCAGTTAGAAACTGTGCAAAGGGCTCTTAACAACACTAATGTAAGAATAAGGCTCATCTGGATGCAAAAGATGAAAGAATCAATAGAAGATTAGAGGCTTAGGCAATAGAAGTGAAGCAAAAAGAAGTTGACAACCCCTCATCACCCTCCTCTCCATCCTCAGAGTGAGATGCTGATAAAGAGTCGCTCTTAGTCCAAATAGCCCCATTGAGCTCCCAAATCTTGTGCACCAAAACCACCACCCAAAAGGGTATGTAAAATTGGTCATGTACTTGGCCTTATGTCCTTATATTAGAATATATCACTAGAAGTGCCTCTGTTGTCTCATTGCTCATCTTGAAAATCATAAACAACTAGGTGCCTATGTTGAAGGACTCCCTTTCAAGCTGAATAGTGCACTAAAGACATCGAATGGCTAGAAAACAAACAAGGGTAAAGGACTCCCTTTCAAGCCAAATAGTGCACTAAAGACATCAAATGGCTAGCTCTGATAGAGACAAGGGTAATAGACTCCCTTTTAAGATGAACAGTGCACTAAAGACATTAAATGGATGGTAGACAAACAAGGGTACAATTTTGGCTATTATAAGGACCAAAAGCTTAATATACTTAAGTACCCAACCTATCCTCTAGAGATATTCTTCATATTGTATCTAAGAATTTTCAAATAGATGGAGAAGCAAAGAGAAGAAAATGTGTACTTCTTTGATACAAAGTATGTTGCATACCCTGATCTCTGGTCAGAGCTTGATGGAGCATAATGATCTTGATGAGGAGATTGAAATGGGCCACCAAAGAAGGATAAAGATTCAGAGGGAAGTTATAAGAAGAAGAGCCCAAAGGAGCCAAGAAAATATAAAGATGAACATGACTCTAAGAAGGACTATGACAAGGGATCCAAAATTCAGATAGCCAAACCCAATGAGGACCGGTGGTCTCGGTAATGACACAGTGGAACCTCCCTCCCACCATGGAATGGGATTAGAGTGATGATGAGCAACCCATGGAGGAGGATGTTTATGATCTCCCACCCAATGATGTTAATTTTCTATGATGGAACAACATCATTAGTTATAACAAACTCACTTATGCAATTGTTTTCCCCTAACAAAGGCTACCCCGCACATGTATCGAATGGACATGCCATTATTGAAGGCTTATTTGGAAACCAGATGGAAAGAGTGGCATGAAAACAATCCAAAACACATGAGGGATAGTTTCATGTCACCCACAAAAGAGAATTTCCACATTTAGGGCACCATACAAAATCAACCAATATGGTGACTTCTGTAGTATTGCAAGGGCTGCCTTTATAGAGACACTTATAGACATGCCCATCACCTGCCTAGAGGATTGATCCAGAATACATGCCAATACCCAAGATCTATAACTAGAGTGAGTATATAATGAATATTTAGTCAAATTTCCAAAGCTGCCATTGCTAGGGAGAGTAGATGGATGAAGACTGGGTGCAAGAAGTGATGAGATTCTTTCTAGAACACCATTGTAATTCAAAAGATTTCCATGTGTAGATGACTTGTAAACTTTTTCAAACTCTTTTTATTTGCCTAGATAATTTTGAAGATGTAAATATTAATAAAGGCTAGCACATTTATTTTGAGCACCTCACCTACAACAACTAGCATTTGACTTCACCATCACCTTGACCCATTGATAAATCTATGGCTAATGTACTAGTAGGTTTTATACCTTCCAACTCACCATCTACAGACCTTTGAAGAGTGTTTTTTGATTGATTTTTTCCAAACAAGGATGTCCAAGATTTTCTACCCCTATTTATCAATCCACTCCTCTTTTTTTAGGCCCTCTACATCATTTCCCGTGACAACACCATGGTCTTTAGATAACCACCTCCGAGGATGGAAGCTAGTCTTAGTTGGGGGTGTTGTTACTTCTTCTTTTTTAAACTCTTTGTAATCTGCTTAGGTTTTTCACTTTGTATGTGGCCAAATTCCCACCATTGTAAATAAAAGATGGCCCACCATTGTAAATAAAAGATGGCCCATATAAGACTTGAATTTGTAATGAGGATATGTTTTGTGGGTGGCTTAGCGAAGCCCAATTATATATAAGTGACTTGCAGGAGTGTATAAAGGCAATTTTGATAATATAATCTACATTTGAGCTCAATCTTGGGAGATCCTTCATTCTTGCTTGTCTTAATCCCTTATTAATTCTTTCATGCTTTCATGTTTTGTTTTCATTAGCTATGGAATCTTGTTGAGTTGCTTGATTGCATGTGTGAGTGCTTGAGTGTGTGTGTGTGTGATTAAGGTAAGCTTGCTTGATTCTTTCTTGTGATTAACTAGGTAAGGAGTGTGATTGAGAGAGAGAGAGAGAGAGAGAGAGAGAGAGAGAGAGAGAGAGATGGAGTGAGAAGAGAGGAAGCTTGTTTAGCTTCTTCCTTACGAGTTATTAGGATAAGAAGGTCCAAGAATTGCGTTAGTAAAGATTGAGGACTTGAACACCCTTGAGGTTTCCACTTCCACGTTCAAATTATGTGCTTAGATGGGTTATACTACTTGTTGAGTGAAGACTATATTTGTTGTAAAACTATAACTGTTCGATTTTTACTCCTTTTTTTGTACACTATTTATAATCCCCACCCTAGCTTAGGTGTTTCACATTGTATATGGCTAAAGGCCCACCATTGTAACAAAAGTCGGCCCATATAAGGCAAATTTGTAATGAGAACATGTTTTGGGCACCCCATAAGTGTGGGCAGCCGAGCAAAGCCCAATTGTATATAAGTGACTTGTGGGAGTTAGTAAAGAGACTTTTAATAATACCCAAGCAAGTAATCACACAACTTGAAAGTGCTAAGTGATCCTTTGATATAACCAAGGTGGCTACTAATAAGGCCACTGATAATGGAGACCTGCAAGATGTATAAAAGAAATGCATAGTAAATTGAGTAGAAATTTTACTCGGTAAGATGTAGAGATTGATGTCACTGAAGTGTAGCTCGTAGTAGACAAGATCTAGTGTGGTGAGTTTTTGATGATGCTTTCACGTGTATCTGTACACTCGTCTACAGGTAGATCGAACAATAATACTCCAGAAGTTGATGAAGAACAGTGTAAATCTAGTCCCTCAAAGATGTTTGCAAAAACCAAAAACTGCGTGAACGGTGCCCAAAACGTGCTCGGGGAACGAAAATTTGACCATAAAAAATCAGTAGAAAGTAATACACACTTGAAGGTTCTCTTTCTTCTCCTAGAAGGGCTCCTTGACCTGATTCAAGAAGACAAACAACTCAGGGTGAAGGGTAGGTAACAACAATAGGGGCGAGGAGCATTTGCTCCAAATGTTAGAAATAGGGTTGCACGAATGTGCACACACATACACATGGTGGAGAAGCTCAAGGGAGCACAAAATGAGATTATAGATAGATAATGAATATGTGTCATACAAAGATGATAAGTATACCCTGAGATGGGTGTATACTAACTAGCATGGGGGAAAAACCTCCTAAAGAGGGAAAAAGTGCCCCGACTAGTCCTAGTGTGTTCACACACATCACTACCAAATATGGCTACAAGACTTAGACTTGAATGGAAGACTTTCAAAACTTTCAGAAATGTTAGAGATATGTTTTCAAAGTATCAAGAGCTAAAAAACCTCATGATTTAAGAGGCATCCTTGCTAAACCCATCATCTTATTCAAATAAAGATTAAGAAGCATTGTTCATGAATCGAAGTGGTAGAGGATTTACCAAAGGTGATAGGTTAATATCATATGTAGTGGAAGAGGAAGATTTTAACTAACCCATACAACATGGGAAAAAAAATCTTAACCAAATGATCAAACAAATCAGCCTTCTCCAACACATTATATAAACTCATGCTCAAGCCAAATAGATAGAAAGGATGGTCTTTTATCTCCAATAGGGAGACAAGACCATCCTCCACTACCTTATGAATTGTTATGATGTGTTCAAGAAGATTGATTTTTTTAATCATTCCTTATCACCTCTAGGAGATAAGGATATGCCAACTACAAATAAAATCTAGAAGTTGCAATTTCTAAGGTAAACTTACTCATTAAGAGAAGGATTGTATAGACAAACTATAATATAAGCATAGTTAATTCTCTAACTACATTGAATCCTCCAAATGAAATCCAAAGTTAGAACCCAAAACATCATGCTAATAAGACATTTAATAATATAGCTAAGTGGCTAATTAATTTGGGATGTAGAAACCATATGAATTTCCATGGTGATGAATGGTTCTCTAACATGGAGAAACTTCCAAAAAATTTAAGAGTTCAAATTGGTGGTGCTTCTTCACATCCAACGAAAGGGATTGGGAAAATTAATATCCAATAAGATCTCAAGAACACATAGGTAATATACATATTCTTATTATTATAAAGAATTTGATTTCTATGGGGAGAAAAATATACAAGTAGTTTTTGATATGCAAATTCTTTGTGGAACAGATGAATGGTAGAATCATTGCTAGTGGAATCAATATTGGCAAAATCTTTGAATTGGTTACTCAATCTAATAAATCTACATGACACTTATCCAATTTAGGAATTTTGGCACTTATTTAAGTGCCATTTTTAAAAATCCTTATAAAATTCTCTATTTTTGGAGCCATGAGGATGGAGAATGAACATTATTATAAAGATATTATTAAAGAGATGCAATGGGTACATTATTGTTTCATGATACTTTTAATTGTATGATGTTCTTAGCCCTCACCTAATCTATTATGTTTGAGGAAAACTATCCTTGATGCTCAAAGTCAGGTTTGAGCCTCTTGTAGTCTATTTTGTGTGAATATGATGTCTTTAGAAGCTAAAACTATTACTTGAGACTCTCTCATACAATATCTATTTGAAGGCAATTCCCCACAAGGCTCAAAGTCTAGTTTGAGCCTTTCATAAAAATGACGTTAAATAGACTTCACACATGATAAAATATGAGAGGCTCAAACTCAAGTTTGAGCCTCTAAAGGAATTTCCTTCACATAACATAGACTATGAATGGCTCAAGTGTAAGTTTGGGCCTCAAGGAACATTGCTTTCACAAATGAGAGGCTCAAACTTTATTTTGGACCTTAAGGGAATTGACTTTTAGGATTGTGCTAAAATCATCAATATTTCCCAAAATTCATAAATTGGTAGACAGAAACATGTCATGTTTACACGCTTGCCATTATATAATGGATAGTTTTTTAAGCTATGTTAACCATGTTGTCTTGGTAAGGAACAAATGAATCCATATCCTAAAATATTTAGCAAAATAAAGCATATCCTTTACAGCTAATGGACAGTAGCTATGTAAACCATGTTGTCTTGGTAAGCTACAAAGGAATCCATCTCCTAGAAGATTTAGCAAAATAAATTATCCTTTATAGTTTCTTGTATGAGTGGGGACCTTCCCATAATGAAAAATTGGGAGGAGCTAAATATTAAAGGGCTTAAATGCTTTGGAATATTTACAAACAAAGTGCCAAATATGCAATAAAATGTAGAAACAAATGTAAGGAGATCTCAAAGATAAATCAAAGTACCTAATAGGTGGATTCATGGTAGTAACAAATATTATGTAATATGTCATGAATATTTCTTATGGTAGTAACTAAATGCTTATGTACAATAATATTTCATGAATAATGTAATTTTAACAAATACCCAACTACATTTAAAAATGCATGTAGTATATTCTCATTGGGTGCAAGCAATAAAAGAAGAGCATGATGAAATCAAGGCTCTTAATAGGTGGATTTATGGTAGTAAAAAATCTTATGTACAGTAGTATTTCATGAATAATGCATATGTTAGTAACTAAATTCTTGTGTACAATAATATTTCATTAATAATGTAATTTTAATAAAATATCCAACTACACTTAAAAATGCATGTAGTATATTCTCATTGGATGCAAGAAATAAAAGAAGATCATAATGCATTACTATAGAACAACACTTGGGAATCGATTGCCCAAACCTTATGGGAAACCCATTACTAGATGCAAATGGATATGTAAATTAAAGTTTAAAGTTGATGGAACCTTAAGGTAAGGTACAAGGTAAGGTTAGTTGAGGGTTATCTCAAACCTATGGTATTGATTATGATGAAATATCAATCTTATGATGTGTAAATTAAAGTTTAAATTTGATGGTACCTTAAGGTAAGGTACAAGGTAAGGTTAGTTGCGGGTTCTTTCAAACCTATGGTATTGATAATGATGGAATTTTAATCTTATGGCTAAAGTGATAATTAGAGTGATTTTTACTCTTACAAACATGTTTGGATTTCCTCTTCCTTAAATGCATGTTTAAAAGGCTCTTTTGAATGTTTTTTTAAAATGAAGAAGGTCACATGCATCAACCTCAAGGATTTAAAGATAAGAAAATATCTACTTATGTATGTAGACAAAATAAATCACCCTATGTAGACACAATAAAGCACTCTATATAGACACAATAAATCACCCTATGTAGACACAATAAATCTGCTTATGTATGTAGGCATAATAAATCACCCTATGTAGACACAATAAATCTACTTATGTATGTAGACACAATAAAGAAAACTATGTAGACATACTAAATTACCCTATGTAGACACAATAAATCTACTTATGTATGTAGAAATAATAAAGCACTCTATGGATTGAAGCAAGCACCTAGGTAATGGTTTGCAAAGGTAAATATTTTCTTTCAAGTATAAGGGTTTCAATAAATTGTATGTGATCCTATCATTTATGTGAGAGTGTGCAATCATAGTGTGCAATTATCATGGTATTATTCTTATGGTTGTTTATGTGGATGATCTAATCATAATAGAAAATGGCATAACATAAATATTAGATTTAAGAGAGATTGTACAATTGTAGTATTCTTTCTTTTGGTTGTTTATGCCGTTGATTTGATCATTATAGGAAATGGCATGATGAAAATTTTAGATTTGAAAATTGTGCTTTTGGCCACATTTTCCATAAAAAAAATTATGCTTTTGGCCACATTTTTGCATTTTTCTTGAAATCTATGCTTTAGATTTAAAATTTATGATTTAAGGCACATTTGCCATATTTTTTTATTATAAGATTTACATTTTTGGGAAAATATATCTAAAGGTAATAACAAGACACGCACAACAAAAAAAAGTATGCATTGAGCTTGATAAGTTTGGATTGAAAATTTTCCAAGCCTAAGAAAACTCTATTATTTGGGAATAAAGATATCTACTAAAGATGATGGTAAACTCTAATGAGAATGATAGGTTTGGATTGAAAATTTTCCAATCCTAAGAAAACTCTATTATTTGGGAATAAAGATATCTAAAGATGATGTCACATGTACGGCACAAAAAGGAATGCATTGACCCTAGCAGGTTTGGATTGTAAATTTTCCAAGCCTAATAATACTCCGATGGGAGCCGATTTGGCTGGCTCCGCTGAAAGCAAGTCTCTATAGAACTCAGTTGCAATGGCTCTGATCTCCTCGGGCTCAGTAGCAAATTGGAACTTATTTTGTTGATCCTATCTTTATAGATAAATCATTAGGAGTCTTACATACTTAACCATTTCAAGGATTGATATTAGTTTTTTAGTTACTTATGTGGCTCAATTCATCCAAAGGCCATCAAAGAACCATTGTATTATAGCAACGAGGACATTGAGGCATGTCACTGACTATGGTCCAATCACGTTTTAAGCTTTTAAAATCCTTATTTATATAGATATAGTGATTGGGTCAGTTGCTCATATGATAGAATATCCATTCATGTTATTACATCTAAGTTGGTAATGATTTATATCATGAAAATAAACACATAATTTCTTTGAGATGTACATACAAAAGAGTATTGAGCCACTATAAATGCATCATTTGGGACTACTTGATCAAATTAACTTTTGGTAGGATAGAGCGCAATAATTCCCTTACCAATCCCTCTCTGTTGATAGCATGCCATCAATTCAATGTCATCAAATTAAATTTTCTTGGAATGGAATCTCTCATACAAGGAGTAGGCACATTGAAATGCACTATCAGTTTATCAAGGAAAAAGTGGTAAGGGGGAGATTGACCTTATGCATTGCAAAACACAGGACAATGTTGTAGATATATTTATCAAGCCATTAGATCTTAATAAATTTCAATATTTTTAGATTAATGCTTAGTGTATTTCAAATCCAATTTGCACTTAAGATGGAGAGTTAAAAATGTTAGTGCAAACATCACTATAATCTGACTTTTTACTATGTTAGAAAGATGGACAAATGAACTCCAACTTGTTTCAAATTTTTTTTCACAACACCATCAAATCTTCATCACATTTTGTTCACAACACCTTCATATCAAATCTCCATAATTGGATGTGAAGCTCAATTAATGGGAGGATTCATCAACTTAAACCCCTAGACTGATAGTTTTGATCATTAACCATAAGAAATTCAACCATGGTTGTAGAGCACAATCAACTCTATCTACCCATAAAATATACATTAGGTTTTATGAGATATTATAGCTATAATGAGAAATAATTATGCAACAATTTTAGGAGTAAGACAGTCTAGCTAAATTATCTTTATAGACAATTATTATCCCTTTGATCACATAATAATAGAGTTAGAGGTTAATTTATAACAGCTAACTCTATTATGAAATGCATTCTTAGGTTTATATTATTCCTAAATTACTTTTATTAATTTGATTAATTCATGTGTCAAGATTTGCCTACATACACTCTCTTTACATATTGTGTTCATTGTTTATATTTTTTCCAAATTATTTTTGTTAATTTGATTAATACATGTCTCAAGCTTTGTCTACATAAAATCTCTTTACATTGTGTCAAGTTTTTCTTACATACAATCTATTTACATTGTGTTCATGCAATTAATTTCCTTAAATTCTTCTTTATGTATAAACTTGGTGACCCTTAGCTTCTATATTTACTCTATTTCTTTATAGCTGGCCCTCGTGTGGTGGGCAGTTGGATGGGGCTAGTGGTGCCACACATAGGTGGCACCACCTTGGCTCTTTTATTGTATGTGGCGTGTGTAGTGGAAAACCTTTAGATGTCTTTTTATGTGGTGTCTAATAGCATCCCTTGTAACATCTAAGAAATTATGATTAAGGGAGAAGGATTTGTTAAGAGCAATTTGAGTCCAAGTCTTATTAAGGTAGTTTAATCCCCATCAAGCCAAAGTGTAAGGGAGAAGGATTTATTAAGAGTGGTTCAAATCCAAGTCTTATTTAGGCAGTTTAATCCCCATCAAGCCAAAGTTTAGGCATTATTCGTAATTTACAACCCTAGCTATAACATACCTAGATAAAGTTTAGGCATTATTCGTAATTTACAACCCTAGCTATAACATACCTAGATAAACTAATTCAATAGCTTTGGATAGCCTAATTTATAACCCTAATTTGTAATCTAAATTATTCAAAATTTATAACCCTATAGTAAAACTACTTTAACAACTTTGGACAATCTAATCCAATTTGAATAAGTCTTATAAAACTATGACAACTTTAATCAATTTAAAAAATATTGCAATCCTTACTGCATAACTTTTCATCAATCTATCTATTCAATAACTTTAATTAACAAGTGTATAAAGAAAATTTATAAACATTTTAATTAAAAAATAGCCTTATCTTTTTCCCATCACCGCTACAACCAAAACCTTTTTTGTTTTATGTCTCTATTTTATTTATGCTAAATGGTTCATATAACGTATTCAATGGTTCTCTAAATGGTTCATATAATGTATTCAATGGTTCATCTACAACTAAAACATTTTTATTTATCTCCATTTTATTTATACTAAATGGTACATCTACAACCAAGTGTCTCCATTTCATTTACACTGCTAAATGGTACATCTACAACCAAATCATTTTTTCTTGTCTCCATTTTATTTACACTAAATGGTAGATCCACAACCAAAATAAATTTTTTGTCTCCATTTTATTTTACACTAAATGGTTCATTTATAACAAAAACCTATTTTATTTTGTCTCCATTTTCTTTATGGTTTATATAATGTATTATCTTACATTATACATTATCTATGTTGTACACACACACACACACACACACACACACACACACACACACACACATGCACACATGCATGCATGTGTGCATGCACACACACACACAAACACATGCATACACGTACATGCCAATATATAAAGATTATTGAGTGAAGATAAATATTTCATATTATTTACATATATCTGTTTTGGTGGTGGGTTTGTTACATATTGGTATGAGTATGTATATATGTGCTTGTTTGTTTGTGTGTATGTGTGTGTGTGTGTGCGTGTGTGTACATACATATGCACATACACTCATACATATATACATATATGAATACATACATACATGCATGTATACATAGATATATACATACATTACATATATACATACATACACACACATATGTGTGTGTGTGTGTCTGTATATATATATCTATCTATATATATATATATATATATATATATATATATATATATATATATATATATATATATATATATATATATACATATGTACATACGTACTTACATACATGTATGTATGTATATATGTACGTACATACATACATACATATATACATACATACATACATGCATGTATACATACATACACACATACATACACGCACACACACACACACACGCGCGCATGCACACTCACACACACACACACACGTACGTACGTACATACATACATACATATATGCATACATGTATACATACATACATATATGCATACATACATACATGTACATATACATATACATATAAATGTACATATATATTTACATATACATATACATAGACTTGTACACACCATACACATTAAAAAAAAACACAGACACAAATTCCAATACTTAAATATTAAAACATTATGAACATCATAATATGAAAACACACACACACACACACATTCTAATATGTAAATATTACAACATTATGAACACTGTAATTTGAAAACACTTTTATAAAATACAATGGTTTGTACATATACATAGATTTTGACGGAGAACCGGAGTGACTCGGAGTAGGGAGAGAGAGAGAGGACACACCCTGTGCACACACCAGTGGGTGGGGATAAGCAAATGAGTGGTACCTCCCCTAGTACACACAGTAGTATATATATATGTCTATGGATAAGGCTATGCTGTTACATAGGGTGGCCAGTGCCTTTACCCCAACAACCTCCCACTTAAAGGCAATGTGCCCTCAAGAGAAAGAAAAAAAGGAAAAGAAAAAACAGCATATACATCATAATGTACAAGACCAGTAGACTGGCCTTAGCCTATACCCATGAGCTGTCTGCAGTGTGCAAACCGTTCAGCAGCTAATCCTTTGGTCAACAAATCTGCCGGATTGTCATCAGTGTGAACTTTCACAAGCTGAAGTTGCTTGTTCTCAAGCACTTCCCTGATAAAATGATACTTCACATCTATGTGCTTTGTCTTTGCATGAAAGACAGGATTTCGTGCCAACTGTATGGCACTCTGACTGTCACAATGCAACAATGGAGTATCACTAGAGTAGCCCAAATCTGCCATTAGCCGGGACAGCCATATAGCTTCCTTGCATGCCTCAGTGGCTGCAATATATTCAGCTTCTGTAGTAGACAGAGCAATGCACTGTTGCATTCTAGATACCCACGACACTGCACCTCCAGTGAGAGTAAAAACATATCCGGTAGTAGACTTCCGGGTATCAGGGTGACCGGCATAATCAGAGTCTGTGTAACCCTGCACTTTTGCATCTTGACTGCTGAAACATATACACAAGTCTTGTGTACCCTTAAGGTATCTCATGACACCTTTCACTGCATCCCAATGCTTCCTGCCAGGTTTAGCCATGTATCTACTAACCACTCCCACTGCAAAGGCAATATCGGGCCTGGTTGCAACCATAGCATACATGAGACTGCCACAAGCTGATGCATACGGAATCTTTGACATCTCAGCCCTCTCAGCATCTGTCTGAGGGCTGTCCAAAGCACTGAGTTTCACATAAGGAGGCAATGGAGTACCAATACTCTTCCCCCCCTCCATGTGAAATCTCTGCAAGACTTTGCCAATGTATTCCTTCTGAGACAAGTAGAGCAACCGCTGTTTCCTATCCCGAAGTATCCGCATACCCAGTATATGATTGGCATCACCAAGATCCTTCATGTCAAAGGTTTGGTGCAATCTTTTCTTCAAGGCATCCATCTCCTTATGAGATTGTCCAGCAATCAACATATCATCCACATACAAAATGAGAATCAGTAAACTGCCATCTGAAGCTTTCTTGGTATACAAGCAGTGATCAATGTCACTTCTCCTATAACCTTGGGTTCGCATGAATGTATCAAACTTATGATACCATTCTCTGGGTGCCTGCTTAAGACCATAAAGACTCTTCTTTAGTCTGCATACAAGCTTCTCTTTTCCCTTCACTGTGAAACCTTCTGGCTGCTGCATAAAGATCTCTTCATGTAAATCACCATGAAGAAATGCCGTCTTGACATCCATTTGGATCAAGTCCATATCTGCATGTGCAACCAATGCTAAGACAGTTCTGAGAGTTGTCATCTTAACAACAGGAGAGAATATCTCATCAAAATCAACACCATATTCCTGCTTGAACCCTTTGGCAACCAGTCTGGCTTTATGCCTTGGCTTTTCACCAGGTGTGACTTTAAGTCGATATACCCATTTGCACGGCAGTACCTTCTTACCTGTAGGCAAAGGTACCAAATCCCAAGTGCCATTCTTATGAAGACTGTCCATTTCAGACTTCATAGCAAGATCCCATTGAACCTTGTCTGCCCTCTGCTTAGCCTCTCTGTAGCATGAAGGCTCTCCACAATCAGTGAGCATCAAATAATCAAAGCCGGGAATGAATCTGTCTGGTTGCCGTGAAGGTCTAGTTGACCTTCTAACTTGATGTCCATCATCATTAGGTGGCTGTCCAGCCTGTTCATTTCCCTCTTCTGGCTGCATTTGCATGTCAGGAAGATCCTCCAACTGTGGTATATCCATTGGGATATCATGTGCCATGTCTGGCTGTCCATTTGGACCTATCGCAGCATCATTTAGGGGCTGATTATGCTGCTGTAATGGCTGATTTACAGCCCTCCTGTGTTGCCCATGATGCCTGTCATCATCAATAGTTACTCTTGAAGGTTCCTGCTGTACAACAGGTTCCTTGAACATGATGGTTTCATCAAACACGACATCATTGCTGCGTATAAGTTTTCTGTTTGTGGGATCCCATAATCTGTAGCCCATCTCACCTTTGTCACCATATCCTAGGAAGATGCATTTAAGAGACTTTGGATCCAATTTAGTCCTGTCCTCTTTGCGTACATGCACATACGCGACACAACCAAAGACCCGTAGATGTTTGTAAGACGGAGGCTTGCCCGTCCATGCCTCTTCAGGCACACCACCACATAATCTCTTATTCGGTGACCTGTTTATAAGGTGTACGGCTGTCTTTACAGCCTCAGCCCAAAAAGTGTGGGGCAATGCAGCATGTGACAACATAGATCTGACTTTTTCCTGAATGGTCCTGAACATCTTCTCTGCGGTACCATTCTGTGGTGGATCATATGGTGCAGACAACACCCTTTGAATACCCTTTGCATCACAGAAATCCTGAAACTCTCTGGACAAGTATTCTCCACCATTGTCAGACCTCAAAGCTTTCAGTTTCTTGCCTGTTTCATTCTCAACCCGTGCAACAAACTTAGTGAAAGCGGTAAAAGTATCACTCTTTCTTTTAAGAGTGTAAACCCACACTTTGCGGGTGGCATCATCTATAAATGATAGGACGTACTTTGCTCCTCCCAAAGATAAAGTAGGCATCTCACATACATCCGTATGAACAAGCTCCAAGAGCTGTAATTTCTGATTTGATGCCCTTTTGTGAGGAATCTGTACCTGACGACCATAGAGACAAAATTCACACTTTTGTAAATCTGAAAATTTCAGACTTGGCAAGTAACCAAAATGAGCCAGTTGCTCCATTCCTTTAATACTCATATGGCCAAGCCGGCTATGCCACAATGAAATCTTTGGTAGCTCGGCTGCATTTACATAAAAATGCTGACAATGCCCTGCATGTAGTGAATACAAAGTGTCAACTTTGGGACCTCTGGCTATAGTCATTGCCCCTTTGCTGATTTTCCATTTGTGATTACCAAAGGTGGTATGATAACCATCATCATCCAAAAACCCTGTGGAAATCAAGTTCTTTTTCACCTCAGGAACATGCCTGACCCCTTTGAGCATCATCTGCTGGCCATTCTCAAGCACAAGTCTGACATCACCTATGCCAATGATCGAACATGCATGGTTATCACCAAGAAAGACAACTCCCTTCTTCCCAGCTGAATATCTGACAAACAGATCTCTGTAAGGAGTAACATGGAAAGAAGCTCCTGAATCTATAATCCAAGAATGCATATTTGATCCATCACCAGCATGAAGTGTATGAGCATCCAGTGAAGAGGTGAAGCATACATCACGACCACTGTCACTGTCACTAACATAAGTAACATGTAGCTCTTCTTTTTCTTTGCCCTTTGACTTGCCTTGAGTCTTGCCTTCTTTGGCTCTTTCGTCATTCTTTTTCTGAAAACATTTCTTCTCAACATGTCCCTTCTTGCCACAGTAATTGCAAACAAGATCTCTCTTAGAGCGGGACTTGCTCCTTTCTCTTTCTGTGTCTTTACCTCGTGTCTTTGACCTGCCGCGTGCATTCAAGGCATTTGACTTCCCAACAGCATTATTCTTTCTATTCATCTCTTCCTGTAGAAGAGCACTCTCCACATCTGCAAATAACAGTATGGCATTGGAATTGCTGGTAGAAGTCCTGAATGTATCCCATGACTCAGGTAGAGAACATAGGATGAGTGTTGCTTTCAGCTCATCATCGAGCTTCAACCCTTGGTTGATCACCTGGCTGAATACACTATTGAACTCAATGATATGAGTAGACATAGGTGTCCCCTCCTTCATGTGAAGCCCAACAAGTTTCTTCAACCAGTAAGCTTTGCCCGTGGCACTTTTCTTGGCATATGTATCCTCAAGACGCTGCCACATTCTCCATGCAGTAGGTTCATCTCTGATGCCTACAACCAGTGAATCAACAACTGTAAGCATAATGGTTGACATAGCCAAATTGTCCATCTTCTCCCACTGCTCATCAGTAATGTTGGAGGGTTTAATACCCTTCTCCTTTATGGGTTTATACTGGTCCTTTTGCATCAACACGTTGTAGCATTGTGTCTTCCAGATGTCATAGTTTCTGGCTCCTTCGAGCTTCTTTATCTGGAACAAAGATGACACATCATTGCTAGAACTCATGGTAAAGGAATCAAGAGATTGTTGTTCCTAAATGGAACTGCCTGACTCCCTGCAGGCACTAGTCACTCCCAGATAATTCTCCCGCAGCGGAAGTACAATCAAAAGTGAACTGTAAACTGTTTCAGTGGCACAAAACCAACTGAATGTATTTCTCCCACTTGCTGCAGAAACAGTACAGCAAGCTGAATTTGCTGTTTTTACTGTCAAAAACACGGTACAGCCGCATATAAATGCTCCAGAAAAATCCCAGAATACATATAGTATTTTACAGCTGTATTTTTTTGTTTTCTGATGATGAAAAACAGTCAAAACTGCCCTTTGACAGTCCCAAACTGTCAAAAAGAAATAAATTTCTGATTTTTGAAGAAAATCCCTGATTTTTTGACTTCCAAATGCTTCAGTAGCTTCCCCCCCAACTGAAAATACAATTTAGAGATGAAGTGGCTCAAAAGCCCTGTGAATGCATGAAGATATCAGAGGTTTGATTGTAAAACCAGAAAAGGAAACCTCAAGTTGTTTGCAATGTTACAACATGTTCCACGAGGCAAGAAAATGCATCCTGAGTATTCCCAAGTGGCAAAAGCAAACAATGATTCAGAAGCAATATTGCATTAAACCCCCATAGTCTCACTGCGCATTGCATGCACTAACACAGTAAGTGTCATAAGCAAATGTTGCTCACAAAGCATGTGAATACATATCCCTTTGGTTGCATCCAACTGCATGTATCAAGAACAAGTTTGCCAAGTGCATAGCATCACTGCAAGTATCATGAACAAGTCTGCCAAGTGCATAGCATAACTGCAAGTATCAAGAACAAGTCTGCCAAGTGCATGTACCAAGTGCCAACACTGACATGCAATCACTGGCTAGGTGATAAGACCTGTCTCAACACTGTTTGCGGCATAAGCAAGCCTCAGTGCGAGTATAAGCCCTGACACAAACATCAAAATGCAAAGAACTGCCAAATGCATAAACTGAGTGCCAACACTGACATCAATCACTGGCCAAGTGATAAGTCCTGTCTCGACACTGTTTGCGGCATAAGACAAGCCTCAGTGCGAGTAAAAGGCCCTGCCACAAGTAGAACACCTGCACCTGTATGTGTATATATCCACAATACAAGGTACAAGAAGAAAGGAAATGGCAGGAATGAAAGATGACAATGCAAGTAAGCAAAGTACCTGGCTCAAATGACAAGTGAGCCACGGTTATGCCAGTGGGCTAAACCGTTGTGTAGATACCTGTAGCTTACAAGCAGGTCAACAATCAAGTAAAAATACTCGCATGAACAATGATCAGTAGCAACTCGTCCAGTGGCTTCCACACAGAGCTGAATTCAGCTTGTATGAACAGTCCAAGACTTCAACTCAGCATCAAACAAATTACTCAGGGGCAATCCACCAGGAGCAACTTGTTGGTCCTGAAGACAAGCATCAGGAGCAGCAGCAGAAGAGGTAGCTCGGGCTGTTGGCCTGCTCTAACAACAGCTACAGTAGCAGCTCGAGGAGGAACAAGCAGGGCAGCAGCATTAGCAAGGGCTGTCCGGGCTGTTCCAGGAGGATGACCAGCAGCAGCAGGAGGAGGAAGACCAGCAGCGACAGGAGCAGCTGCAAGAACAGGAGCAGCAGCCTCAGGGGAGAGCTCGGCCTGCTATGGGCAGCAACTCGGGCTGGAAGAGCAGCAAGGAGAGGTCGTTTTTCTTCAGTAAGGCTCCAGGAACAGCTCGGCCAGCTCCCGGGGGTGATACAGCAGTAGGGGGAGCTACAGTAGCAGTAGCAATGGCCTGTGGGAGGTCGTTTTTGGGAAGATGAGCAGCAGCAGCTCCTCGGGGATGAGCTGAAGTAGTGCGCAGCAGAAAATCAGCCCGCAGCAGCTTGGAAATGGCCTGGGGCAGCTCTGGGTAGACCCGGAATGGCCTGGAGTGGCTTGCAACAGCTCCGTAGGGGTGCCCAAATGAAAAACGACCTACACAGGGTAGGCTTCAAGCTCTCCCAGCTCAGCAATGAACTCCCCCAGCTCACGAACTAGCAGTAGCAGCTCTCGGGAAGAAGATCACCGCGAAGGAGGCAACCACCAGTAGGTAGTAGCAGCAGCAGGGAGAGAGCCTTAGCTCTGATACCAGTTGACGGAGAACCGGAGTGACTCGGAGTAGGGAGAGAGAGAGAGGACACACCCTGTGCACACACCAGTGGGTGGGGATAAGCAAATGAGTGGTACCTCCCCTAGTACACACAGTAGTATATATATATGTCTATGGATAAGGCTATGCTGTTACATAGGGTGGCCAGTGCCTTTACCCCAACAGATTTCACACACACACACACACACATTCCAATACATAAAGATTAAAATATTATGCACGCTAAAATATGCTATATTATGTAGATAGTATTATACATACATAGTATGTAACATTTATACTCTACATAATATATAACGTCTATATTCTAAATAATATGTAGCATATATAGAACTATATTTTATGTATTAATAAGTAATATGTATTATAGTGTATTATAATATATATAATACTTTTAGATGATATTACATATAAATAGATATAAATTATATATAATTTTAATTCTTATTATATATAATCTGATATCATTTTATTGTATATATTTTTAAATATACATATATTTATAGAAATCATATTGCATAACAGATGATATATTAGAGTATAAACTATTTATGATATATAGTTTAAAGATATACATAGACAGTGTTGAGTTTAATATTTTTAAATAAATGTATATATATTAATATAATACATTCTACTTGAACACACTATTGAATATTGAATATGACATATGTTATAGTTTATGGATAACATTTACACATAATCACACACACACAAACAACGTGTACATATATGTATGTGTGTGTATAAACATTTATGCATATATATGTAAATACACACACACGCACACACACACACACACACACACACATGTATATGTACACACACACACACACGCACACACACACACACACACACACATAGAGATATTTACACGCACACACACATATGTATATATGTATGTTTGTATATATGTATGCACATATATGTACACACACACACACACACACACACACACACACACACACACACACACACACATGTATATATGTATATATGTGTGTGTGTATACATATATATATATGTGTGTGTGTGTGTACATATATGTAAATACATACATACAAACATGCATACATACATACATACACACATACATACATACAAATGTGTATGCGTGTGCGTGTGCGTGTGAGTGTGTACATATATGAGAAGAAATTTCATTTGAAAAAATCAGCAAAGTCGTGTGTGTGTGTGTGTGTGTGTATGAGACGTTTTATTAAATGAGAAGAAATCTCATTTGACAAAAATCACCAAAGTTTGATTTTAATTGAGAAGAAGTTTCATTTGAAAAAAAATCACCAAAGTTGGATTTTACTTATTAAGAAATTCATTTGACAAAAATGGAAGAATTCATTATGTAAATATCTTTCAATAATATAGATAGGATCATATTTATTAATGTGATTTTATGATTATCTAGTGTATAATCTTGCTTTGGATCTTGAAGGTCATTTCTACTTGAACATTTCATGGACCTTGTCTATTCACTTTTTAAAGATGTTAAATTACTACTTTTATAATATAAATAAGTAGATAGCTTATGCATGTGTTATCACATACATAGGTGTGTCAAGTATATGATATAGGTTTAGTGGCTTGAATAATGTGTACTAAGTAACTTATAATATTTTTGTAAAGCATGTAATTTATATTACTTTTATGCATTAAAAAGATTTTGATAATCCTAATTTCAAATTCCTTAATGTGTGTGCTACATGTCCTTTTCTAAGAGTAAGAAGTGCCTACTAGTGTCAATTCAAACAATTACTTTTTGCAAATGTACGAGGTGGAGGCAAATGCTTTTTGAAAAAGTGTGCGCATGCGTGTGTGTGCATGAAATAAAGGAGGGATTAAAAATGAAATTGTGAGTGGCTACATAGGAAACAATATTCCTCAAAATAGAAAGGTTTTGTGGTAAAATGGGTGTCAACAATAAGGGATATTATTGTACTTTTGTGACAGCAACTATGATGACCTAGTAGGCTATAGTAATCCAAGTATAACATTATACCTATAAGTCCATAGGCTATAGTCGGGGCTTAGGGGACTTATAGGTATAATGTTATGGACACATATATGTAAGCATGACGATGCTAATTAGACAGAATTTAAGTTGTATCTTTTGACCAATATTTTATAGAGGGGTGGGTACGTTAACCTCACATTCACAATCATTACCTTAAAGTACAACTTAGTTTTACATGTATTTATAAAGGCAATTTGATCTTACATGTGTATAAATGTTGTATCTTTTGATTGAAGACTAGTATAAATGTGCAAATCATGCTTTTGTTATGTTAAAAAGAATACAAAATCTTGTTGTCCCATCCTCCAACCTTAAAGTGACTTCCTTGAATGAGTACTTAGTTTTTCATGGTGTGTCTCATTCAATAAAGATGCATATGTCATTGCATACACTGATTATTAAATTTATAATATCATTTTCTAAAACCAACATTTTACTTTGTGCCAACAATCCAAGGACTTTCTTAAATTCTTATCAAACATCAACTTTACATTCCAAGATGCTTTCCCAAAGAGATTGTAAAGTGTTACATAATGCTAGGAGCACGAAAAATAAAGGGCACGATGAAAAGATGTCACTCATTTATGGTTTGTTATGAGTCTAGGGATCTAGGTTTTGATAAACTAGGATGATGTGCTTATGAGGTATGTGAAATTAAGGGACAAATTGTGATTGTGATCGTGATTGTGATTGTGATTATGATTTTTGTGTGTGTGTGTGTGTGTGTGTGTACATTGTGTGTTAATACGTGTGCATATGTATAATGGGGTTTTACATTGTGTGTTAATATGTGTGCATATGTACAATGGGGTTGTACATTATGTGTTACAATGGGGTGTACATTGTGTGTACTTTGTGAGAATGTGTGTGTATGTACATTGTGTGTTAATATGTGTGCATATGTATAATGGGGTTTTACATTGTGTGTTAATACATGTGCATATGCACAATGGGGTTGTACATTGTGTTTACTTTATGTGAGAATGTGTATGTATATTATGTGTTAATATGTGCACACACACATCGGCTATTATGTGTGTGTGTGTGTACACACACACATGCTATTGTGTGTGTGTTAAAATGTGTGCACACATGCATGGTACTATGTGTGTGTGTGTGAGAGAGAGAGAGAGAGAGAGATAGAGAGAGAGAGAGAGAGAGAGAGAGAGATGTCATTCACTTATTTCTCTAGTCTTTGAAACAATCAAATGAAGGTTTAAAGTGGTTGTCATTGTACTTATCTTTTAAAATGTGTGAAGCTACTTTTAAACATTTAATGATTGTAATTAGATATATCAACACGCGTACCGTACAACTTGAAAGCATACAATGTAATATAGTAAAAAGTGATAATTATCCACAATCTCATGATTATTAGTAGAGGTAGAACCTTGGTTATTCTTGCAAAGGTAAAGGATTATAATAAGATTTATGAAATTTCCCTATCCTTGCAAGTAGATAGTTGTGAAATCATTAAACTAAGTAAAATCTCTTGAAGTATATACATATACCTCAGAGCATACTTTATGTGATATATAATAAATAACAATTTTCACTAGGTGCATTGAATAAATGATACCTTCCATCGATGCATTGAGACTTAATACAATTGCATTCATGATTTTGCAACTGAATGCAATGTTTGAGCTTAATACAATCTAACATAGTGGTAATTTGTTGTGCAAGATTTTTTATGTCAATATAAGCTTTTTCAACCAAACACTACTTCTAAGATGTAACTTTTAGAAACCTCATTTTCTATATACTCTATTTGGTATGGTGTTACTATCTTTTTTAAAAATGGGGGTAAATTTAGAGACAAGCAAGGCTACAAACCTTTATGTGGTTATGGTAGAAATAACTAACCTCTATTCAAAAGATGTGCAACCTTCTTTTTATTCCTCTAATATTAGAATTAATTCTTTCTCTATATATTGATGAAGAAAATCAATTAGACTGTAGGTGACCAAATTTCATTCTTCAAAATTTCTTAATGTAGCTATACCACTAAAGAAAGGGGATAATAAGGGAGCTTATGTACGTTGATGATATTAATTTCAAAGCATGACTTACATTATCCTAAGCACCCAGGGAATTCAAGATAAGTAAATTTAAGCATAAGGGAGCTTATGTACATTGATGATATTAATTTCAAAGCATCACTTACATTATTCTAAGTACTCAAGAAATTCAAGATAAGTTAAATTAAGCATTTTCACAAATCAGGAATGACCAAGTATGCAAAAGTTGAGATCATTTACATTATCTTGTGTGGTGGAATAGTTTATGATTTTGATAGTAAAATCCCCCATCAAGAAATATAAATGAATTTAAAAGAAACCCTTAAGAAAGATTAATGAATCTAATTTACAACAATAAAAGAGCCTTAAAACCTTCATAAAGATAAGAAAGTAGTTAAGATCAAGATAGTGAACCGTAGGATGTAGGATCATGGCTTGGAGACTCCTTGGTGTAGAAGCCATATAGTCACATACAAGATATGCTGTATATCTCTATTTGAAAACACTTCCATTCTCTCTCTATTCTTGTATGGGAAAAGAAAAATATTCATGAACATTATGCATTGCACTTTTTGTTATTCGGATCTTTTTTTTTTTGGAATAGCTCCATTTCTTCTACCCAATTCTAAAATTGCTCTCCCCCCAACCCTATCCCTATTACCTAAAATTTCTTCTTAAAATAGCTCCATTTCTTCTACCTGATTCTAAAATTTCTCTCCCCCTACCTCTCCCCGTCCCCCTCTCTCTCCCCCTCCCTCACCCTATCCCTACTATTACCCTTGACTTAAAAAGGAAAACAATCAGCATACCCATCAATAGTGTTGGGAAAACATAGTAGTAATCATAGAGATGTAACATCAAGAATGTCATGTCCTACTTTAAAAAATGAGGAGGTAGGCAAAGTTACCTTTGAAATCTCTGACTACTCTCTAATTTGGAACATAAGAACCCTTAACTACATATTGATAATATATATTGATGTCCTTACCACATGGATCAAGTTGTTTTTAGATAGGAGTGTTACCTTAATCCGTACTCTATAGCTTAGCCATGGTCTATGGAAGGGTTGTCATGGGAGGATTGAAGGGGGGACTGAAAGCTCAAACTAGAGGGATTGACATGCCTCTAGGATTTTATCACCACTCTTCCTAATAACAAGGGACTTCCATGCTTCAAGAAATAGGGAAACAAAATGATTCCTAGCTTTGGCTAGAAGGCTCACTTAGAGGTGATCAAATGGTGCTATTGTCAGGGAAGGAACTTGTTTGGAGGGAGGGAGAGAAGTAGAGATTCAATTCCATTTAATTTTCCTCCATTAGCATATAATTTTACCCTTGGAAAAAAATCCTTGGTTTTTTAGGAGAAGGATGAGTGTTTGAGTGTAAATTTGAGTACATGGGAGTGCGTTTGTATGTGGTTAGAGTGTGTAAGTGTTTGATTTAGTTGAGTAGAGTAGTTTTTTATAACTGTAACCCTCTTTTTATTGTTTTTATTTGATTGTTTGACTCATAGGTGATGTTGGATGGTTGAGTTGATCTTCCCCTAGCAAGATTGAGGTTGGAAATCTCTCTTGTATGTCATTTCCATGGTCATCTAGAGTTCTAGATTAAGCAAATTAGGCTAGTTAGGCTAAAACTAGAAATTTTACCACAGAGGGTTAATTTTCCCAATTTAATTGATTAATCCCTCAATAATCCATAATGTTTTTGGTTAGAAATATCCCTTTAGTAATCATCATTAAGATAGGTGCATGCCAAAAATAAAAAAAATCAGGCAAAAATGGGTGAAAATAGCTCACTAGATAGTTGAATTGTGGACTATCTAAGTCAAATTGTTCATAGAAAGTTGGATCATTTTGGATTTGGGTCATCTAGAAGTTTGATTATTGGCCAGTGAGCTACAATCGTAGATAAAATTGGTTAGTTACCTTAAATAGGCAGTAAAGTATCTTAAAATGGACAATAAAGGATATTTATTTGCCTACTAGCACTATGATCTGACAAAGAATAATTAGGGGATTTTAGTCATTTAATGCATAAAAAACGAGGAGCACAAACTTTGAGGATTGTCAAATCACTTATACTGTGTATGCTCGAATCCTAAATTGTGGTAGCATGAATCCTAAATTGTGGCAGCATGAATCATGCAATTTATGTATAAATCATGGATCGTGAGAGTTGGCCAAACCTACATCATTTGTGTCAGAATTTAACCTTGATTGGTTTGACTAGAAAAAGGACCATCCTAATAGGTACAATTGGAATTAGAGAATATTTGGTCATAAGTACACCCAGATCGAGGTCATTTATTGTGGTAGCACTAGAATTGAGAAAATGATTGTGCTAGATTTGTTGTAACAGATCATGTTGGATGTCAAAATCATCGAGCATAAATCATGAATCATGGATCGTGACCGCCACCATCAATTGTGGCTATCTAAATTGTGAATTGGGACTAGTCTTTGATTGTCCGATTCCAAATCTTAAATTGCTTGATCTAAGAGCATCCTATATTGAACAGTGAATTGGGAGGCTGGTGTTAGATCATCGATCGAGGTTTATGAATCGTCTGATTCACATGTTAAGGAAAATTCGTAGAGACCTCTTAAGTTGGTTCTAGGAGGGCATCTCAAGACTAGATTGCTCTGAGTTGACCAAGTTTCAATTGATTGATGTACTTGATTGGTTCCTAATTCACCTTTTGTGGTTAGGAAAACTTTAAAATATAAAAACATCAATAAAACCTTAAATAACCATAAAAATAAAAAACTCAACAATCACAAAAAATTAGAAAGCACAAAAACTCAAAATATTCTAAAATATTAGAAGATTCTTGAAAAGCCATCAAAAATAGAAAACAAGAAAATACAAAAACATTGAAAAACATAAACATCCATAAAAATAATCTTAGCACATGATTTTGGCATTGAATCAGGTGCTTATGCATTTGTGGTTAGGTCAAGTCATTAATTACTCAATCATATTTCAACCCTACTTTTAAACACAACGCATCATCATACACTCCGATGCTAGGTAGTGGTACTAGACCACGAGTGGAGTTGACCACACCCTAATAGAACTAGACACCATTTTTGAATAATTAGACCAAGAGTCCATCACCACAGAGGGTTCTAAATAAGTGTAGTGGAGTATAAATGCTGTAGAACTTCTAGTAGTAGAAATGGAACCATGGGAGCATGGTGAATCTTGTAGAAGAGCTAAGAAAGCTCAAGTGCCTCACAAGACATGTGAAAGGAGGGGTGCTAGGTGAGGGCAACAGGGATAGAACACAAACTTGTACGTCGAGTGAGACCTATGTATTACAATGCTATGGTTAAAGTGCCTCACAAGACATGTGAAAGGAGGGGTGCTAGGTGAGGGCAACAGGGATAGAACACAAACTTGTACGTCGAGTGAGACCTATGTATTACAATGCTATGGTTAAAGAGATCACTTGCAAACCAACCTATATAGACCTCAATGGGCTACTCCAAGAATGAGGAGGGAAATTCTAGTGTTGTTGGGTGTGAAATAGTTGATCCTGGAGTAGTGATTGTCTTGAGAAATGACCATGAAGTCTATGAAGACAAAGAAGGAATCTCATATGAACCCATACAGGACTTTTTCCACATTAAGCTATATAAAGCAACATGTTGTTGGTGGCCAACCAGCCTGTTTGGACATCGCCGAGGTCACCACCTAAATTGTCCCATTGTGTAACAAACTATTATTATGAGTTAAGATTTCGTGCTTTGTAACAACCTTGTAACAACCTTGTAACGGTTTCTTGCAAATAGGTAGTACTCGGATATATATAAGAAACAAAGGGGATTATTTCCATTTGTGTTGATTAGAGGATAGATAACTGAGTGGATACTTGAGCTCAAGAGCTCATGAGTTGAGTGATTGCCAGTGTTATACTCTATGAGTCCAAGCTAATATTGAAGAATGTCTCACGGGTCTCTCTAACTTGTCTCTATTCTGCTGCATAATTCTCTCTATTCTATGTTCGATCTGTGTTAATTGTAATTTCTCTCTGGATGTGAAATCCTATCCAGAATCATGAAGGACCTAGGAACTAACCTATTTGTGGTCACGACTAACTCCCCAAGATTAGGTATATTGGCATCTCAATGCGCTAGCTTGTCACATTGGGTACAATTGCATTAGCCATTGCTCTTTAGGAGCTAACTAGGTGGTCTTGAACCATGGAAGTTTTGGGTCTTGATTAAACTCTGACACTTTTGGTGATCCTGATGGGGAATTGGTATGCCAGGAAGGGGGCATAGGAAGGTAGAGGCTAGTTCTGAGGTTAGTTCTGTACAAGAAGCTCGAATAGAAAAGCTAGTCAAGGTAGATCAAGAGAGGAAGTGCGTAGGTCCTTGTGTCAAATATGTTTATGAGGGAGTCATAGGAGTGCAATGGACAGTGCATGGAGAATGAACAAATCTCAAGTAGAGCAATGTGGTACCGTTGTGGTAGTTTGAGGCCGCATGAAGTGAAGGGCGACCACATCATCCAAGAAGACTTCCGGAAGGGATTCCACGCCACCAAGAATGGAAGGATGTCTCTCAAAATCCAGAAGTTCAAGGGAAAGAGTGAGGAGGAACCAAATGCTTACATCTTTGCCTTTGAGACCACCTTCTTGGCCACCCACGCTCCATTATTGCAAATGACAGAGTAATTTGCAACTCTAGGTGGCAAGGCCACCATCTGGTACGCTCAATATGGTCTGGAACACTTCCAGACGTTTGAGGAATTAAAGAAGGGTTTTCTAGAACGAACGAGGAGAGGCAAAACCATCATGGAAGTACTATGGAAAAGTGGTAAAGGCTGACCTAGAAGAAGAGGGTAACATAGGATTATGCGACAGAATTCAGAGCACTACAAATGCAATCAACCCAACAAACATTCCCTAGCTACACTGAGTCAGTGGATCATGATGACAAGACTGAGGGAAAATATCCAAATGGCAGTAACCTCGTATGATTTGGAGATTCTCACCTTTGAACAAGTGGTGGTGGCAAGAGCAAATAGAGCTGAAGGGATCTTGAAGTAGGCAAGCAATGACCCCAAGAAAAAAAAGAAGGACAAAAGAAAGAAGAAACTTTAGAGTCAAATTTTGGTGGAGAAGACACCTGAAAATCAGATTCCAGTCAGGAGTTGGATATCAAAAGGCAAAAGTCCTGGAGAAGAAGGAAGGCAAGAGCAGGCAGTTGGTGTTCAAGAAGTACTGAAGGACACCCTAGCCAAGCTTTCCAGAGGACACGTAGATCCGGACTAAGATTGGACGTCTCATGCACGAAGTGTAGCAACCAGGGTCATACAAAGGAAGAGTACCAAATGAAAAGCACACAACAGCCATGTGCTACCTACACAAAGAGCAACATCATTGACACATGTTTTTACAACACTCAAAACAGGAATTCAAGAGTGGTGGAAAGGCAACAATGTCAGCCTCGTAAGGTCCCAAATGTCAACCAAGTTGCCACCGGGCCTCAAAACAATAGACCCTATGGAAAAGGAGGTGGAAGATTTGGACAGAGGGGATTTGGGCTAATATGCTACTACTTTAGTGCCCTAGGGCATAGGCAAAATGGCTGCCCTATATTACAACACCATTAGCACAAAATGCAAGAGGTAAGGCTGTAAAGAGAGGCAATCCCAACAAGAATTGATGCAACAATGAATATGATAAAAGTAGACCAATGGGCAGGAAAACAACAAGAGAAGCCACCAAGAGTGATGGTTGTGTGACAAGGTCACACAACAAGGACTTGTCAAGATAATGACAGGCAAGAATTCCGAGTTGGAATAGAAACAAAAGCCAAAATAGTGGGTAGGGCAACAGAGGGTCAGAGAGAAAATCACCCACTTGGTGTAGAGTGAGAGAAAATGGAAAAGAATAGAATCTAAAAATAGAAATTATCTATGTAAATATGACTCAGTGTGCATAGAGAGCAAGGAGCTAGCTGGCACTGTCACCATCACCCTGAAAAAGGATGCCTCTGGATGGAAAGGGAAAGGAGTCACATCACTTTTGCCCCACCACCACAACCCAGCCATTAATGACCTCATAGTGTGTGCAATAGGCACTCACAGCAGATAGAATTTGAAAAGGATTAGGAAAAATCATGGAGATATCAAGTAGTTATGGCCATACCAAGGGGAGGCGTGCACCAAGACAATGGCTAGAAATCATGGCGCTTTCTCAATCAAATGCCTAATTTGAATGTCTCTATCATGCAAAATCTCTTTGCTTTGCTGCGCTTCCAACTCTCCCTTTGCTAAGCTCTGTTGTCATCCTTGCCTTCTTTCACTCAGCCCTATCTATCTCTTGTTTGATAGGATGGTGGAATTTGAATATTTGTTGTCCACCCAATACAAGAAGGCAAATAAACATATAGAATGGTTGAAGAAGATGGGTTTGAAGAAGTTTGTAGAATTGCCTTGGGAGGAGATTTAGCACAATTTCAGAGCCGGGGAATAGTTGGAGGAGCAGCTCCAAAAATCCAACATGATCACTCTGCCCTCAGGAGAGAAGACAGAATTCAGTCCCTTGTATGTAGCCAAGGTATTCCAATTTTTGGGTGAGGGAGAAGTGGAGACCAAGCCTACAGAGGATGACAACTTGATCAAAGACTTTGGCCCATTGGAGGGAAGAGACAAAGAGTACAAAATTATAGGCATAGTGGATGAAGGGAGGCAAACGCAAATGCAGTTTGTGGTGGAGATGATAAATCTCACCCACAAGCCTTACTGCATGTCCAAACACGGTTACACAGACACAAATTTGCCAGGTAGCTGGTATGGCAGGAGGTCTACTAGTGGTTATGCCTTTACATTTGGAAGTGCAGTGGTAGTTGGAGCAGCAAGAAGCAACCTACTGTTGCTTTATCTATAGTACAAAGGTTGAATACAGGGGTGCAACCATTGCTACATGTGAAGGAGTATGGTTAAAGAGTCTCTTGGCTGATTTGTGTGAGCCTATTGATGGCAAGGTTGTCATTCATTGTGACAACATGAGCAGCATACAATTGGCCAACAATCCAGTTTTTCATGCGCGGACCAAACATATAGAGGTCTACTATCATTTTGTCAAAGAGAAAGTGTTGGATGGTACAGTGGATTTGCAGTATGTCAAGACTAAAGAGCAGGTGGCCGACATCTTTACAAAGCCACTTATAGCAGGGAGAAGTTTGAGTACTTTCGTACTATGTTGGGAGTACATGGGATGAGCTTGAGGGGGAGTGTTGGGAGCTTTGATAGCTCAAGCTCATCTTCATCTTCATCTATGGCAGTACATCATGAGCTTGAGAGGGGATGTTGAGATTCAAGCTCAATGTTAGCTTGTGCCAGTTGCACTATGTGCTGGCATGTTAGGTAGTAACATGTGTGAAACATAAATGACCGTGTCCAGCTGGTCATAGTGTGTGGACATTAGCTAGGGTTAGTTGTGTGTGGACACAACACATGTAGTGTGTTGTAGATTATGGATTATGGCTTTATGCATTGTGTAAGAAGGGAGATGGCTTGCCTCTATGGTTAGGGTTTGATAATACATTAGGGTTTGCTCCAGTGTGTGTGTCCCCTCTCCCTCTACCTATTTTTCATCATTCTAGAGGGAAGAACTGCCAGTTGACTAAAAACTCTCTGAGGACTCTGCTCCTGAGAACCTTCTCCCGAACGTCAAGGATTTCTTCACGTTGGAGTACCATGTTGCCTTGAGTCGGAGAAATCAATTGTTCATTCATCAAGCACGTGACTCAGGCTGCGTATATATTTCTTAAGCAAACTGATATGGAATACATTATGTACCTTGATATGGGGAGGCAGAAGAAGTTTATAAGCTAAATTGCCTACTTCCTTTATAACAGCATACGGTCCACAGTATCTGGGAGAGAGCTTCTTGTACTTCCCTAAAGATAAGGAACTTCTTTTGGGTCATACTCAAATGAAGACCATATCTGATTCTTCAAACACTCTCTCTGATCTCTTTTTATCTTCATACTGCTTTTGCCTATCCTGGGCTATAACAGCATACGGTCCACAATATCTGGGAGAGAGCTTCTTGTACTTCCCTAAAGATAAGGAACTTCTTTTGGGTCATACTCAAATGAAGACCATATCTGATTTTTCAAACACTCTTTCTGATCTCTTTTTATCTGCATACTGCTTTTGCCTATCCTAGGCTACTGTAATATCTTTACGGATTGATTACATTTATTGGTCCATGTCATCAAGCATCTATCTGGACATCTCAACTTTGATCAATGGATCGGACCAAGTCAATGGTGTAAGGCAATCTTGTCCATATAGAGCTTTGAAAGGGCTCATCCCAATGCTTCGATGATAAGAAGCATTGTAAGCAAATTCAACCAGGTGCAAATGGCTTAACCACTTCTTGGGTTCCCTGCCCCACAACATGACCGAAGGATATCTTCTATTACCTGATTCACTCTTTCAATCTAGCCATCTGTTTCCGGGGTGATAGGCTGTATTGAGATCCAAGAAAGTTCCTACTGCTTCAAAGAATGTAGCCCAGAATTTTGATGTGAACTTGGGATCTCTGTCACTTACTATCCTCCTGGGGTAAGCCATGCAATCTGAAGATCTCCTTGAGGACAACTCTGGCAACATCCACTGCAATGTAGGTCTCTTTCACTGGAATCAGATGGGCAACTTTGGTAGTCTGTTAACTACCACAAAATGGAGTTGTAACCTGATTGCACTGAGGGTAGTCCAGTGACAAAATCCATACTGATACATTCCCACTTCATTTGTGGAATGTCTAGGGACTGTAGTTTTCCTAGAATCTTGACTCTCTGTGCCTTGACTCATTGACATATTAAGCATTGCTGCACATGATCAAGTACATCCTTTTTGAGTGCTGGCCAGAAGAAGTTTTTCTTCACAGACATGTAGGTTTTTATAAACCCTAGATGTCCAGCTATCAGCCTATCATGGGCTTCTCTCAGAATCCTTCCCCGTATTCCCTCATCATTGGGAATGCATAGTCGATCATTATAATGCATGCATCCTTCATCCAATTTGTACCCAAAAACTTAACTCATTTCCTAAGGAGTCTTGCTTTCCTAAGGAGTCTTGCTTTCCTGCACCAGAAGGGTAGCAATAGGGGCAAAGAATTTGTCTTGCAAGATTCTATCCCTTGCTTCACTGATCAATGGATTTGACACCACTGCAATTGTAAGCAAGGAGGCTTTTCTGCTGAGCGCATCTGCTATACCACATTTTCTTTCCCTGGCCGATACTTGATTTCAAAATTGAATTCCTGCAGGGTCTACATCCATCTCCTTTGAAGCATGTTTAGATTCCTTTGGGTGAAGATCCACTTCAGACTTTGATGATCTGTCATCAAGGTGAACCTTTGTCCAAAAGATAATGTCTGTACAACTTCAGAGCATAAACTACTCAGAGTAACTCCAAGTCATGGATGGCATAATTTCTCTCATGTGTTCTAAGCGTTCTGGATTCATAGGCCACTGCATGACCTTCCTGGCATAAGAGCACCGCCTAAGGCGAAACCACTGGCATCAGTAACTACTTCAAAAGGTTTGGTAAAATCTGGCAATTTAAGGACAGGGTTGTTACTAAGGCTGTCTTCAGCTTATCAAAGGCACTCTGACACATAGCAGTCCACTGAAATAGGGTAATCTTCTTGAGAAGGTTATTAAAGGGGATGCTATCTGAGCATACCTGGGTATAAAGATGCTATACCATCCAGTTAATCCTAGGAATCCTCTGACTTCTTTCACTATCTTGGGCTCTGACCATTCTATGACTGCTTGGATTTTTGCGGGGTCAAGAGAAATCCCATCTTTAGACACCATGAATCCTAAGTATTCCACGTGGTCAATAGAGAAAGAACACTTGCTCTTTTTTGCAAAGAGTTGGTGCTTCCTTAGGATTTCCAGGACCTTGCACACATGATCTTCATGATTTGCAGCATTCTTTGAGTATACAAAGATGTCATCAAAGAAGAGAAATAAAATCATCCAAGTATTCTCTCAAAATATCTTACATAAGACGATTAAACGTTGCCGAGGCATTAGTCAATCCAAACGGCATGACTGTGAACTCATAATGTCCATAGGCGAGCATTGAATGTTGTCTTTGGGATGTCTTGTTCCTTGATTATGATCTGGTAGTACTCGAATTTGAGATCTATCTTCGTGAACATTTGGGTTCCACTTAACCGATCCAGAAGTTCATCCATCCTAGGGATAGGATACTTATTCTTAATTGTTAATTGATTCAATCCTTTGTAGTCCAATACAGAGTCTTAACGTTCCATCTTTCTTCTTCTAAAAGAGAACAGGAGCACCCCAAGGTGAAACATTGGGTTTAACGAATCCCTGCTCTAACAGTTGTCTTAACTGCTTCTTAAGTTCTATGGCATTAGGGACTGGCATTTTGTATGCACGCTGGGCTACTGGCTGAGCTCCGGGGGTTAACTCGATCTCATGATCTACTTTGCGAGTCAGAGGCATCTCAATCAGCTCTTCTGGGAACACATCTGCATACTCACTTAACTTCTCTGGTTCTTTAGCCTTGCATTTTATGTCTACCGGATTCATCTTAACGACGTAAACAGCTTGCCTCTTTCTGAGCCCTTTTAACAATTTAGAAGCCTTGACTAATTGCAGCACTGGGGATCCAGAAATTCCAGTTCCTTGAACTTTATGCCCGTGAAGGTCAAGGAAAGAGATAGTTCCATTGTGACAATGAATGTCAGCCTGATTCTTATGTGTTAAATTTGCAGCAATGTGATGAGCTATGGTGGATCAAATGCTAGAATCAACATCATTAACAATGTGATGAGCTATGGTGGATCAAATGCTAGAATCAACATCATTAACAAAGAGATTAGATAATAATTAAGACGTGATTAGCGAGCCATGGATAATAAAAAACTAGCAAATTCTCATTAGGCCAATGCCTCAATTTATAGAGTTTACATCCAAGCATCCAATCCCGCTGATTTCTCCTTGGTTCACTCCACCTCTTTTGCTTGATTCTCTCCACCTCCCCCAGAATATCTCCACACCTCCTAAATCTCCTCATGCTACCCTTTATTCTCTCCCAGTAGATACTTCTCACCTTTTCATAGCTTCTCTCACATTTATAGATTCTCTTTGAAAGCCTCTTGCTAAGGGCTTGTTCCCTCACACACCCTATTCACTTGTATATTTCAACACCTCCCCTCAAGTGAATACTCCTAGCACACCTGGACCCTATACCAAAATTCCCTCTTACTTGATAGTCTGCGACCAGTGCCTTAAGTCCCTAAACTCATAGTCCTTGACACTCTCTCTCTCTATGTGTCCAAGGTTACTACAAGTGCCCGTGACCTTGACTAAAGTTCTCACACATACATCTACCACATGGCCTACATCATCGGTGGCTCAGAGGTGTTTTTACTCTGTTGGGGCAGGTTACTTTGGGTTGTGGGGTTTCACTCTCTCTCTCTCTCTCTGAAAAGATGATCTGACTCCACTTCCTTAGGAGCCTCCATGAAGTTTGCCGATGTCATTCCTTCTCCACTGGGTTTGCTGTAGTAGCAGTCTCTAGAAATGTGTTCTGGCTTTCCACAGTTGTGGCAAGTGAAGGTCCTTCCTCCTACTCTGCCTCTTCCTCATCCTCGTCCTCCTCAAGAGAATCCTCCTCGTGTGAAGAATGCTTTTTCTTCTCCAGCTGTTGAGTCCAGCCATTTCTTCTCTTTGACTTCGGTCTCTTGCTCTAGTAGAGCTCCTTCTATCTCGTGCAGCTTCATTTCAGGTACATTCTTTAATGTTGCTACAATGTTTTCATATTCACCTTTGTCCACACTCTTCAGAAGCACTGCTAGTGCCTCATCATATTCTACCTTTTTGCCAATAGCTATTAGTTGTTGCTTAATGCTTTTATATTTGTTCAAGTGTGTGATTAAAGGTTCACTTTCCTTCATATCTAATTTGTAGAATTGCATTAACAGATTTATCTTTGAATTTTTTGCTTGTGTGCCAAATAATTTATTGAGTTCATCCCATGCATCTTTTGCCCATTGTATCCGTATGATGTGATGAATGATTTCATCATTTAAACTGAGTGCGATAAGTCCTAATGCTTTCTCATTCCTGCTCTTCCACTCATTTTCCCCTCTCACCTTTGGGCATTCATCTCTTCCCTCAACTAGCCCCCACAGATTTTTCCTCATGAGCAGCTACATGGTTTTTGTCTGCCATGTGTAAAACTGCTCCCCATTAAATTTGGCTCTCTTGTACTGTACTCATGATGATGTGAAGGGGGTCTAAAATCTTGATCCAATTTCAAGATTCAAGGGCAGTGTCTACCCTTTTAGAACTCAATCTGATGTTTAGGTGATGATTACAAAACAAATTTATCAGCATAAAATCACCAAAAATTACATTAAACTAAGGGTAACAAATCTGTACGGAATGGTTGGAGTATCAAACCATCTCCGAATTGCAATCTGAAGTTATAGGGATCTGTATCAGATACCTAATGGTTAATTTGAATCCTCAATTGCACCAAAATATAGTGATTAATACTGATTAATCACTTTAATCCGCTGTTTTGTGTGCAAAAAAGAGAGTATGCGGGGAGTCCAGATCTGAGGCCTGAGTTCAAATGAGCTCATATTCTTTCAAGGCCATCAATAGCGCAGTTAGTCTAGTAGAGGATTAAGCCAAGAAACACAAGATTTGACCAAACATTGAATGCTTAATCTTTGTTTTACTAAAGTCACCTACAGATTTGATGAAGAGCTTGGATCTCACTGTAGACTTGATGAAATCAAAATCTGTCTTCACCAGCTTGTAGAGCACCCTTGAAAAGCCCTAGGGCCAAGAGGAATTAGAGCCATTGCATCTGCTGAAGAAGAAATCTCATTTTTCCCTCAGAAAATAGGTGCCTCCAAAAACGCGTAGAACTGCAGCAGTGCGTGGCGGTTTGATGCACCGATTTGATGAGCTGAAGGGGAGGCTAGCTATGCTTGCCTAGAAGCTTTTTTACTCTTGGAGGGAGATTAAGCCCCTCCACTAGCTGGGGATACAGAGAGCTTGTTGAAAACAACTAAAAAAATGATTATTTCTTAATCATCTACTAATCCTAATTAGCAAGATAACGGGCTCATAAATTTGCTAGATTCTAGGCTAGGATCTCATACCATGTTAAATTTGCAACAATGTGATGAGCTATGGTGGATCAAATGCTAGAATCAACATCATTAAAACAAAGAGATTAGACGATAATTATGACGTGATGAGCAATTAACTGATAGCTTAATGTAGGCATGGATAGTAAAAAACCAGCAAATTCTCACTAGGCCAATGCCTCAATTTATAGAGTTTACATCCAAGCATCCAATCCCACTTCTCCTTGATTCACTCCACCCCTTTTGCTTGATTCTCTCCACCTCTCCCACAATATCTCCACACTTCCTAAATCTCCTCATGCTACTCTTTATTCTCTCCCAGTAGATACTTCTCACCTTTTCACAGCTTCTCTCACATTTACAGATTCTCTTTTACAGCCTCTTGCTAAGGGCTTGTTCCTACACACACCCTATTCACTTGTATATTTTAACATTATGGAGCCAATCCATTCCAAGGATTCCATCATAGATTCCCAAGGGTAGGACTCTGAACTGGCAATCTATAATGTTCCCATCTAGACTAAATTGAATAGGGTCTATCTCAAGGTGTGCGAAAAGAATCTTTCCATTGGCCAATTCCACTTGCATAGGTTTCCCTGATTTTTGATTTAGGACTAACTTACGCAGACATCCTGGGGAAATAAAAGAATGAGTACTTCTTGAATCAATCAAAAGCTTGAATTGCTTACCCTAGTACTCTGCTGGAGTTTGGAGGACTGAGAATTGACGATTCTACCCCTGATGCTCAATTGCGGCATAGATCTGTCCTTTTTCTTCCTCCACTTCCTCAACTATAGTGATGGCTCTAGCTGCTGTAGTCTATGGTGGAACTCTCTCTCTTTCGTTTCCCCAATTCTAGGAGGGAGTTCGGAGACTACTTTGCATGGAGGTTGCACGTTGAGCTAGCACTCTTCTGGGGTTGCCTTGATTTTGACACGGGGGACCTTGATTGGACTCATACGAAGGAGTTTTCCTCTAAACTCTGGGACCCTGGCTTCCTTGGCCCATAGAAGGAGATGGGTAATCTTTGAGCTAGTGCCCAATCCCCTGACATCCAAAACATATGTTCTTACTTTGAAGCTCTTCCCTTTGCATTCTTGAAAGAACCAGAGTTCCTGAGAAAGAGCTTCGAGGAAAAGGTCTTCCTTCATTCCTAAAACTTCTTGTCTCAAGATTTTGATTGGGACCTTGGTGTCTCTTTGGAGGCGGAAGGTTGAAAGAACTTCTCGGTGTTTGGAATCTCTTGAAGGATGAGGGGGTTGGCTTTGGCACGACTTTAATGATAAAGGCTTTGGCGAAGTCCTTCGCCATCCTTACAGCTTCAACCATGGAAACTAGCTTGGCATTCTTGACCAAGGTGTCCAAAGGTTCGTTCATTCCTTGAATGAATTTGCCCATGAATTACTCTTTGTCTAGTGGTGATGAGTACTTGAGGAGAAGAGCAAATGCCTGGTGATATTCTTCAATAGTTTTGTTCCCCTAGTTTGACTCTAAAAATTCATTCATCTTGGTTTCTAAAAATCGAGGGGGACAAAATCTCTTCTTTAGATAAGCTTTGAGATTATTCCAGGACTGGGTATTTCTATCCAGCTGGTTGGTATTGCAATGGTTTCTCCATGCCACCTTGGTTGTTTCCACTATCTTCAGCCTTGCGAGAGCCATTTTGCTCCTCTCATTGTATCCGATGACATCAAAATATTCTTCCATTGCTTTGACCCACTGCTCCATAGTCTCACCCAAGTTCTCCTCTTCACCCTTTGAAGGGACCTCGCTGAGTTCTGTGAAAGGCTTTGCTAACATCAGGGTCAAGCTCTTCCTCATCAGTGAAAGGATCTGGCTGTCGGCCCACAGTTCGCGCGCCTTATGATTCTGCCAAAAATGATACATTATTAAATTTTTATTTTGATTTTGCCAATGAGATCCTAAGACTTAAGAGGTTTGGAAAATAATTACTTAAACAAGATAAATGATCTTATTGAGATCTATGACATATGTCCAAGGAATAGATCTTGCTTCTTTAATTCGTCATATAATAAACAATTGCTTATATAAAGGGATTTTTTCACAAAACATTTCTTTATTTATATAAAGGTTGCAATATGTACATAGAGCATCTCGGCTCCAAAAAGTCAAAACCTCTGTAGGAAAGGCATAAGACGGTAATACTGGGGCTACAGACATGCCCTGATACAAATGTTCCCTCACTGCCAAAGGAGCTACTATCTTACTCTTTGGAATAAAGTAGCTAAGAAGTCTATAAATATGGGAGGAAAGTATGAAATTTCGAGGCATGGGGTGATACATAATAACACCATGAATCACTTTTAGCCTCATCAGGACCATGGCCAATGAGATATTCTCCCTCAACATCATGCACAGTTCGGAGGCGTGGACATACTGCCCTACAAACCACTGTGTTGCCATCTCTCCACTGGGTCTGGGAAATATAAATCCTTGAAATGGTTTGTGAGTCTTGCTCTGCTCGTTTAAGTCGTAGGACGGAAGAGACAATATGCTCAAAGGTGAAGGCAATCATATCCTATGACTGAATTTCGATTGACTGATCCCACTTAGGTGTCCTAGCACTTCACTTAGGGACCACTTTGTCGGTCCTCGCCCATCGTACCGGGAGCACACCATTTTAACCACCATAAGACCTTGGCAGGCTTTACCGAGCGTCGTCCGTCGATGACTCCCGCCAACTGTTACAACAACGAGTCTCTCCTTAGTTAAAGCATAAACTAAATGCTTGCTCTGGCATTCTGGCATAAAACAGTCCTTTAAAAAAATAGAGGTTCTATGCAAGTAGAATTCCCGGTTTGAGTTTGATTCCACAAAACCCTTTTTCCATAATCCAGATTTTCTTAATGAGAATCATTGATCTCACATCAGGGTAATCTACCCATCATTTGACTGAATTTTCAACTTGATTCTTGGTGATTTTGGTTAAGGAAAAACTACTCTAATTCAACGGTAATCTATTCTTTGTGTCAAGATTTGGAATTGGTCTCAAGGTTTTTGCATGATTCAGATTCGAGAGATGGGCAAGTAATTTACTGGCCGCCATTCTCACAGTCGTGGTCTAACCAAAGTTATTCGGTTTATTTCTAACTTTGATTCCTAAGGATTTTCTTCAGATAAAAATCTAGTGAACTTCTAACCGTAAGGAAAATTCTAACTTTATGAATTCCATTCCTTCCTAACCACAATAGATTAAGAAACAGTTCTATACAAGAATATCGGGATTTTATAAAAATACTCTTCTTCCACTAATCTAATTCTGGCTATATAACAATTTAGTGATTTATCCACATAAAAATATCTAAGAATATTCTTCCCACCAATTTAATCATTAATATACCCTAATTTTCTAGGTTGAATTATGGTGGAATTTCCTCTTTTGTTATCAAAATTATTTTAAACCTTTTTCTACTTAAAATACTATGAAAATTCCTCTTTTGAATTAAATACAAATATCCATTTTTTTAATATGCCAAAAATTTCCCTTTTGCATTTAAGTGATTGAATTACAAATGTCATGGGAATTCCTCTTTTATCATTTAAAAATTCTTATGCATAAAATAAATTTATAAAAAATTCTTCTTTTTAAATTAAATAAAGATATCCATTATTTTCAATATGCCGAAAATTCCTCTTTTGCATTTAAATGATTGAATTTTGAATGTCATGGGAATTCCTCTTTTATCATTTAAATATTCTTATGTATAAAATATATTTATCAAAAATTCATCTTTTTAAATTAAATAAAAATATCCATTATTTTGAATATGCCAAAAATTTTATCTTTTTTCATTTAAATGATTGAATTTCGAATGTCATGGGAATTTCTCTTTTATCAATTAAAAATTCTTATGCATAAAATAAATTTATCAAAAAATGCCTCTTTTTAAATTAAATAAAAATATCCATTATTTTGAATGTGCCAAAAATTTTTCTTTTTGCATTTAAATGATTGAGTTCCAAATGTCATGGGAATTCCTCTTTTATCATTTAAAAATTCTCATGCATAAAATAAATTTATCACAAATTTCTCTTTTTTTATAATTAAATAATTATGCATAAATACAAAAATTATTCTTTCATGAATATGGTCCAAATCATTATTTTTACTTAAAATTTCTAAACCTACAATATGGTAGAGTTCCTCTTTTAGTATTATGCATAAAAATAAGATATGTATTTTTTTGTGAAAATTTTACCATAGCTTCGTTGCCTGCTATTACTGATAATTTTTAAATTTTCTAAAATAATAAAAGCTTGTAACGAAAATATGATAGAATCTCTACTTTTAAGCTTAAATTTAAACTATGAATTTAAATAATAATTTTAACTATAATTATAAACATAATTATGATTATCTCACTAGATTAAGCTAATTTCAACATTCCTCTTTTCCCAATTTTCTAGGATAATCCATTTCTCATTTAGAATGAATTAAAGTAGTTATTATCTTCTCATAGACAATTAAAAGAATTAACCATTATTTTAATAGCATAAAATCATGCAAATATCATTTTCTTAATCTCTAGCTCATCAAGCCTAGAGTTTAGTTTTGAAATAAGAGATTATCTTTGAGAAACATTCTTTTGTTAAAGAATTAGCCATAGAGATGACTATTCTTTGTGAGAGAGAGATTTACTTAAATAGAGCATTACAAATAAACATAAAGATTAACTTTCTCTTAATCAAACATTAAGACTCTTAGGAAAAGCTTGATTTGAATTAAAACAATCATTTAGAAAGCTTCTCAAGCTTGAGAGGGGTTGAGAAGAAGAAGTCATTTGAGGAAATTGAAAAAAAAACCATAAAATCCATCTTACCTCTAAGATTGTCTTGATTCTTTCCTTTTTAGTAGTGAAGCCCCCAACCAATCAATTGGTTAGAAATAGGAGAAGAGAACTCCAAGAGTTGTTGAAGAGAGAGAGAAGCTCCAAGCTCCCCAAAAGTAGGGAAAAATTAAGGGATAATAGAAAATATGATTATTTCAATATTGGCATGGTATAGTTCAAGGATGATAATACAAAGGAATGAGGGTCTATTTATAGGTGAAGGAGGCCTCTAACCAAGTCCAATTGGGTTCTAGAGCTTTCCAGCTTTAGTTTGTCAATTTGGACAAGATTTGGACCAGTTTGGCTCCCTTTTTGATCCAGTTTGGTCTAGGAGAGAGGAGAGAGAAAAATATCCCATTTGTTTGGATTAGAAAACTTTAGTAATCTTGAAGAAAAAGTCTCCTCCTTGATGTGGCATTCTCTCCTGAGGTGTCAAAAATGCATCATTTCCTCTAAATATCTTATTTTTTAACTAATATCTCTTAATTTTTAATTAATAAAACTTGTACTTAGTCAACTCTTCATCTTATGTGAGCATTTACTCATTTTTGGGTATTTTCTTTTATTCTTTGGATTTATCTCATCCCAACACTTGGATTAATCCTATTGGCCCATGGGAACCTTGATTGAACCATAATCCAAATTTTTTTGAAAATCTGGACCCTTAGGCTAAGGTCTTTAATACATATTTTTAATTGATTCCTAATGCACATTACAGAATTTATTTTGAATTTATGTTTTAGGGTATTATATTTTAAACATTAGGAGAATTTTTATATCCAAAAATATCTCAATATTGAATTACCTCTCTCTAGCATTTTTCTTCTCTCTAGGCAAAAACAAGGAAAAACAATATTTTCTTGCATTTTGAAATAGGGAATGATTACAAGGGATTGAGATAAAAGCTTATTCATTATTCAGCCTGAGGAGGAATCTTACATTTGAGGTGTGATTTCCATGTAGAATTGACACAAAGGTCATCCATAGACCTCAAGGAATTTTCAAAGATACTCCTTCTAGGCCATGCACATCAAAAGCGAGAAGGTGCCGGGGCAATTGGCTCGGCATTAGTTAGCCCAAAAGGCATGATGCAGTATGCATAAGTTCCCCATTCAATAGCAAAGGTAGTTTTGTGTTGATCCTTGGGGGGGTCGATCAATACCCAATTGTAGCCAAAGAATCCATCCAAGAAGCTATAGGCCTCCTTTCCAGCGACTCGTTCGAGCACATGCTCTGTGAAGGGTAAGGGACAGTGATCTTGTATAGTGGCAGCATTGACCTTTTTGAGGTCAATACACATGCATACCTTTCCATTCTTTCTAGGTACTATCACTATGGGTGATACCCATAGTGATAGTATTGACCTTTTTGAGGTCAATACACATGCATACCTTTCCATTGTTTCTAGGTACTATCACTATGGGTGATACCCATTCTATGTGCTCAATTTCATAGATGAATGCAGCGTCAATGAGTCAATCAATTTATTCCCGGACCATCTTGGAGTACTTTGGATTCATAGGGTAAGCTCTTTGCTTGACCGGTCTTGCTCCATCAACCATAGAAATGGTGTCTTTGACTACTTCGAGAGGTACACCCTTCATATCCGTGTACTTCCATACAAAGCAATCCTAGAACTCAGTGAGTAGAGTGATGAGTTTGGTCTCTTCCTTGGTCAAGAGGTCATCCCCATGTATATTGGCCCCAGGTCTTCACCCGGGCCTGCCAGGTTAATTTCCTTCACCTTGGTTGGACCGTTATACAAGGTCCCTAGATGTCCGTTGTGGGACCTTTGGGCCGAGTCATATTGTACAAATCTATATGAAGTGTTCGGGCACTTGTTTAGTCTCTTCTACCGTAGCACTTTCCTCTTCTATTAGTTTTTTGGCTTCTTTTTTCACCAGTACTAACTTCTTGTTGCGTGCTTTGCACATAGAGCGGCAAAGCTTTTGGTGTTTGGGTTGGGAGTCAATGGGCTCCATTGGCTTGGGGGGGTGGTCATGTGGACCAAGAGGGAGTTATTGGTGAACTCTTTTTTACAGATTTGGTTGAAGTGTTCATGTGCTTCAACCACCCCTACGTATTTAAGTCAGTGGGTGTCCGAATTGGTAGGGAAGACATAGCATTCTTGGCCAGGGAATCCATCAGGTTTGTGAGTTCTATGTGAGCGTGTTCCCTGTGATGGTTCCACATTATTGGCTTTTTCATATTCATGAGTGGCAACATTAGGCAAGTATGCAGTGCTAAGCGTGTACAGAGATGTAATCTCCTACCCGTTAGCTATTACAAACCTGGTTCTCATGCGCCTTGGAAGTATGTCCAAGGTGGCAAGGATATGAATTCAGTTCTCAGACTCTTCTAGCTCTGGAAGAGGTGCACATTCCTCGGATATCCTTTTCCTCATCTATTGTTTTATGGCATGTTTAACACAGGTAGACTGTAGCGGATTGGGTAGTTGTTACTGAGTCCTCTACAAAGGGTCAACCACTCATGGGATGAGCCTTCCACATGCCTATGTTGATTTTAACTATTTGATCTTTTCTCCGAATGTAGATGTGGTTGGTATACTAGTCATGGATTGTTTTTGTTTCCCTCATGAAGGGTCATCCAAGGATGTAGTCATATTAAACTAGTTGTCGGTCAAAGTCCATCACCACAAAGGTGTGGCAAGATGGTTCCAAGGATCTTTATTTTTAAATCCTTCAAAATACCAATGGGTCTAGCAGTGGCTCCATCAGCGAGTTTTACCAATAGGGTTGTGTCATCCATGGTTGGTGCCCCCATTTCTCCCAGCATTGTTTGGTGACAATTATCACTCATGCCCCCCATCCAAGATTGTAGTGACTTGTAGACCGTCAAAGGTTATTGGAAATGTAGCATTGAGTTTATCACCTTTAAAATATTGTTTGAGTTTATTGACTTGAACTGTGGGGGTGCCACTGATCTCATGGGGTTCAATGAGTTCATCTTCCTTAGTCTCATTAGAGCTATCTAGCTCCACGGATTCCTGCATGCCTGTCTTGAGGCGTCTCTCCATCCAATCTTTTAGATCCTTCCATAAGCTTGGGATACCTTGAAGCAAGGTGCCAATGGGGATCTAGATCTAAGAAAAGAGGAAGGAAGAGAGAACTTGCTATGTCTTTGGGAGCAGATGTTGTTTCTTGAGGAAGGTCACCTTGGCTTGTCCTCAAGCTCTTATGTTTATAGGGTATTTTGATTGGGACCTCTGTGTTTGTTCTTTTGAGATGGTCATCCCCCAGGTTTTTGAGATATTTAGCTACCTGGTTCCCTGGTGGGGGGTAGCTATTGCGCAGTGGGTGTTGCTGCTTGTGTTGGCCTATTAGGGGGTGACTACTCTTAGATCTCTCTATTATATACTTGATCCTATTTAGCAGGTTGCATGTTGGAGACCGAGGGACATGGCTCTAGGTAATATGTTGGGAGGCTCATCTTCTATCTAAGCTTCGTAGTCCCTTACCAATTCTTGGGCTCTATAAGAGCCTTTCCTTTTTCTCGATGAGATTAGAGTATTTGGCTAGGTTTTTAGGGAGTAGGTTAGTGTCAATCAGATCCCTGGAACGAGTGGCTAAAGGTAGCAGATGTTCTTCTAAGAGGTTGATGCTGCATGGTGGAATGGATCTAGAGTTAAAGATGAAATCAAACACATGAAAGATGAATTCAAGCATCCATTACAAATAAAATTAGCATTTCCAAGCATCATAGCCAAAGATGAACAAGAGAGAGAATCCATATGTGTATGTAGCAAAGAGAAAGATAAACAATGGCCTAAGTGTGTTAACCTCTCACCAAGAGGATGGCTTGAAATCTAGCCACCATTGACCATAGATGGCCATCTCCATAGTAGGATCCAAAGGTACAATGGAATGTCCAAGATTAGTAAAATGACAAAAGGTTCTATCCATGTGCCTAAGGCCCTATTTATAGTGACCCATGGGCCCATTTACATGTATGCTTTAGGTTCATGACAAACCATCCCTTCCCAAAGATTTTGTCCTCAAAATCATACAAGATATTTACACTTCAAGTGTGGCAGTAATTGGAATCTTTGAGAAGTAAAGAGGTTCCCAAAAATGCTCTTGAAGTACATTTGGAAGAAGAAGTCCAAATGTAATGAAGCCCACAAACTCTTTCTCCAATGCAATCATATGAGACTGTTATGGCAGCCTTGTTGTCAGTGAAGATCCTTGAAAATACTTCGTGAAATCTCCATAAAAATGGGTTGCATTTGATGCATAACCTCAACCAAATGAGTCCCACATCTTTGCCTTATATCATGATGATCTTCCAAGTGTGTTGGAGTAGAATGATGGCCCCAACAATGGATCCACCAACCAAAGCTGTCCAGAAATTACAGCAAATCTGTCCAAAGATTACAGCATATGTAGTCCTCATGTAATACCCATTCTCCACATGCTAAAACATGCCACTTAGTCAAGGAATACTTCCATCAAGCAAACCATGTTGTTGTACATACCCCATTGATTGCCAAGTAGCCTCATCCATGGGCAAATGCTTCCATTTAACAAGAAATTCTTTAATATCCATGTTCCTCAATGCTCTTGTCCTCTTGTCTACAATCCTCTTTGGTTCATATATTATCTCTCCTTCTTCATCCATTGGTGGTAGTTCTTCAAGCTCTTGGGGAAGAGAACCCACAAACCTCTTGAAGTTAGAAACATGGAACACATTATGGATTCTTGTGGAATGAGGTAAGTCAAGCTTGTAAGCCAATTCACCTACTCTCTTGACTATCAAATATGGTCCATAATACCGATGAGCAAACTTTGGGCTGGAAGAACCTTTGAGGATATTGTGATGGCTCTTAGGAATCTTGAGTAGCACATAATCACCTTCCTTGAACTCCACTTCACGTCTATGCTCATTCGCATTTGCCTTCATGACTTCTTGAGCCTTCTTCATGTTGTCCTTACATAATTGAAGAAGATGTCTCATCCTTTCCAACTCATCCTTGGCTAAAGGATTAACCATTTTATCCTCATGAAAGGCAATGGTGATGAAAAAACAAGTAGAGGGAGAGGAGACACACACACAGGAGCAAACCCTAATGTATATTGCAAACCCTAACCATACAGGGAAGCCATCTCCCTTCTCCCACAATGCATAAAGCCATAATCCATAATACACAACTCACACTATATGTTGTGTCCACACATTACTAACCCTAGCTAATGTCCACACACTATGACCAGCTGGATGTGGTCATTTATGTCTCACACATGCTGCTACCTAACATGCCAGCACATAGCATAGCTGGCACACACTGACATCGAGCTTGAATCTCAACAGCCCCTCTCAAGCTCATGATGTACTGCCACATAGATGAAGATGTAGATGAGCTTGGGCTATCAAAGCTCTCAACACTTCCCCTCAAGCTCATCCCACGTACTCCCAACATAGTATGGAAGTACTCAAACTTCTCCCTACTAAGTGGCTTTGTAAAGATGTCAGCCACCTGCTCAGTCTTCACATACTATAGATCCACTGTACCATCCAGCACTTTCTCTCTGACAAAGTGATAATGGACCTCTATGTGTTTGGTCCGCGCATGAAAAACTGGATTCTTGGAAAACTGTATGCTGCTCATGTTGTCACAAATGAATGAAAACCTTGCCATCAATAGGCTCACCCAAATCAGCCAAGAGATTATTTAACCATACTCCTTCACATGTAGCAATGGCTAAACCCCTTTATTCAGCCTCTGTACTGGATAAAGCAACAGTAGGTTGCTTTTTGCTACTCCAACTCACCACGGCACTTCCAAGTGTAAAGGCATAACCACTAGTAGACCTCCTGTCAGATGAGCTACCTGCCCAATCTGCATCTGTGTAGCCATGTATATCCAAGCCTTTACCATGCTCATAAAGAAGACCATAATGTGCAGTGGTCTTTACATATCGCATAATGCGTCTCACTGCATCCAAATGAGGTTTTCTGGGGCTCTGCATAAATTGGCTTACTAGCCCCACAGCATAACTCAAATCCGGGCGTGTGATAGTCATGTAAATGAGACTACCAACCATCTTTTTGTACATAGATGGATCATCCAACTCCTCACCAAAATCAGCCCGCAACTTCACATTTTGCTCCAAAGGTGTACTCATTGGCTTACACCCTGTCATGCCATATTTTGCCAACATATCCAATGCATATTGGCATTGCACTAACCATGTACCTGCATGGTCTTTGATCACTTCAATTTCAAGAAAGTATCTCAGTTCACCCAAGTCTTTCATGTCAAACTGCCCACTCAATGCCTTCTTGACATGCATCACATCTGTAGCATGATCTCCTGTGATAATCAAGTCATCCACATAGATGACAAGTAAGACAATCCCATGATCTGTTTTCTTCACATAGAGTGAAGAATCTGCTGTAGAAACCTGAAATCCAAGGGAGATAAGATATCGGCTCATCTTATCACTCCAAGTATGAGGTGCTTGCTTCAAGCCATATAATGCCTTTTTTAATTTGCGTATATGAGTGGGATATCTTGGGTGTACATATCCTTCTGGCTGTGCCATATAAACTTCTTCTTGTAGATCACCATTTAGAAATGCATTTTTCACATCCATTTGATGCATTTTTCAACCATTTGCTACAGCCATAGCAATGACTGCTCTCACTATTCCCATCTTTGTCACTGGACTAAATGTTTCATCATAGTCCAAGCCTTGGGTTTATGCATAACCCTTAGCTACCAATCTTGCTTTATGACGTTCAATGGAACCATCTGACTTGCATTTCACTTTGTAAACCCATTTGCAACCAATAACATTTTTGTCTTGTGGTAATGCAACCAAATCCCATGTTTGATTATGAACCAATGCGTCCATCTCATCATTCATTGCCTTCTCCCATACATGCTTTCCAATAGCTTCTATATAGCATGTAGGTTCTACATGCTTCACCAAAGAAGTCATATATGCATAATGCATAGCAAAATCATGATATGTCATCCTGTCAAACTCCATACCCGACCCTTTGGGATCTCTGCAATGCATGCGGATCACTTTGAACACCTGTCGCTCTAGCATGTGGTGGCACATATCTATCCTGCCTTTTGCACCAGGTGTGCGTAAAACGGGTATGCCAAGTTTCTCATCCAAACTTTGAACTTGACGACTCATAACCTGTAATTCCAATTCCTTCAACTTTCTTTTTTCCTTTATCCATAGCACTACTCCCACAGTGCTCACACTATCATGCCTCAAGCATCCTGACCATGGACGTACAGTGCTACTCTCAGACTCTGCTGGCCTAGACATAGAAATAGAACTTGCTTGTGGCAAGTTCACATGCACATCAGCATCAAGAGAATTGACGACACCCTCATCCTTTGCTTTGTACCAACTAGCAAGTTCATCAAACACGACATCTCGTGAGATAACCACTTGCCTAGTTTGTGGATTGTAACATTTATATGCCTTGCGATCCTGTGTATATCCAACAAACACACACTTTTCTGCCTTAGGATCTAACTTCCTCCTTCTCTCATCAGGTACATGTACATAAGCTATGCAACCAAACACTTTGAGGTGTCCAATGTCTGGCCTAAAACCTGTAAGCCGCATCTCTGGCGTACTTCCATGTATGGCTGCTGTGGGTGTCTTATTAAGTATATACACCGCAGTAGCACATGCTTCTGCCCAATAATAATCTGGCATGCTCTTTTCATTGAGCATTGCCCTGGCAACTTCACAAATGACTCTATTCTTTCTCTCAGCAACACCATTTTGCTGAGGTGTATACCTGCAAGTTAACTGCCTTCTTATGCCATGCTTTCTCAAGAAATGCTCAAAAGCATGTGAGGTGTATTCACCACCTCCATCTGTCCTCAAACATTTTATCCAAGAACCATATTGCTTCTCTGCAAAAGCTTTGAAATCCATAAACTTTCCCAACACTTCACTTTTCTCTCTGAGAAAGTAAATCCAAGTCATTCTGCTGAAATCATCAATGAATGTCACATAATATAAACTGCCTTTAATGGATGGGTTTTGTGCAGGACCCCATACATCGCTACTATGAACTATCTCAAGTGGCCTACTACTCATGTTGCCTTCTCTAGGAAACCGCAATCTCGCCTGCTTTCCAAACTGACAGGCCTCACAAACATGCATATTCCCATCATACTTGAATCTAGGTAGCCCACTAACAATGCCTCTTGCCTGCATGTTCTTTAACCTTTGTATATTCACATGCCCAATCTTTTTATGCCACATGTCAATGTCTTGTACCACATTTCAGCTTTTAGAGAACAACATGGCTGATTTCAACTCAGGAATCCCAGCATCCAGCTTAAATAACCTGCCTTCTTTCTTGCCTTTGTGGCAATGATTCTACATCCATTTTTGAAATCCTCAATGAAGCAACCATGCTCGTTGTTGAAAATGAACCTGTAATCCCTATTCCACCATTTGACTAACTGAGGCCAAACTTTTTGTAATAGAAGGTACATACAAGACATCTGCCATAGATTTTGTTTTACCATTGTGCATAACCAATGGTACACTTCCAACATGTGTAATGGCATGTTGGGTATCATCTCCTGTCTCCACATAGCCTTTCACATCCATAGGCTTCATATGCTCAAACCATTCACCACCATGACAAGTCATATGATTTGATGCTCCAAAGTCCATATACACCATGTCATCATTTTCAGCATTTGTCATCATGGATCCCACAGCATGTTTCATGGCAACCAAGTGATTTGCACTGCCATCATTCCTGCTTGATGCATAATTTCCACCATGTTGTGCATAATGTCCACCATGTTGTGCTCTACCCCCTCTCAAATCATTTTGTTTGCGGAAACAATCACGTGCCATATGACCAAATTTCCCACAGTTCCACATTTTGCATAGATGTTTGTTGGCCTTGCCAGCGTCCTCTACCATGAGGATTACCTCTGCCTCTCTGTGGTGTATATCCACGACCACCTCTAGCACCATATGTAGGCTAAAAATTCTGTTGTGGTGACCTGTCCTGCCATCCACGACCATTACCACGGCCATGTGATGCAAATCTCCCCCTACCTCTAAATCCTCTTTGTGAGTAGAAAGCCTGATTTTTGCCATTATCATCATGGCTAGTAGATGCATCATGAAAAGAATCACTGAGTTTGATTTCCTCGACAAGCAAGAGAGAAACCAACTCATCAAAATCTGGTAAACCTGTACTCCAAACCGAGATGGATGTATCAAAAGACTTATATTCCTTGCCAAGACCATGCAAGGTAATGTCTACCAAATCATCATCAGGCATGGGGGCATTGATTGTTGCCAATGCATCTGCATACTTCTTTATCTCTTGTACATAATCATGGATGCTCCTTCTATTCCGTTTCACATTATGAATCTGTTGTCACAATTGAGACTTGCGAGTAGTAGTATCAAACAGCTTTACCAATGTATCCCATGCTCGGGGGGGGGGGGGGAGGGGGGGGTCACTATATGTAAATCCTCTATATCACGTGCGTTCAAGGCCTATTTAAAAAGTCCCTTATCTGTGAATTTTTTAGTGAATATAATGTATCCTTTCCTATTCAAATCTGTAATTTTTTTTAAAATACAATAAATAAATCCCCTCTGTAAATATATTTCTGTAAGTTTTAAATATTTAAAATGTCCTTCTGTTGAACCCACGTGATACTTACATATTTATACGAGTGACCCCCCCGAGATCCCATGCATCCTTGGGATTCTCATAGCATCATGTATGTGTATGAGTATAGCATCCGAAATACATATAGACATATAATGCAAAACTTTGTATGCTCTTTCTGACCATTGCTTATGAGCTATAACCTATTGTGTGTAGGTTATCGGGGTAGTTCCAGCTCTGGCTCCGCACCTATAATGAGATTCCAAAAACCTTTTCCCTTTAGAAAAATTTTAATCCTGTACTTTCATGCCTGGAAGTTCTTCCTATCCAGCTTTTCACCCATAATTTGTACTGGGTTATTCGACATATTTGCTCAATGCAAATGTATCGTCATCAAACTGTATGCATCCAAAATGAACTGGCACACGCAGTCCTAGGTACCATGTTTTGGCGTGCCTTCCAAGGCTTCAAATTGAAATGTAGTGGTTCAATCAAGTGTGGATAACTTGCATTGACACCTAAACAAGCTCAATGTTGCATATCAACACCAACCAAGGTGTGTACATACCAATTTTGTCAAACCCCCTTCTCTGTTTTGAGAAAAACCAGAAAAACTAGAAAAACCAGTAGTAGATTTGCTCTAATTTCTTCAATGCTTGTCCAAATTGAGAGACCATGCATTCATTAGCTCAGCAAATGATGTCCACTAACTCCATGTAAAAGGAATTAGACCAATTGTTTAAGATGAGAGAGTAATTAGTCGATCACTAATGACAATAGACAGCCTGTTTAATCAGCTCATTTCCAGCTCCATAGATCATAATTGCTCCAATCAATAATGTAGCCTCCTTCTCAAGTGTATTTACCAACCAATTGCTAAGCCAATTTTGGAAGTTATCAATCACACAAGTAGTATTTGGCCTCCTCGCATCAAAATTATGTGAAAATGCCTTGTTTTCTGTTGTAGATCTGCGCTACCTTCTCCTGAGGGATTTTGGGCTAATTAAAGTGTCAATTGATGGTGTATATGAGTGCCTAACACACTAAGGCATGTGTGTAACCCATCAATGGATTGATTTTTGCCAAAAACTTGGTTTAATTTCATCAAAAGTTGATCTCTTTTTCTCTATTTTGTGACAGCTTCAAAGCCAGTGATTTTCAATCACTTAAATGCATCATATTTGCTCCAAAATCAGTGTAGAACTTGTACATGAGTTGCCAATACATTCATCCTTGTCACATACATGTTTCTTTGCCAGATTGCATCTATTTTCACCATACATCACTGCTTCCAAGCTCCAATGGAAAGCTTGCAAAAAACCAGAATTTTCTTTTGCTTTGGGCAACCCTAATTTGCCTTGTTTGTGCTTGAATCACCTGCAATCCGCTCAAGGGTGTTTAGTAGACCTTACCCGGTAGGCCAAGCTCTCAAATCTGATAGAAATCAGTGTGGTCTAAGCTTCACAGCATCAATGGCAAGCTTCACAACTTTTCTTCACAGCTTCTTCTCCCTCTTCTCTCACTCACTCATAAACCCTAATAGAGAGCACCAGGCTCTGATACCATGATGGAAAAACGGGTAGAGGGAGAGGAGACACACACACAAGAGCAAACCCTAATGTATATTACAAACCCTAACCATAGAGGGAAGCCATCTCCCTTCTCCCACAATGCATAAAGCCATAATCCATAATACACAACTCACACTGTGTTGTGTCCACACACTACTAACCCTAGCTAATGTCCACACACTATGACCAGCTGGACGCGGTCATTTATGTCTCACACATGCTGCTACCTAACATGCCAACACATAGCACACCTGGCACATGTTGACATCGAGCTTGAATCTCAACAAATGGATGGCACATGCACTTGATAGCCATAAAGAGCTTCAAAAGGTGACATCCCAATACTCAAATGCTTGCTGGAATTATGGTAAAATTCAGCAAGATAGAGCCATTCATCCCATGATGCTTGCATGTCATGACAATAGTGCCTCAAGTACACTTCAAGCCATTTGTTTGTGCACTCAGTTTGCCCATCCGTTTGAGGGTGATAGGCTGTAGAGGGAGTGATTTGAGTACCCAAGTTCTCATACAATGTCCTCCAAAAAGTGCCCATAAAATTTGGTATCCCGATCACAAACTATATTGAGTGGCAATCCATATAAATTGCTTGGTAATGTGAGAGGCTCCATATGTAGTCTTGAAAGCAATGAAATGGGCTGATTTGGTGAGTCTATCCACCACCACAAAAACTTGATCCCATCCATGCTTCGTCTTTGGTAGACCCGTGATGAAGTCCATAGAAATGTGAGTCCATTTCTCATCTAGAATAGGCAAAGGATGGAGTAAACCACTTGGCAATTGGTGACTATCCTTATTTATTTGGCATGAGACACATTCCAAAACAAACTTCTTTACATCTCTCCACATGCCTTTCCAATAGAAGCTTTTGCTCACTTTGTCAAATGTCTTGAGTACACCAAGATGACCCGAAAGTGGTTAAGAATGCATCTCGTGAAGCACCTTGGGAATGTAAGATGAGGTAGGAACCAAATACACCTTATCCTTGTGCCATAAGAGACCATTCCAAAGCTTATAATGAGGAAATTCTTCACCCTCTCCTTGCTGTAATTTTTTGTAAATATGGGTAGCATTCTCATTAACAAGATACTCCTCTTGAATCCCTTTGATCCATTCACTATACACTTCCATAATTGATGTCATAGTGCAAGCCCACATTCTAGACAATGCATCCGCTACATTGTCCTTTCCGGGAGTGTAGGATATCTCAAATTCATATCCTTGGAGAGTAGCCAACCACCTCTTTTGTTTGGGAGAAAGTTTGGGTTGGGAGAGGAAAAATTTCAGCACCCTATGATCACTTCGCAACTTGAAATGAGCACCATAAAGATAGTGATGCCATTTCTTGATTGCATGAAGTCTAGCCAACATCAATTGCTCATAAACATGTAATTCCATCTTCTTCTTGGAAAGCTTCCTACTCTCAAATGCAATGACACCATGCTCTTGATATAAAACTGCTCCAAGACCTTTTCCACTTGCATCCGCTCTCACATAGAATGTCTTTGTAAAGTCCGGACAAACAAGAATAGGAGCTGATGTAAGCAAGGCTTTGAGCTCATTAAAACTCTTGTCAGCAATGGCATCCCAAAAGAAAGCTTCCCTCTTGAGTAGATCAGTAAGAGATGCCGCAATAGATGCATAATGTTCCATAAATCTTCTATAGAAAGAAGATAGCGCCAAAAATCCTCTCAATTGAGTTGCATTGCTAGGAATTGGCCATTTCTTTGACACATGCCACCTTCTTTGGGTCCACTCTAATTCCATTCTCCCCCACCAAATGTCCAAGGTATTCAACCTCATTCACCCCCATGAAAGTACATTTAGTCTCCTTGCAAACAATCTATGCTCCCTCATGACTTCAAATACTTGCATCACATGTTCCAAATGTTCCTCTTTGCTCTTGCTATGGATCAATATGTCGTCAAAGAACACAAGCACAAATTTGAACAAGAAAGGAGCCAACACTCGATTCATGAGTGCTTGGAAAGTGGCCGGGGCATTTGTAAGACCAAAAGGCATGACCATAAAATGAAATAATCCCCTTTCAGTCCTAAATGTAGTCTTTCTTCATCACCCTCCTTCATCCTTATTTGATGATATCCCGATCTCAAGTCAATCTTGGTGAATATCTTAGCCCCGCAAAAGGAGATTGTGAGGGTTGAATGAGACCCATAGAGAGCAACTCTTGCACTTGCTTTGGCACTTCTTCCCTTTCCACCTTAGACAAATAGTAAGGAGGCTTGTTCACAACCCTTGCATTTGATTCAAGCACAATGGCATGGTCAATCTCCCTCTTGGGTGGCAAACTCTTTGGCACTTGGAAAATGTCATCATAATCCTTGAGAAGAGCTACCATTTCTTTGTCTATGTGCTGTCCATTACCATCCATACCCCCTTGAGTGACATGCAACACATAGATCGTGCCAAAAGCCTTGAGTTCCTTCTTGAGCTTCTTTGGATTGATTAAATAAAGCCCTTTTGGTGCATTTCTAGCCAATACCACTTGCTGTCCATCATGTGAAAAGCCCATAACACCTTGTTGGAGATTCATGTGGAAATTACCAAGAGAAGCTAACCAATCACATCCCATAATCACATCAATGGGTCCCATGTCCAAGACCACCAAATCACCTTCCCAAGTGTATGAAGAAGATAAAATCACTCTTGTTGAAGGGCAAACCAAACTAGCTTTCTCATTGTCTCCATGTGCCACTTGCACTTGAAAGGTTATGGGTGGCTCCTTTGGAGATAGTTTGAGAGAGTTCATGGATTTAGAGTTGATGAAACTTGCTATGAGTACTCTCGGAATCCACTAAAGTGTGTGCAGCTCTCCCATTGATGGTACCCATAAATCTCAAAGTATTTGGGCTCTTGCAACCCGCCAAAAGCTCTTGTGAAATGGAACATACATGAGCTGCATTTTCTGCATAGTTTGCACTTTGGGCATATCATCACCCACAATGCATGCATGATTCCTTCCACCGGGTTCAAAAGGAAACTCATCTTCTTCTTTAACAAAAGAATGATCCTCCAAATCTTCCCCATGTGTCTCTTCATTTTGCAATCTTGAAACTCTTCCATGTCATGAGATGGTTTGGAGTCATCATCCTCATCCATGATAATCATAGTAGCCTCCACTTTCTTTGACTTGCAAATATGCCCGGGTGACCACTTCTCTTTGCATTTGAAACAAAGACATTTTCTCCTCAATTCCTCAATCTTAGGATCATCCATCTGTTGAGTCTTCTTAAAGGGTTGAGGAGACTTCTTGATGAACCCACTGCTCTTCTTATCATCATTTTATGAACTTCATTCATGGTATGCCCACTTCCAAAAGATGATGGAAGTTTATGAGTGTAAGTGGATGTGGTAGAAGACATACTCTTCCCAAAATTAGAAAAAGCATTGGGCTGAAATCTCCTATACTTCGGCTCATATAGCTCCGCCAACCTCATAGCCTCCTTGATAGTGGTAGGTCTTTGTGTCGAAACATCCACCTTGATGTATGAATCTAGACCATGCACAAACTTCTTCAATCTCATGCTTTCAATAAGCCCACTTGATGCACTCTCTAAGCGGTATACCCTTTTGTGTGAGTTCATACCATTGCTCATGGTATCAATCAAGAACCAAAGGCGAAACAAATGACATATTCATTTCCCTCTTCAATTCTTTCCAAGTGTGTGGCATAGTACCTTCCTTAATCATATCTCTCCACCATTGATGTGCATAATATTCCAAATGTAAGGATGCAAACTGCACTTTATCCTTTTCACTCTTTGGGTAGAGCTGAAAGTATGTATCCAACTTGTACTCCTCTAACTCATTTGGGTAGAGCTGAAAGTATGTATCCAACTTGTACTCCTGGCTAATCCATCACCCTTTGGGTAGAGTTGAAAGTATGTATCCAACTTGTACTCCTCTAACTCATTTGGGGCTGATCCATCACCCTTGAACTTGGAGAGAGAGATCTTGTCTTTCACATCCTTAGATGCAGTAGATGATGCATTCTCATGATGGTGTGAAGGCTTGTACTTTTGCATTTGCACATATGACCCAAAGAATTGTGCAAAATCCTTATACTCCCTCTTGAGAAAGTGTGGCATTTCCATCCACCTATCATGAGCTTCTCTTTGCTTCTCGACCGATGAACGACATATGTTCCCAATCATGTACATCCACATCATCCACATCATACACCTCTTCTTCAATCATGGAGTATTGATTTGCTTTGGGCTACGAAGGTACTCTTCTAGGATCCCCAACATTGAACTCCACATGTTTGAATGTAGGTGCATGTTGCCTTTCATTCATTTGAGAAGAACCCACTTGAAATGAAGTAGGCCATGTCTCTCTCATCATAGAAGGTCTTTGAGTATCTGCCATGAACCCAAAAGAAACATTCTTGGTTGAATGCTCATGTGTCAACTTAGGAGAAGCCTCTTGCATCATTGGTTGTTTTCCTTCCCTCCGGCCTTCAAAAGCTGTCTCAAAATGTTGCTTGTCTTCATGTTGACCACCATGACCACTATCATATGGATGTTGACTCATTGGTCGAATGACATTCTCTCTTCCAAAGCTTCCATCCTTGTAGCCATAGTGTCAAGTTTATCATTGACCTCCACCTTTGTAGCCATAGAATCCATCTTTGCATTGATTTCCATTAGCATTTGTAGGAGGGCGTCATTGGAGATAGAATGTGAGGATTGCGGGGTAGGTATACTTGGGGATACTCTAAACATTCATTTCTACCTCCACTTATCTTGAAGCTTGCCCAAAAGTTTCCTCTGGCACATCCAAAATGCGATGCTCCATTGCTTCCTCCCCTTCTACTTCCTCGGAGGCCAATGCATTGCACCTCGGTCGTCCCTTGGGTTTCGGTGCCATAAAATCCCTATTTTTGGAAAAATGGCGATAGATTGGGGCAGGGTTGTTGGATTAAAGAGATCTATAGCGTGATAGAGAGCTAATGAGATACTATAGACCCCTATGCAAAGACCCAAAAGAATTGAAGTGTGCTACTACTCTCTGTTTTAGGGTTCTCAAGGATATGGGCTGAAATAGTATTTTGGCTATATCTTGAGCTAGAAATATCAAAATTCAAAACTTTCTTCCTTAAATCGAAGCCCTTGATGAGTTATACAAGCCTATGTGATTAGATCTATGAGATCATAAACTCCCTGTGACAAAATTAGGGTTTATCATTCCTAGTAGAACCCTAATTTCCACCCTAAAGGAATATCGGATTTTGAAGGTTAAGGGCTTGTTGGGTAGGTCTATGGAGGTACTAAGGGCTTGTATAATCACCTTTAATTCAGTCCTAAAGGATTTTGACTGAATTAGGGTTTTGACAATTCTCTAGAATCTTGCCCAAGTGGCTTTCTTAGTGACCAATGGCTTCCCGCTTGCCCCAATCCACTTGTTCAAGCATCCAATACTCCATTGACATCCAAAAGCTCATAGTATGTGCTCACCAATGCCCGTAACTCCAACCATGCATAGGATTTTGAAAAAATTTCGGCATGGTCTCCTTTGTATTAGGAGCCAAATCTCAATCTCCTAACCATGAAATTTCAGCATCAACACTCATTGGCATCTTGCATAAACTGCATTACACCTTGCCCCAATGTTTGCCTCAACCAATAGGCATCAAATCCATGCATAACCCAAGTGGATCACTGCAATACATAACCCAAGTGGATCACTGCAATACATGTACCAATGTCTTTGATGAAGCGCGTTGAAGCTTGCTAATCTCCTAGCCAAGCTCTTCCCACCCTCGTACCTAGTCTGATTCTAGTCACAAGTTGGGACCATGTCTTTTCCACGAAGTACCTAATCCTCCACCGTACCGCTTTCCCACAGCATTCACGGCACAGTGGATTCAAGCCATGCTCCCCTTCTCCAATTCCTGAGGTACCTCACAACATACTGGATGCTAGGAATGGAAAGCTGTGAGAACAATTGTGATGTGGTAGTGTGCTTTGCTTGAATGTAAAAGCAAGAAAGATTACTTACAATCACATGGCATGACTCATGCCCTTTTACAACTCATTCATTACAGCCAATGAGCATGGACTCATGCTATTCAATCAAATCCCATGAATCTTCCATCCATTCAACAAAACCACTCAATTCCAATCCACAACAATTGCATGTGAGGGTAAGCAAAACCAATAGCTCAATCCACAATCTCTTATGCATGCCCATACTCCATGTGGCTCCGCATAGCATTGAGATGGCTATAAGTGGCTCAATGGCATCCAATACCCTTTGCAATGCTCAAAGATATGAGAATATGTGTTATATCAATGCAAAATTGGTGCCAATAGCTCATTCATGGGTTCCATAACTCATCTCATATGCATGTCCCATAGCATGGATAAGGCCAACATAGCTCCAATGAACTCAATTAGGCTATAGGTTATGCCAATAGAAGCATAGACATCACCAATGGGATGTAATGTGTCTAAATGCTTCAATATCTCATTATGTGCATGATTAGGGTTTTAAATGGATGACAATCCTTGATTCTTCAATGAAATTGATTGGAAACTTGGAAGGCCTCTTACCACTTGATGCACATAAAGCTAGTTGATGAAGTAGTTGGAAGGCCTCTTACCACTTGATGCACATAAAGCTAGTTGATGAAGTAGTTGATGAAGCATTCCCTTGACATAAATCTTGATGTAGATAGAATCCAAACCATCCAAAATCTCTAATTAGAAGCCCTCATCATCTGATTTCTCCCAAATTAGCTCTCAAGAAGCTCAAACCTTGATTTCTCCCAAAATGGATGAGGATTAAGCATATGTGTGGGTAGAGGGAAGCAAAAGGAGAAGGATTAACCCCATGGATTTCCAAAAAAATGATGGTAGAAACCCTAATTGAAGATGAAGACAAGAAATGCCAAAAATAGATGCAATACACTAAGTTGACGATTAAGAAGGCTAAATGAACTTGCTAATCAAGAGCTTAAGCTCTAATCTCATGTCATTTTGAGCTGTGAGGCTGCTCGCGAACGCGATGCTGCGGAGCGTAGCCTAATGGCCAAAAAGCATGAAGACACACAAGAGAAGCTTCAAATGGTGGGCATTAAGGCTGCCATTGATGAGAAAATTGTGTTAGGTTGAGTGAATGACCAAGAGATCCTCTGGTTCTAGGGTTTGAGTGAGGGGAAGAAGAAGAAATCAACAAAAATTTTAGAAATTACTCAAAATCGTGCCCCATTATGGTATGCATTGTGGATAGATCTTGGAAAGAGTAGTAAAACCCCCACACTAATGGCATCAAAGGGTGAAGGAATGAGGTAGTAGAGCCATGGAAAGCTTGACATGGAAGCATAATTTTCTAATGATCATTAACAGAGTGATTAATAGGTGATTAATTCAAATTTTCCCAATTTTGGTCTACCCGTCCCAAAATTTGGTCCAAGGCTCCAAAGTTTGGTCCAAATTGAATAAATCTCTTCAAGATCACTTAAAAATCCAAGAAAGCAAGCCTCAATCCCACTATTCCCACAAGATTAATGAAAAATTAATCAACATTAAGCCTAAAAACCTCAAGAAACCCAAAAATTTCAAAAATCCATCAAGAAATACCAATCTCATGCACCAAATGGATCAAAATCAAGGCTCTAATACCAAATGGAATGGATCTAGAGTTAAAGATAAAATCAAACACACGAAAGATGAATTCTAGCATCCATTACACATGAAATTAGCATTTCCAAGCATCATAGCCAAAGATGAACAAGAGAGAGAATCCATATATGTGTAAGATTTCTCCCTCCAGCTTTTGAGGTGTAAAGGTGTAAGAACCTCCCCTTCTGTTCTTGTAATTATTCCCCTCTCTGAAATAGAAGAAAGATCTTGTTTTGGCCTAGAGAGAGAAAATGTCTAGAGAAAGATAATTCAAAATTAAGATATCTTTGGATATAAAAATCCTCCTAGTGTAAAATGGATTCCCCTGAAACATAAATTCAAAATGAAATTTCCAAGGTGCATTTGGAATTTCTAAAAACTCCCTCCAGCTTTTGAGGTGTAAAGGTGTAAGAACCTCCCCTTCTGTTCTTGTAATTATTCCCCTCTCTCAAATAGAAGAAAGATCTTGTTTTACCCTATTTTGGCCTAGAGAGAGAAAATATCTGGAGAGAGATAATCTAAATTTTTTTAAATGTAGACCCTTAGGCTAAGGTTCTTTATACACATTTTCAATTAATTCCAAATGCACCTTGGAAAGTTGAAAGTTTATTTTGAATTTCTGTTTCAGGGGAATCCATTTTAGACACTAGGAGGATTTTTATATCCAAAGATATCTTGATTTTGGATTATCTCTCTCTAGGCCAAAATAAGGCAAAACAAGATCTTTCTTCTATTTCAGAGAGAGGAATAATTACAAGAATATAAGGGGAGGTTCTTACACCTTTACACCTCAAAAGCTGGAATGTAGCAAAGAGAAAGATACACAATGGCCTAAGTGTGCTAACCTCTCACCAAGAGGATGGCTTGAAAGCCAGCCACCATGAGCCTTGGCTCCTACATAGATGGCCATCTCCATAGTAGGAGCCAAAGGTACAATGGAATGTCCAAGATTAGTAAAATGACAAAAGGTTCTATCCATGTTCCCAAGGCCCTATTTATAGTGTTTTACCCATGGGCCCATTTACATGTATGCTATAGGTTCATGACACATGGGTGGTTGTGCCGTCTTCCAAACCACTTTTAATAACTACCCAGCTATCCCCTTTGCCACTTTTTGTGGTTTTCTATATCAACCATCTAGTTGTGTATGCTTGTTCGCTCGGGGACATTCTTTGAAGATAAAACCTTTGCATGTCCTTGGTTTTGCAAGGTCGATGCCTCTGCTACAGCATGAGTTGTGGCCCTTTGTTTGTTCTGCAATCTGGTACCACATTGCATTGAGAGGGACCATATGGATGAAGCCGTCTCAAGATTACACTCAAATGCTGGTTCTCGAATTAGCTTCACAAGCTTTTCATGTTGTCCCTGCTCTCATTGGAAAATCCTTATACATGTGGTCTATCCCACACCCAACCCATAAATTGGTTAGTGTGGAAGTGCCTACAGAGGTACTTTCTATCCCCTTTTTGATTGGACATTCACCTACTCGGTTAGGCATGCGCAATGGTAACATGCATGGGTGGTCTTTTAGCCTAGTATTCATGTCTTGGCCTCGTGGAATTGGGGCGGCTAAGTATATAGGGTACATTTGGTTGCCATCCATCACATAGTGGCTTAAGATCTGGGAGTGTGTACTGTTTGGCTCCAGAGGCTCGTAAGTGGGACCTTCAGAAACTCCCCCTTGTCCCCTTCTTCTGTTAACCTATGATGAACATTGAGACGTAATATGTTTTACGTCATTAATTTAAATATTCTGAGTCATGGGCCGGGCTTGTCGGCACCATATGTTAAGGATGAAGGGATTGGGTGATCGCCGATGAGAGGCGTACCTTGAATATCAGTAGGATAAGGGTTAGGGTCGGCCGGCCATGTATGGGCACCCAAGTATGAACAGCCAAGTCACCTATAAGAGTCAAATGTAACCCTAAAATCCTCATTCTCATGTGTTGTGAATACAAGAGTGCTCTTGCCTTATCTCTTTGGTTTCCTTCTCCTGCGTGTGTGTGAGAGAGAGAGAGAGAGCGAGAGAGTGATCGAGCACTGTGTAGCGGCACGACGGCGGAGAGGCGGTAGAGCGGCGAGGCGGCTCCTCCTTCACTGGTGCTGCGACGCGGGAATCCTTCATAGCGGCGGTTAGAGCGGTGAGTGACACACCCTTGCATTCTGTTTGAGCTTACTTTTCTGGTTGTATGCTTGTAGCCATTCGTGGCTCGCATACGGTGTTCGGCAAGTCCCCAGCTATGACCTGTGTGGCAAAAGTGCACATTTTTGGCGCCGCTGCCGGGGAGCTGCCCTGCACCAAGCTCCAGTTTGCAGCTCGGGCTGCTGCGTGAAGTTTAATTTACACTGTTGGAAAGCGACTGTGTGTTTGTTGTTGAGGTGTTTCCGTGTTTTGCAATCTGTTTCTGCAATTTGTCTTCTGCATTTCTGTTATTTTTTGGCTCCGCGTGTGGGCGTGCGTTCTGTTATCTGGTTTTCTACGTGCGAGGGGGATTTCTGAATCCCCAGACCTGTGCTGTGTGCGAACCGCGCCGCGGCCAAGGCTGAAACCTAGAAAGAAACCCTAGAAAACTCTTCTCAAAAAATAAAAAATAAAAAATAAAAATTCTAAAAAATAAAAAAAATAAAAAATAAAAAATTAAATTTTATTTCTAAAGAAAAAAAACCAAATGTGTGGAGAGGAAAGATTTTTTAATTGGAGAAAAAAATTTTGAAAAGAAAAAACCCCAATTGACCCACGACCTCGGTCTCGATCTTTTGATATATATATATAGGAGAGTGAGCCTCCATAGCTTTCTTTCAAGTGAGAGCTTATGGGAAGTTGTGCCCTATATGTAGCCCACTCCCCAAGGAGTAAAGTAAGCATGTGGGATAAAGCCCTCACCTTTCCTCCACAAGCAAATAGGCTTTCGCCCCTTCCCCCCAAGGGAAACGGACTGTTTTGAGGACTACAGGAGCTCTAGATAGGCGAACACGGTGCTGTAAAGCACGCTAGGACCCTTTAAACGATACGCTCGTTTCGAGCTATCACACGCCCTAGTCCAACTTCGACCGTAAGTAAGGGGGTCAAAAACGAGTAAAAAACAATCTAAAAACAAGTAAAAACGGGGTGCGAAACACCTAAGAAACCACTTGTGTGGGCTTCAAAGGTAGTCACCAACGCCCGTAGGGTACCCACGTCACATGCATCTACGCTCTAGTCGGGTACTAGAGCCTGAGCCACTAGAAAGCGTTCCAGTTTACGCAGGCTCACACCATCCCTCCACGTTGGCATCTTGGCCTTCGGCTGGAACCCAAGGGAGTGCAACCCAAGATCCACGAACAGTGGATAGTGACTCGTCCTCTGGCTCAAAAGCCATGGAAGGACACCCTACACCAAGAACCCTGAGGAGACAAGCCAAAACATGCCAGTGTGGGCCCCACAACCCGGATCTAGCATGTTTAGTCGTCTAATAGAGACCTTTAGTAGAGCTACACGCTCTGAACATGCGACAAGCGAAGTAAATGAAGAAGGAGGGGTAGTGGATTTGCCATTCACATCTTATGTAGACCCTACCCTCCCAAGGAGTGTCCATGTGAATATTCTACCCACTTCGTTTAATGAGGGCCCTACTGAGCTACCACATTCCGATGCTCTTCCTAAAGTAGAGGTCCCTAGAAGCCAATCCATAAGAAGTGACATTGCGTCCACTTCAAGAGAACCGTTTGGTACACCAAGTCTAGATGGGATATTTCTCAATGAAAATTGGGAATATGATCTACACACAGAGACTCTAACTGACCTATACACGGGCTACACATACCATGTAGGTTGGTTAGAATTCCTACGATCTACATCTAGCGCCACTAATCTAGAGGAGTAACAACAAATGATATGTGAGGTTATTCATAAAATTATCCAAATTGGGAGACAAAATAGGGGAGTGAACCTAGTTTCCACTGGCCCTATGAGGTTTTTGGATACGGGCAAGGCCAAACAACCAACCCTATCACAATTGGACACTCCCTCGGTGAGTCCCATAGACCCTTCATATGTTGTTTCGCCTGGAGTCTCAATGCAGGTTGAGCCCACGAGCAGTAACTTTAGCTTTCCAACCTTGGCTCAACTTTCCATTAGGTAATCCACAATGCCTACCCCAATGATGAGCATGACAGAAAGCGCACCTGTTACCACTGTAGTTAGTACGACGCCGCTACCTAGTGGAACAGTACCTACAACAGTGCGTGCCAGTGCCTATCGACCCTATGTACCTATCTCTACTCATGCTCATGTAGCTCCTATGCCTCTTAGTATGCCAATGGCGTATGCTCCACGATCGCCTTATCACCACCCTTATCCAAGAGGAGCTAGGCCTAGCCACATATCATATCCTACGTCATTTGCCAACATACTCAGACCAACGCCAACTCCTATCTAGGCTATCCCAGAAGTGCCTCCACCAGCTATGCCTGCTCACCTAGGTGATCTCGCAGCGTTTGCTCAGACGATCGGACGATCTATTGCGGAAAACATGCGGGGTATGCCTGAGAGAGAACCTAGAAGCAAGGCAGTACAAGTGGCTAAGCTCACTCAAAACTTCAGTGGCAACGAGGATGTTAGGAAGCACATTGAAGTCTTCGAACACGTGTGTGATTCCTTGGAAGAGCACAATGAACTGCATAAGTGTAAAGCCTTAGGCTTAACCTTGAGTGGGAAGGCCGGAGATTGGTATCGAACCTTAAGGGTTGAAGAGCGCACTCACTACCCCACTCTCAAGAGATTGTTCTTGAAAGAATACATACGTGAGGGTGTGCTTTGGGGAGTAGCATCTCAACTCCAAAAAGCTGAACGCGAGGAAGGGGAGTCAGTGAGAGACTTTATAAGTCGATTGAAGCATCTAAATTCTCGCTACACTCCCGATGAACGCTTCAATAACAACCAACTCCTCGATAGATTCATCCGAGGATTGCGCCACGAGGACATTTACAATGGCCTAGTCATTAGAGGTCTTACAACGTGGGAAGCAGTCACTGCCAATGCAATCCAGTTAGAAGACAACTTGATGATTGCAGGTAAAAAGGTGTCTTCAGAAAACAAAATCCATTAGTTCGCAAGTATCTGGGTACGAGCCAATGACAGTAAAACCTATTGCCAAGGAGCCCAAGATATCCGAAATGTCTGTGACTAAGGCTCTCCAAGAATACTTTAGGGGTAATCGAGCTCCTCAGAATAGCCATATGTACCCAAGAAGAGAGCAACAATGGTGTTCGGTGTGCTTAGGACCACATAGCACGAGTGAATGTCCCACATTCAGAGTCAAATTCAATGGGAATTGCAATGCATGTGGTAAGTATGGCCATCAATCTAAAGATTGCCTAGTACTTAAGCGAATGTTGGCAAATCAGGCACCACTGGCCTGGCCAAACACACCTCAAGTACCCGCGCTGATGCCTGCACAACTTGTCGAGGGACCGTCATAGCACATAGTTCCAAGGAATCCGAATGTAGTCTAGTCTGTGCCATTACCACCGCCAGTGTTAGGACCACAATCTCCACATCCAAGGATTACCCCAATAAACCAGATGGGTTGTGAGTCACATAGTGCGTGTGGGGATTATGAAGAGGAGATAGACCCCACTGCTCCATATGGGATTGATACGTTTGAAATGATTCCCCAGTACTACATGGAGGATCATTTCGAACAAGTCAAGCCTGTATATCAAGCGGCTGCTCTCGCCACAAGAGGGCAAAACCTTAATACTTTGGCGAGGAGACCACCTCTTCAATGCTACGAGTGTGGTGGACCGCACCGTGTAGCGGAGTGTCCTAATAGGCTACAGAAGATCGCTACTCAGATGCAACCAAATCAAGGGAGCACATCGGGAATGCCGGTACTTACATGTAATCGTTGTGGCATAGATCATTTGATTGCTCAATGTCCACATAATCCTAATGCACCCAAGATTACGCCATTGAATTTGGTTGAGGTCACCAACCAGGCACGAGGAACCACACCCGTTGTACCCGCGAATGTAGTTACACGGTCAATGCTTCAAAATCAAAACTACATTCTTGAAGAGAGGGATACTGCATCAATCGCTCAGGAAAAGAAAAAGAAAACACGGCGGAAGAGATCGCTTAATGCCACGAGCTCCAAGCCTAGTTCAAAGACTAACATAGGGACAGGAGACGACCCCGTGTATATGAATGATCCTGAAGATGATTCCGATTCAATAGAAACCATGGGGACGAAAGCCACTACCTTAAGGGAGGAACCCACTCGGGAGCTCAATGAAGGAGAATCAAGCGAGTACATAAATAAGGGGAAACAGAAGGAAACTTCCTCGGCCCCACAACCAAGTCAGTTAATGCCCTCTCGACCACCCAAACTGACTGAGACTCCCCAAGACAAGCCACGTGGGCCAAAAACCCTCAAGAAAAATATTGGAACTTACCCAAACCCAGTTGAGGAGATTGAACAAGTGCAACACTTAAGGGGTTTGGTGGAAGAAACACAAAGAGAACTGGAGCCAAACCCGAGAAAAATCAAAATTCCAGACACAGTGTTTCCTACACAAGTTCAGCCTCACAGGAACCATAAACCGTTAGCTATACCTAGTATCATTCGAGAAGAAAGTGAGGATAGGACATCAGGAAGTGGGAAAACACCCTTTTTGCTTGAAAGAATGTTTAGTGAGGGAATGCCTGACCCCATCGAAGAGGAAGTGATTCCATCTTCACCAGTCCCTAGTCAAGGGGCGATGTCTCGAAAAGTACCGTTGAATGTGTCTAAGCTAATGGATTTCATGTCCTCTGAAATCAGAACCACGATCATATCCAAATTATACGGAGATCCTGAGCTATTCTTAGCTCTTCGGGCATTTCTCAATGGAGAACTAAAGGCGGGGCTACCACAATTTGCAAATATGGATAGACCGGACACGTTTCAAGATGAAGGGGAACATTGGGATCTACAACCCAACCTAGATGAAAACTGGGTCGTGGAAATACCTGTTAACAAGTTGGGACAGTACTTTGAAGGGGACGAATCTAATGCCACCCTCCCCATTACTACCAAGGGATTAACTCTAAAGGGAATCCTTGATGGTGGTGCTGGAGTGAGCATTGTGACTAAAAATTGTTGGGAATCTATGGGGAGACCTCACCTCGAAGTCACAAACATAGTGGTTAAGATGGCAAACGGAACCATTGCTAAACCTATTGGAATGTTAAGGGACCTTAAGATCAAGGTTCTGGGATACAAGGGAAAACATACCTTCATTGTGATGGATTTATCCAAGCATCCTATGTCATATCAAATGATCTTAGGACGTCCTTTCATGAGGGAAGCATAAATGGTGCATGATTGGTCGAAAAACCATGTCTATCTACAATTCCAGGACTCTGTCATTCGAGTTGATCTTGAGAATGGTCGTGCACATCCTTTAGGAAGAAAGGTTATCATTGATAATCGATCGGATACCACTATTCACTCCGCCCCATTAAGGTATTGCTATACATGCAAAAAAGAGACTGATGATGGGAAAGATTCTCCTTATATGGATGTCCTACCGGGTATGACTGAGTCGGATAACGTGGATTGGGTACACCTAGCGGCAACCATAGACACGTGGGAAAATAGAGGCACAAGTTGGGTAACACCTGAGGGGCAAGATATGCCACCGTTAGTGCCAATGAACATGATAGGTGTTATGCACTTGACTCCTGATGGCGAGAAAGCGGCACACTCCACTGACACTGAAAGTAGCGAAGACTCCGACCAATGTAACTCTGAGTCGTTTGAATCTCAAGAAGAAACTGACTCTGATGGGGGATAAATCAAATATTCACCCAAATGTGGAAGCGAAATGCTCAAGGCCTAGGACAGTGACCTCCTACAGTTCATCCGAAAGTGAGGGGGACACAAGTGAAGATCGACCAAGTGAGTTCGAATCGGATAGCAACAAAAATCAAAAACTTGGTAAGAAGAAAACGAGACATAAGCGCCAACGCTATCGAGCTAATGTACGCACTGCAATAAACAAGGAAAGATCCACTGCAGAATGGCTTAGTTATGTAGGAGCCATTGATGCTCATCGGAAGTTAGCGGATAATTGGGGACAATACCTCCAAAGTGTCATGTGGTGTATTCCGCAACCTCATGACGTCTCCCAATTAGAAATCGAAGAGAAGCCGAAACTAAGTCGTACTGCAAGAAGGCGGCAAAACCAAGAGTTGGCTCAGCAACAAAAGGAAGCGGAATTGAAAGAAAAAAACCTGGCACAACAAGAACCAGTAGACTTACACCCCGCACCCGAGCATTTCAAATCATTTACCATAGGGGAACGTAAAGTGGTCTACACAAAAGCCCAACAAACGCCTACCAATGGGAGTAGCGGTGTCTACGATGGCCCTGCGGCGGTAGTTAAGGAGATAGACTTAGCAGATCTGGGTGAGGAGTCTAAACCAGTTTTTATTGCTCAAGACCTCACCAAGGCGGAAGAAGCTGCACTTACGAAGCTTCTTAAAGAATTCAAGGACATATTTGGTTGATAATGATATGAAGGGTGTTCCACCCTCTGTGGTGCAACACACGATTCCAATGATTAGCACTGCTAAACCAGTCCAGCAACGTCCCTACCCAATGAATCCTAAGTACGCAAAGATTGTACAAGAGGAAATTGAAAAGCTTGTAAAATGTGGATTCATATACCCTATTGAGCACTCAGAATGGGTTTCTCTGATAGTCATCGTACCAAAGAAGAATGGGAAACTCAGAGTGTGCGTTGATCTCAAAAAGGTTAATGCAGCCACCAGAAGGGATCATTACCCCTTGCCATATTCTGAACATGTGCTTGAAATAGTGGCAGGCAAGGAGGCATATAGCTTTTTAGATGGGTACTCGGGTTACAATCAGATCACAATTGCAGTCGAGGACCAAGCTAAAACAGCATTTATCACGGAGTTTGGAGTGTTTTCCTTTCGTGTCATGGCTTTTGGCTTGACCAATGTGCCTGCAACATTCCAACGATTGATAAACACAGCTTTTAAGGAATATCTAAGGGACTTCTGTGAAGCTTTCTTAGATGATCTTTGTGTTCATTCCTCTTGGGATGAGCACTTGATGTGTTTACGAAAAATATTTGAAAGGTGTAGATTATATCGCATCTCCTTGAATCCTTTCAAATGCCAATTCTGGGTTAAACACGGAGTTATCTTAGGGCATATAGTGTCCAAAAATGGGATTTCCACGGATGAGAGTAAAATCAAGGTCATTTTGGAATTGCCACCACCCACCAACTACAAGGAAGTCCAACGCTTTATGGGCCACGTTGGTTATTATCGAAGATTTATTCTATTCTTCGCCGAGATAGCTCGACCATTTTATAAGCTTCTCATCGAGTTTAGTTGGACCGAAGAATGTGACCGTGCCTATGAGCTATTAAAGAAGGCCTTGGCGAGTGCTCCAATCTTGAGAATGCCTAACTGGGATTTACTCTTCAACACCATATTAGTGAATTTGGGAATTTTCCAATTTCCATTTTTGAATACTTAAAAAAGGGGACATGGATAACATGTTTGTAAGTTTCTCAAAACCCTATCATATGACCTATCGTTGAAAAGCGCTTGAAAAATGGAATCTAAAGAGCTATAAAGTGCTCATTTTGGATTAGTGGTGTTCAAGTTATGGTTAATCCAAACTTTTGACCACATGTCCCAAACTTGTGGGAAATTCCCATATTCCCCAATATGGTGTTCTTCCATGTGCATATTGATGCATCAAACTTTGCTATTGGGTGTGTGTTAACTCAACCTGGAGAACACAAGCTAGACTACTCCATTAGCTTTGCCAGTCGCCAGTTGAACGATGCTGAGATGAACTACACCACTACAGAGAGAGAAGGGTTGGCAATGATATATGCAGTAAGGAAATTTCGTTATTACCTCCTTGCCCACCAAGTTTGTTTTCTATGTGGATCATCAAGCATTGTTGTATCTGGTAAACAAACCATGCTCCACAGGAAGAATCACACGATGGTTATTGATTCTTCTTGAGTTTGATTTCACTGTTGTTGTGAGACCTCGCAAAAAACATGTTATGGCTGATCATTTGTCTCGCATATCTAATGGTGAGGCTCCTCTGGGGGTTGATGATGACTTACCTGACACTTCCCTGTTCATGGTGGAGACAATGCCTGAATGGAGTGAGAAGATTGTTAACTTTTTGGTTAATAGCTTTCCACCCAAGGAGCTTCGTAAAGATCTAGCTCGAAAGTTGATCAAAGAATGCGAACCCTATTGCCTGATAGTAGGCGGGACTCTTTATAAAAGAGGAAAGGATGACGTTCTTAGGCGTTGTGCCCGAGAGGATGAGTATCTATACATTTTGCAAGAGGCACATATGGGCGTAGCTCTGGTGGTCACTTCTCAGGAGACTTAACTGCACGAGAAATCTTACAATCGGGGTATTGGTGGCCCACTATGTTCCAAGATGCATCACTCTTTTTGAAGGTTTGCGATGAATGCCAACGATACAAGAAACCCCAACGGAAACATCAGATGCCCCTACATCCAATCAAAGTAAACCAACCATTTGAAAAGTGGGGTTTAGACTTTGTAGGTCCAATTAGCCCAGCGGCCCGAAACACACAATCTCGCTATATTATTGTGGCCCACTAACTATATGACCAAATGGGCCAAAGCGAAAGCGACACGTAAGGCAGATGCAAGG